>NC_067163.1:46000400-46600400 GCF_903995435.1 Acomys russatus | reverse complement strand
AGAGAGAGAGAGAGAGAGAGAGAGAGAGAGAGAGAGAGAGAGAGAGAGAGAGAGAGAGGGAGGGAGAGAGAGAGAGAGAGAGAGAGAGACAGAGAGAGAGAGAGACAGAGAGAGAGAGAGAGTCTCATTGTTCTTTTTGATCCATTTTAACTGCATTTCTTTCTCTTATCTCTCTACTTGTTACTGTTCTTGCTTTTGTGTATACTCAGTCCTCCTCTGCCTTGCTGACACCTGCTGGTCTGGACCTCAAATCATCAAAGCATTATTGAATATCCTCTTAGGAGTAACTATGAAGATTTTAAACAAAGATCTGATGGTTGTTTTCCAGCTGAATTCCAGGGAGAAAATGATGTCTAACTTAGGTCTCTTATAAGCAAAGTAACAGAGTGACAATATCTGGTCATTGGCTCAGGAGAAGTTTCAGTTGGACAATACAGAATGAAAGATTTCATAAATATGGGCATTTTTGTAAGCAGAGTCAAAAATTTGGAACTTCTTATACATTTCAGTGTGGTAGAAAATTGCTCATTTGGGGGAGGCATTAAGTGAAATAAAATCCTCCCTTTTATTACTGGGGAGAGCCACTGCTTTAATTTCCTCACATGGTAGACTCCTCTGAGGTCTTATGGGCTGAAGCATATTTTTGAATTATCCAAAAGGGCCCTGTTATTTTCCTCATTTTAGTTATTAGTCTGAAAATTGCCACCATTCTGGGATCTCTATGACATTTCTGTATTATAGCGAAACCCAAGAGCCAATTTACTTATTAGTGGCAAGTGAGGGAAGAGCAAAGAGACCATAAAGTTGGATAATTTTACATTAGGGTTGGGATTGGTGCCCAGAATTATCGCTTGTATGCAAAGACCTGCATTCTGTGTCTTGTAGCTACTATTACCGCCAAAAATTCAATGAAACACTACTTTTACTTGAATTATTACAATAAATGTTTCCTCTATATAAAAGAGTTTAAACATTTCTGCTAACTTGACAAATGTTTAGTGTTCTCCACAATGTGGGATGAATTGAGAAACTTTTCCTAATTGAGGCATTTTTGCCTTCTGGAGCTCATGTACTCAGAAAACCGTGTCAGATCTTTGAAAAAATTATTGGAATTTCTTCTCTTCTTCTGATACTATCAATTAAGAACAGTGTGTTTACAGTGTCAGGTAAATCATGTCCATGCATGTAGTCAGTCCCACTCACACAAGTGAAAAACACACATGGTGGTTGTGGTCACGTTGCTCAAGGTGCTTGGTGAGGTCCTGTGCTCCACCCTCATGGCACAATTCAGTGACCTCTGGAGAACACCACGGTCTAGGTGTGTGATGTGTCATTGTGTGCTGTAAACTATAAACAGCTTTAAGAGAGCCATAATTTCTAGGAAGACATGACTTGTTTCTACATGCCCTCACATCATCCTGGGGTTTATTAACTCCAAGGTGACTTAAGTAAGTGAGGACCTAGTATTTACCACTGGAAAAGAACTGTGAATTGCTGCAAATAATTGGCGAAGCAGATTCTGAAGTGTTCATTTTTAAAGAAACACTTATGAAAATACAGTGTATTTCCTGAGAAAGCTACTAAGTTGCCCCCAAACCCAGAGAAAAAAGTAAAACATCTACAAAGAATGTAAACACACAGAATGTTAAGAACCGCAATAGATGTTTACATATGTCTATATGTTATTGTTATGCATATTGTTTGGCTTTTGTTTTTGTTTGTTTGTTTGTTTTGTCCTATTCTAGCACACCCCCACACATATATATTTGTTCTACACATGCCTTAAATGTTTCTATGTAGGTTTGCAGCATTTAGCTGTGAGCCTATGGCTTTCGACAAGAAAAGGCAACTGCTGTAAAAACTACTGTAGATTTATTATTTTTCTTGGTCTTTGGGAGGCTAGCATTACAAAATGAAGTCAGCCACACAAGTGAGCTTTGTTGAGCTGCCATGTGGGTACTTGGACTTCATCCTGGGCCACTTGGAAAAGCAGCCAGTACTCTTTTTTTTTTTTTTTTTTTTTTATTCTTGTTACATCTCAATGTTTATCCCATCCCTTGTATCCTCCCATTCCTCCCCTCCCCCATTTTCCCATTATTCCCCTCCCCTATGACTGTTCCTGGGGGGGATTACCTCCCCGTGTATATTCTCATAGGGTATCAAGTCTCTTCTTGGCTACCTGCTGTCCTTCCTCTGAGTGCCACCAGGTCTCCCCGTCCAGGGGACATGGTCAAATGTGAGGCACCAGAGTAAGTGAGAAAGTCATTTCCCACTCTCCACTCAACTGCGGAGACCGCTGGGCCCAAATCTGCCTATCATATTGTTCTACTTGATTTCTAGGACCCTCTGTATCCTTTTATTTTGCTATTCTCCCATGCGTCTCTCATTTAGAGTCCCAATAGGATGCCTTTCCCTCTGTCCCAGTTTCCTGGTAAGTGAAGGCTTTCGTGGGACATGCCCCTTGGGCTAGTATGCAGATATAAGTGAGTATATACCATTTGATTCTTTCTGCTTCTGGGTTAACTCACTCATTATGATCATTTCTAGCTCAATCCATTTATCCACAAATTTCGGGAATTCCTTGTTTTTAATAGCTGAGTAGTATTCCATAGTGTATATGTACCACAGTTTCTTTATCCACTCTTCTGTTGAGGGACACTTAGGCTGTTTCCATGTTCTGGCTATTATGAATAAGGCTGCTATGAACATGGTTGAGCAAATTTTCTTGTTGTGTGCTGGAGCATCTTCTGGGTATATTCCAAGGAGAGGAATAGCTGGGTCTTGAGGAAGCCCTATTCCCATTTTTCTGAGATAGCACCAG
Organism: Acomys russatus; assembly: GCF_903995435.1. Taxonomy (NCBI): domain Eukaryota; kingdom Metazoa; phylum Chordata; class Mammalia; order Rodentia; family Muridae; genus Acomys; species Acomys russatus. Next base: position 46,597,579 of record NC_067163.1, on the reverse strand, counting down.
ATAGATTCCAAAGTGGCTGTACTAGTTTGCATTCCCACCAGCAATAAAGGAGTGTTCCTCTCTCCCCACATCCTCACCAGCATGTGGTGTCGCTTGAGTTTTTGATCTTAGCCATTCTGATGGGTGTAAGATGGAATCTCAGGGTTGTTTTGATTTGCATTTCTCTGATGAGTACTCTTAACCACAGACCCATATCCCTAGCCCTCAAGTACTTTTTAGAAGACAAACTATATTAAGAATTTTACAGCAGTTTAGAAAGGTATATATTTTTTTTTGAGATAGGGTTTTTCTTTGTTTCCTTGGGTGTTCTGGAACTCTCTCTGTAAACCAGGCTGGCCCTGAACTCATAAGAGATCCACCTGGCTCAGCTTCCTGAGGGCTGGGATTAAAGGCATGTGGCAGCACTGCTGGCCAGATGTATAATTTTTAGTACAGACTTTAATTCTTGACAGAATATCTCCAAGATTCTGTTAATTTCTTTTTACTATGATGAACCGGGATACAATCCCTTCAAAAAAAATGTTCTCTGTCCAATACTCCTGCCTTTCTGTATAGTAAAAGATATTTATGGTTGACACTGTGGTCACAGCAGAGAGCAAGGAAGGATTTATTATCAACTTATTGAAGACCAGAGTTTTTCTTGTCCCAGAAGCAGTATTTTGTGTAGCTAAGGCATTTGTAGAGTAAGCCTCTCACTGTCAGGAAAATCAACATTGATAGACTCATTTACAAAGAATGGCTGTTAAACAAGAGTCTACAAATTAGAATTAAATGCATCTGTATGTATATTATAATAATATGATCCTTAATTTACTGTAATTCCATAAAATATTATTTCTAATGTATTTGATCCCCATGCTTTTGACATATCATGTATGCTGGGTTCACATTACTGCATATCACTTTTTAATTCAAGTCACTCCTAAAAGTTGATGTGAAGTATCCATAATGTCTGTACTTTGGGTCATTTCCTGGGTATTAATAAAAGAGTGGGTTTAATGGCCCTTGTATTTCCACTCTTTAAGATTATTTATTCCAGATAAGAGGTCTGAGGTAAAGTCATTATTGCTTAATTAGTGTACTTTAAAAAAAAAATCTGCTGATGATTTTGAAATTGAATGGGGTGATTTGGAATCATGGGGCTCTTACTTGTTTTATCCAGCACTGGTAGATGTGATTTAAAGAAACATTATCTTCTTGGTGGAGTTTAAGTTTTGTTCTGTCTTCCCTGTGCTACACATGAAGAAATGGCAGGTTCCCTTTGTATTAAAGACTGGGGCCATGCAGGAGACAACTTCCTGAACAGAACACTAACAGCCCAGGCCTTAATGTCAACAATTAATAAATGGGACCTCATGAGGCTGAGAAGCTTCTGTAAGGCAGGAGACCCTGTCAAGAGAACAAAGCGACAGCCTACAGACTGGGAAAAGATCTTCACCAACCCCACATCTGACAAAGGTCTAATATCCAAAATATATAAAGAACTCAAGAAATTAAACGCCAGCAAACCAAATAACCCAATTGAGAAATGGAGCTTGGAACTAAACAGAGAACTCTCAACAGAGGAATATCAAATGGCTGAGAAACACTTAAAGAAATGCTCAACCTCCTTAGTCATCAGGGAAATGCAAAACAAAACAACTCTGAGATTCCATCTTACACCCATCAGAATGGCTAAGATCAAAAATTCAAGTGACAAGTCTCTTCTTGGTAACCCGCTGTCCTTCCTCTGAGTGCCACCAGATCTCCCCCTCCAGGGGACATGGTCAAATGTGAGGCACCAGAGTAAGTGAGAAAGTCATTTCCCACTCTCCACTCAACTGTGGAGATTGTTCTCACCATTGGCTATATCTGGGTAGGGGTTTAAAGTTTACCGCCTGTATTGTCCTTGGCTGGTGCCTTAGTTTGAGCGGGCCCCCTGGGCCCAAATCTGTCTATCATAATGTTCTACTTGTAGGTTTCTAGGACCCTCTGGATCCTTCTACTTTGCTATTCTCCCATGCTTCTGGCAGGTTTCCAAGAAGAGATTTGATATCGTATAAGCATATACAGAGGGAGGTAATCCCCCTCAGGAACAGTCATAGGGGAGGGGAATAATGAGAAAATGGGAGGGAGGGAAGAATGGGAGGATACAAGGGATGGGATAAACATTGAGATGTAACAAGAATAAATCAATCAAAATAAAAAAGACTGGTACCGCTTAGCCATTTTTTTTCTGCACAGATTTATGGTTGTCACTGTATTTAGGTGTTTAATTTGATCAATCATCATATTTTTCAAGCTAGACTTTAACATTTAATTACTATGGAACTTTAAAATTTACTCACAAGTCTCTTATTTAAAATCCCCTAGGAAATGTATGAATAAGTGTGTTGATTTTGGAATGTGAACCAAGATTTACAAACTTTCCATACTGTAATATATTAATTAATCATTATTAATTAACAATTTATATGTTAATATGTCACTGCATTTAATTATTAATACCAATTTACTATATGAGCTACATATAATCTGTATTAGTTTTTACTAATCATACCTAAATTTCATTGCTTAACCTTTAAAACAAATAGTAAAAATTTTAGTCACGATTAGAAACTCTGCTAGAAAAAGCTACCTACTTTCATATTTGACATTTATGAAAACACAGCTAATGTCACTCACTAGCAAGTAACATCCTACATCACCAATGTCATAAAACACCACAACACTGCATTGGGATTCTAACACTTGTCACCAAGTGTCAGCACAGACTTTCCAAGAGCTCACAGTCCCAAACAAGACTACCATTACTTTAAATGTGATCCCTAAACTCACAGGTCCTTACATACTTTGTTCTTCTGGCTTCAAAATAGGGATTTCCCATAATTCCCTCAGGTTTGACCCAGAGAACATAGAGGAACACTATGCTCATAAAGATAGTTTTACTAAGAAGGATACAGGGAAATCAGAGCAATTTCAGAGAACAGATCCATGTGAAAGTTTGAGAGGATCCCAACATAGGTTTCCTTTTCTGTCTGATACAAGAAGGACCTCACTTACCTGGAAGGTCCAGTATATAGGAGTTTTACTGATGCTCAATTACATGGGCATGTTCGATTGTGTTTTTACTACTAGTCCCACCTTCCATTTCCCCCTCTCTTTTTTCAAGACGTCACTTGATGGATGCCACCTAGCTCTAAAGGTCCAATCTCTAGTCTCCTTGATGGTGTTTTAAGATGATCTTCTTCCTGCTTGAGTCACATCATTAGCATAAACTAGTGGTTCTCAGCCTCCCTAATACTGTAAGCCTTTATTGTAACTCTTCATATTCTGATGACCACTCAACCATAAAATTACTTTGTTGCAACTTCATAATTTTAATTTTGCTACTGTTATGAATCATAATGTAAATATCTTATATGAAAGATGTTTGATATGCAACCCCTGTGAAGGGGTCATTCAATCCCCAAAGAGGTCACGACCCACAGGTTGAGAATCACTGGCATAGACTCAGTCATGGATGAAAGGCCTAGCATGAATAAAAGAAGACATTGCTACCACAGGTGTAGAATTAACCTAATAAGACCCATGGACAAAGTTTAGTAAAAGTCCTTACTGTACAATATACACTCCATAAATATTACTCAATTACATTACAACAACGCTCTGGATAGGCATTTGATTGGAGATTTTGTAGTTCAGAAATGGAGACCAGCCATAGAGCTGTGCTTGGAGCTGCGACATCACTGGTCACCTTAAGATTCAACTCAAAAGCCTGTTTAATTTATTTGTGCATCTATGCAGGACTTCATACCTGCTCTGTCTTACTTTATCGTGCCGTTTACTAACCTAGTTAGAGTTCACTTATGATGTAGGCTTAAATATTACATATCTTGATTGATTTGTCTCCAGCTATGGGTGATAAGTTCAAAGTTGATGCATTACATTTTATACCATGACTACTACACACTAACTCAGTTTATAAGGGGGAAAACCCAGCAACAACAAGAAATACCAGACTTTGCAAGATGAAAATCTTAACTGGCATATGAAATTTTCCTGTTGAAAGAGAATTTTGTCTTTGAGATTCTTAAAAACATCACCAATAAAATCAGTATCTTTCCATTTCCTAAATAAGCATATTCCTGGATTCATACACAATAAATAAATTAATTAATTAATACGAATATTAGAACAAATGCTGCCTAGGATGTGGGAACAAATACTCATCTATTGGTAGGACGGTAAACTAATGCAGCCACTATGCAAATAAGCACACAGGCTGATAGACAACTAAAAGTACCAACTATAACTAAAAGGTCGTACAACCATATTACCCAGCTTATGCCATTACCGAGCACAACAAAGTCTCTACATTCTCCTACGGAGATACCTGCTCACCCACATTCATTGCTACTCTAGTGACAATAGCCATGAAATGGATCACAAGCCTAGATGACACAAGAATGGATAATAAAGCATATATACAAGTAGAATTTTATTCATCCATAAAGAATGAAATTATGAACATCTTAGAAAATGACACAGAAAGACAAATATTTGATGTTATATCTCATACCTTCTAATTATTGAGCATATGTTTATGTGGGAATAAATATGGAAAAAGAAACTAGAAAGAGGACAACTAGACTAGAAAAAAAATACTTCAAGGTCATGTGATAAGAATCACAAGAATAAAGGAGAAGAGAGAAAACGTGTTGAATTAATACTACAGCAGAGAAAAGAGGGATCTGGGAGATTCGAACAGAATATGGGTATCAACCAAAAAGAAATATATTTGAAAGTAACACATGGACATCTACTATTCCTAAGAATATTTTGTGCCCTTTTGTTTCATTTTTTTTCTCATTAGCTTGAATTTCCACCTGCAGGTGACAAAGGCTTGCTCCAGTGGCCTCCAATGCACAATATAAAGGTGTGATCCCTCAATCTGTGAATGATTCACTTTAAAGTTATGTGCCTCATCCGTCACCACAGCCAAGAAATTAATAGCAGAATTATGAGTAACTTGTAATCAATGAGTTATTTAATCTGAGTTCCCCAATCTTTTCCAGAGATTAATGTAACTGTGTTTTCATGTGTGATATATTGTATGGCTTTCATCCTGACAAAGTAGCCCTATGTTCCTCCTCTCTTTATTATCTGTTTTAAATAGCTACAAAAACTGTTATTGATCATTAACTATTGTCAGATAAAACAGACAGACACGCACACACACACACACACACAGAGCAGCAGCAGCACACACATACACACATGCACACAGTGCATGTACATGTGTACCTGAGACCCACATTTTCCAATAATGAAAACAAATTTACAGCATCCCGGTTGTGGAAAGGCATATTCAATACATCATCCAGCAAAGAGTGACAACTATTACTCCTTTAAATGTTGTTGATACAGTTACAGCCTATGTGTGTAACTGTGCTGCAGTCTATGTTAGGCCAGTCTTCTGCTCTCAGCCCTGTCAATAGATTGACAAGCAATTCTTCAGATCTCTCTGTTTTTTAAATATGTCATCATGGCTGAAGGTGCTTGTGATGTGATGCTTCTTCCTCTCCCTTCTCTGTTGCTCCTGCAGTCCACTTAATCCCTGCGAGGGAATGTGGGTTGCTCTACCACAATGTCTCCCCATTTCTATCTGAAGTCCAGATCAATCCCACAAAGAGGAAGTGAGGTAGCACTTTTATATGCATATGGGAGTATTTATATGTGTATGAGAGAGCTCCAGTTTCTAATTTTTCCCCTTATCAATCATACTCGTGCAGTCCATATTCAGATACACATTTTAAAAGTTTATCTGATAAATGTATTTAATTTTTATTTTAAAGACACAGCATTAGGATCTAGGATAAGTTGGAGGAGAAAGTGAATATGATCTAAATACACTGTAATAAATTCTCAACAAAATAATAAAACATGAGAAAACCCACAACAGTTTTATATATATATATATATTGTATGTGGTGGGAGAATGCCCCCAATTATAAAGTAATAATTGATTTAGGATTCAATTTTCTTAGTGATTCTGCTTGGTGTTTAGACTTCCAAGATAGCTTTATAGAAACCATTGGGGATTCCTTGTCTTCTATAAAAATTCTGAAAAATGAGAAATTAATCATAGCAGGAGGCATAAAAATTTTGAAGTCGATGTATTTTCATTAAATTAGTAGAAATCTATATTACACAAAAATAAACAGCATCATCAATGGTTAGCAATTGTTCATTTTGAAGATACAGTAAGGGACTTACCATCAATGCCAGCCTCATGGCATCATGGCTAATTGCTTCAGAATTGCTGTAATGACGGCAAGAAAAACAAGTATTTGTCAGGATCCCAAAATATAAGAATTCCCACTGAGAAACATATAAAAGAAAGGGAGGGATTCATGAAAAAGTATTACTTAGAAAATGATGTAAGAAATAAGGCAGTGTTTAGCTACCTTTCTTTCCTGTATTCTTTTCACTTTCAAAATCAGATTCTGAAACTATCCTACACTCACAAGAGATGAAAGGACTACCTTTTGCCATGCTGTTCTTGCTAGGAGAAAACAATACTAGCCTTTGTTTTCTGTCATCTCTCACAAAAATGATCTTGGCTCACTTTAACATATGAAATATTTGCAATACAGTAAATACTCCCCTCCCTAGAATAGAAAACTAGTACAGACTGCAGAATACTTTGTATTCTCTTGTTTGATATTCTATGTGTTTAATGAATGTGTTTAGTTGCTTGGGGAAAGCAAAATAACGTAAAACAGTCCCCGAGGGTGTTTGTGATATTGTTCCACTGATGAGAAGCAGGAAAATACCATGCTGTTTGCCATCCTTGATTTACCTTAAGAAGGAGAAGAGTCTAATGTAAGTCAGTAGGAAATGCTGCAAGGTCTTTGGGCCATGCATGATTGTGTCCACTTTCAGCTGGCATGCGATCTACACAGCTTACTTCGTGTATATAAGTCTCACAATCTCGCTTATCTATTACTTGCTCCTTAAATCCCTCCCTCATCTCCACCAACAGAACCATAGACACTATGACCCACTGTGAACTACTGTTAGGAATATTTTTCTGATAAAACATTCTTTTAGATTTTGTTATCCCATTGGAAGTCATTTGTGTTCATATTTTAGCCATGTGCCATTAGAACAAATAAATGGAAAGTGAAATTAAAAAGTAATAGCATAGAAAAGAGGTAATTCTAACAGGAAGTTTTGGTCTTCTTAAAAGAACAGACATAACAGTGTCAATGTTAGTTTTTGTTGTGTGATTGTGCGCGCGCGAATGAGAAACAGTGTATGTGAGTGTGTGTGTGTGTGTGTGTGTGTGTGTGTGTGTGTGTGTGTGTGTGTGTGTGTGTGTGTGTGATTTTGTTCTTATGCTGAGGATTGAACAGATCTTTTCACATGTGAGACAAATGCTTGGCTGCTAAGCCACAGCTGTGCCTCCAAGCAAGATATTGGTGTTAAAGGTTGTTCTTGAATGAAAGGAATCAGGCTTTAGTAGACACATCTGATTTCATGGTGGGGGCAAGCACAGGACAAATTAAGCGTATTATATCTGGTTTCAGATAACAATAATCACAATACTACATCAAAACACAACAACAACAGCAACAAAGAAGTGCTAAAAGAATTTTGTACTAAGGCAAATGCACGAAACAGTCAGCTTTTCAAAAATATTACAATCAAACATGGACAGTTCCTCATTGCAATTAGTAATTGTGAAAAGTAACTAACTATACAACTTTCTGAGTAAAGCATTTTCACAGATTTACACTGATATAAATAATGACATTATTGAATTAAAATTTAGAGAACGGAATGAGTACCTATGAATCAGTTTGGAGAAAGCAAACAGTTGAAAGGTCATATTCTATTTTTGGCATTATAATTATTGGAAAAGTAAGATAAAATGTTGAATATTCATCTAAATCATTTATTTAAATGATATTTTAAACCTTTCCAAGCATTAAATTATTAAAAAATATTCACCATCATTTTGTATTTTTTTAATAAATTCAAATTAAATACATGAACTACTAATGATAAATGACCAAGAAAAACTAATGTGAAATTATTTCTAAATATACCTTTGAATGTTTCTTGTAATAAATAAAGTTATAAACTTTTCATCAATATATAATTTAATAACATCTACTAATATGTTATATTTTCATTTATTAACAAGCAGTAGGAAAATAATAAAAGAACATAATGAAATTATTTTATAATAATACCAAATGAAACTTTTCTTAAAAGAGTGTTCATATTGCTGGGTGTGTTGTCAGATGCCTGTAATCCCAGCTCTTGGGGAGGCAGAGCCAATTGAGTTGCTGAGGCTAGCCTGGTCTACAAAGCAAGTCCAAGACAGTCAAGACTACACACAAAAACCCTGTCTCAAACAACAACAACAACGAGTGTTCATCTATGTCTGAAATAAAAATAAAATGTTCAGTGGAACCATTCTTGGCTCATACTTTCATACCAATATCAACTTTCACTCTGATTACTGAGTGAATATTGAAACTACTAATATATGAATAAAACGTATGATTTTATTATGGCTCCCAACTTCAGCAGGCTTTCTCTGCGAACTCTCCAGGCAAGACTGCCAGAGAATCAGCTAGGCCAAGGAGTCAGGTGTGTGAGCTTCTGACCAGTACTCTCTTTTAAATCCAATCTCCTGTTTCATCCTCAGCTCTGTGGGAAACTGCCTGCTGTGGCCACCCTTCACTCTCTGTCCTTATTCCCAGGGAACTAAGCAGATCCCGGTGGAACACCTCTCTTGCTTCCCTCCATAGCCCCCTTCAGCACCCCTTCTAGTCAACTCCCATTCTTAAGTGTCAGTTCCCAATCCATAGGAACTCATTGTACCAGGAACCACTAGTGACCAAGTGTATACAGATCCCATAAACATTTCCTACCAGGCAAAAAAAAAAAAAAAAAAAAAAAAAAAAAAAAAAAAGAAATGAAAAGGGGTAGAAAACAACAGACACTGAATCCAGATAATCCTTAGAAATGAAAAATGCACAAAAGTGGAAAAAAATTAAAAGAAATGTGTAGTAGATCTAAACATGTTTTTGTTTTGATCACAAGTGTGGGATGTGAAACAGATTTGTGTGTGGGCATTTAGTGTTTGCTAAAAGAGGAACTACCTCTTGCAGGGGCGTGGTCTTTACTAGCTGATAAACATGCTAGGACAAGCCCATCAGAGATTTGAGAAGGAATAAAATTAATTACCTGAGTATACAAGGAGTGTAGGTTAGTAACTTCCAAAATGAGAAGATGACAGAGACACTTTGCTGCCTGAACAGACCCAAAAATGTTGGAGCATCGTCTTTAGCCTTCTGGCCCAGTATATCTGATAGACATATTTGTGAGGCAGGACTTGCTTACCTTGTATTGGTAGAGTTTGGCAAGTCTCTGGTGGGGTTGAAGGCCAAATAGTTTAGTTTTACAATTAAGCTTAGTTGTTTTGAGGTTAAGATGTTTTAGGTCTAGATAAATGTTTTAAGTTGATAATGAGGAGATCTGATAGATACTGATTTACATATAGAATTTTAGACTCACTAAGATAGGAAAGGTGTTTTCTTCAAGCCTGCCAAATACAAATAGGTAAAACAGTATGAATGTAATATTTATATAATTCCTGATTCTTCATTGTTCTTCCTGTTGTAGGTAGTTTATTTTATATATATGTGTGTGTGTGTGTGTGTGTGTGTGTGTGTGTGTGTATGTGTGTGTGTGTAATAACAAAAATGAATATCTAAAAAAATAAAAAATATTTAATAATAAAATAGAAAAATTTTAAAAAGCATCCTAGTACAGACTCTGAGTGTATGTATACACACACACACACACACACACACACACACACACACAGACACACACACACACAGACACACACACACACACGTGTATATATCGAAAAGCAAAGGCTTGGCTTTTTAGTTTTGGCAGCACTTCTTATCATCTGGCTGTTCATCATTCCAATTAGAGAAACTCCTAGAAAGAAAAGCTCCAGAGAATGCTTTGAGGTTCCATGTTCCAGCTGCTGCTCCAAGTTGTAGCTGCTGCTCTGGGTCCTGGCTGCTTTGGCTTGCTGAATTGCTGGTTTATGGTTTAACTTGTCTGGTGGAACGTTGACTGTGAAGTGTGGAATAGTTCCAAGGAACAAAGACTAAAATGTCCACTTCTGTTCCCCTTACCCTCTTTTCTGTCCTATCTAGGGTAGGAAGGTTGGAAGTGAGGTGTAAGCATTAAAGAACCTCAAAAAAGTATGGTTGAAAAAGTTCAAAGCCTACAGAAATGGATACTTTTCTTTACACATATCATGTATCAAAGTTAAATCAAGATCAGATAAGCAATTTAAATAGACCTATATCCCTTAATGAAATAGAAACAGTTATTAAAATTCTACTACCACCACCACCACCACCAACAACAAAAAGGGACATGGCCAGATGATTTTAGCATAGAATTCTACCAGACTTTCAAATAACAATTATTGTCAATACTCTTCAAATTATTTCACAAAAAGGAAACTGAAGAAACATCACCTAATTTGCTTTGTAAGACCCCAGTTAACCTGATAACAAAACCACACAAAGGTAACAAAGAAAGAGAACTAGAGACCAATTTTCTTTGTGAAAATAGATTAAAAAGTCTTCAATAAAATCCTTGCAAACCAAATTCAAGAACATAACAAAATATCATCCATTAAGTTAAAGTAGGTACCATCTCAGAGAATCAGGGATGTTTCAATATACATAAATCAATATATACAATCCACCACATAAAAAGTCTGAAGACAAAAACATCATGATTACCTTATTAAGTGTAGAAAAGTTCTTTGACAAAATCCAATACCCATCATGATAAAAGTCCCAGAGAAATTAGGGATGAAAGAGACACAGTTCAACATAATAAAGGCAGTTTCCAGCAAACCCTCAACTGACATCAGTGTAAATGGAAACTCAAAGCTATCTCACTAAAATAAGAAACAAGAAAAGGTTATCCGCTCTCTCTATAGATATTCAATATGGTACTTGAATTCTTAGCTAGAGCAATAAGACAATCAACTGAGATCAAGGGAATACTAATTATAAAGGAAGAAATCAAAGTATCTGTATTCGAAGATGATATGATAGTATTCATAAATGACTCTAAGATTTACACTGGAAAAATACTATTGCTGATAAACACTTTCAGCAAGGTAGCTAGATGCAAAATTAACTCTCTCCCTCCCACTCTCTCCCCACTCTGTCTCTCTCTCTGTCTCTGACACACACACAAACACACCACAGTGGCCCTCCTATACACAAATGACATAGGGACTGAGAAATCAGGGAAGCAACAAGTTTCACAATAGCCTCAAATAATAACTTTGGGTGACTCTAGCCAAGCAAGTGAATGACTTGTAGGATAAAAACTTTATAATCAATTTAATATATTTGCGCTTATTTTTGATATTTTGAAAAAGAGGAATAAGTAATTTCCCATCACATTTTAATAGTCAACACACAAATTAGGATGGTTCTAATTCTATTCCAATATTAATAGGGAAGCAACTTTTAAAAGTTGGATAACTGTCAGAAATCTAAAACTCTAGGCTTAATATTCAAGACTTATAAGTAAGAATAATGAATAAAAGCTTGCTTATTCGGCACAATGCCATAGAACCAAAGTTTTTTTTTTAAATTGTATATATTTGAGTGCCTGGAGAGAGTGCTCAGAAGTTAAGAGGACTTGCTACTCTTCCAGAGGACTTATGTCATCTCCTGCACCTATATTCGGTTGCACAAAATGCCTGTAACTCTAGCACCAGGCAATCCAGCACCTTCTTCTGGCTTCTATGCATACTGTACTCAGGTGAGCATATACTCACTTTAGCACACAAAGGCATACTAATAAATTCCTGGTAATACAAAAACCCATGGGTGGATAGTTTATCATCTCCAGAAGGCGTTCTCCTGCTTTGGTTTAGCTACAGCGACACGGAACTAAACTGCAATATAAATATTTATCTCCATGCCACAGACAAATGCCACTCTTGTCCTTAGAAAACTCTAGAGTGATTAGTCTGAGCACAACCTTAGCTGTCTGTCATGTTAAGGAGCCAGCAAATGGGATTCGGTGCAATGGTACTGATTTAGGTGTATGGAGTTGACTTTCTGATGTCATGGATGCTAACATAGTATTAATATCTGAAAGAACCAAGTTGCCAAGGTTAGAAAATGCAACCAGGATATTTGACATTGCTTTATAATCCAAAAGAAATTTTGCTTTCCATAGGCTTCAGTCTGAGAGTATTGCTAAGTATTATAAAGTCCACATTTTAAATTTATAAACCTGAAATTCTAAAAGCATGGGAAACCACACCCTTATTTCTTCATCATAACGCAAACAAATGCAGTTAACTGTTCTGGACTTGATAGATTGTATGATTTATTTTAAAAGATTAAATAAGCATCAGTAACAAACTCATGCGAAGCAAGGCACAGTTTGTGACTTTCTTGCCTAGCATCCTACTATCTTTTGTAATGCACTTGGATATTGGTAGGCTTTTAAGATACTAAATATCTCCTTCAGTATCTTATTACCAATAGGTCAGCGTATATGGGCCCCACCTCCATTTATGTATGGATGTGCATAAGATTATTCTTAGAAAAGCCTCGTATAAGAAATTTAATCATTTGTGAGTTCATGATGGTGATAGCTGTGACATACCCAGAAGAAGGCTTTCTGCTTTGCCCGCTGCCTTCTAGCTCCTACAGTCGTTCTGCCCTTTCTTCCATGATATTCCCTGAGCCTTAGAATGGATGATAGAGATGTTCAGTTTATAGTTGAACATCCAACAATCTATTTTCCCTACACTTTGGATAGCCAAGACTCTCTGAATTCACCACTGTTTATTATAGACAGGCTTCCACAATTAAAGCTTAGAGTAGTATATATCTATGGAAATAAAAATAGGCTTTTTAAAGGCAGTTTGACACTGTGCTGTAGGCTGCCCTTATAAAGATTATAACCTCTTCAGTTATAGTATTTGACTGGCTTGTAGTATCAAGCTTGAAATTCCTCCTGAAGAGCTGAAACGGAAAACAATAAAAGAGAGGTTGGCTTTTTTTTTTTTTTTATTAACAGTATGCCACTATTACAGCAGTGGACACATCTTGCATGGCACGTTGATATTATAGTTCCAGTGTTTGTATATAGGTTAGACTACTAGTAACTTTTTTTCCCTAGAAGCCTATATGGCACCTTCTTGCATTGTGAAACCTTCCATGGAAGCCTATATAACACCTTCTGGAACTGTGAAAGAACATCAGGGAGGAAATTTTTACCTCATTTCTAGTTTGCATTTTTGCAGCCCTGGTGTGCGGAATCTTCATCAATATGAGTAGTTCTGTTGTGACACTAAGAGGTATGGAAAGCATGTGTACTCTTTTGGGAGTCCAGGGAACTTCCTTGACGAATAACATACGGAATTGGTGATCAATCTCTAGGAGAGTACCTTCAGGTTGATATGACCTCATAATTTGTTAATAATTGGTCATAAAAATATTTTTGCAGTTATTAAACTTCTTTTGAATATTTTAGAAGAGAGAGAGAAATTCCAGTTATCTATTCTGGTTATTGAAATAATTGATACAGCACACAATTGTGTATTGCTATTAAAATAACCCAAAGCATAGTTAAGCTGGTAAATATTGCAGTGAAATAGTAGAAGAAACAAGTTTTCCACTTTTGCATCTTTATTTGGGTCATTTTTGCCTTTTTGAGGCTAATTTAATATAAATTGAAGCTAATTTTGAAGGAAATATTCCAAAGTGCTCATATTTCTAAGTTCACTAGGGAGCATCTGACAAACTCTTGTCTAACTTTGCTCTGACAGTGAAATGAATGTTCCATTCAATGATGTTCTGTGATGGCACTGTAACTCCAGGATCCGGTTCTTGGCAATAATAAAGTCTCCAGGGAAGAGAGATGCCCTTGGTTATATTTTGGGAACTAGAATATCTCAAGGCCATAATGTCACCAAGCTATTCATCCAAGGATGCAAACTTATTCTAAAACACTCCTTTTAGGAGAAATTTAAGGTTTATCTCTCAAGTCAAGCTTTAAAGAAGAACATCAGCATATACCACATAATATAGATGGCAACATTTATAGAACAAATAATTTCAAATTAGATGCAAAGTTGTTATTCAGTGATAAAGTTAATTTCTAAAACTTATTCATGATTAAAGTTTGTATAATTTACATGTATCACATTATAATTACTGATTCTACATACTCATATTGATGATGTGTATTTAATAATCATGAATATAGCTTCAGTACAAGACACTGGCATGAAAAAAGGAACTAACTCTGCGAAGATCCCTTATATATTGTTTAGTTTTGAAATTATACACAAGGTAATGAGAATCAAAGAAACCAACCTGGCTTTTGAAACCTGTAAAACTATTATAGCTCTTAGAGATTCTTTCATCAAAATAAAGCAAGTTTTAGAATTAGATATTAATTTTAGGTAAGCCTAATGATGCTACAGCTATCGAACGATTAAAGGTTGAATATTAAAAATCTCTGTGCCGAGAATATTCTGACCATTGGCTAGATCTGGGAAGGGGTTTAAAGTTTACCTCCTCTATTGTCCTTGGCTAGTGCCTTAGTTTGAGCGGGACCCCTGGGCCCAAATCTGCCTATCATATTGTTCTACTTGTAGATTTCTAGGACCCTCTGGATCCTTTTATTTTGCTGTTCTCCCATGCGTCTCTCATTTAGAGTCCCAATAGGATGCCTTCCCCTCTGTCCCAGTTTCCTGGTAAGTGAAGGCTTTTGTGGGACATGCCCCTTGGGCTAGTATGCAGATATAAGTGAGTATATACCATTTGATTCTTTCTGCTTCTGGGTTAACTCACTCATTATGATCATTTCTAGCTCAATCCATTTACCCACAAATTTCGGGAATTCCTTGTTTTTAATAGCTGAGTAGTATTCCATAGTGTATATGTACCACAGTTTCTTAATCCACTCTTCTACTGAGGGACACTTAGGCTGTTTCCATGTTCTGGCTATTATGAATAAGGCTGCTATGAACATGGTTGAGCAAATTTTCTTGTTGTGTGCTGGAGCATCTTCTGGGTATATTCCAAGGAGTGGAATAGCTGGGTCTTGAGGAAACCCTATTCCCATTTTTCTGAGATAGCACCAGATAGATTTCCAAAGTGGCTGTACTAGTTTGCAGAGTGGAGAGTGTGATACGACTTTCTCACGTACTCTGGTGCCTCACATTTGACCATGTCCCCTGGAGGGGGAGACCTGGTGGCACTCAGAGGAAGGACAGCAGGTTGCCAAGAAGAGACTTGATACCTTATGAGCATATACAGGGGGAGGTAATCCCCCTCAGGAACAGTCATAGGGGAGGGGAATAATGGGAAAATGGGGGGGGGGAGGAATGGGAGGATACAAGAGATGGGATAAACATTGAGATGTAACAAGAATAAATTAATAAAAAAAATCTCTGTGCCTTGTAAAAGTCAAGTAAATGAATTCCTTAAAAGACAAAAACTATTATGTTGTATTCCAGAGGAAACTGATACTCTGAATAGCCAAATACCTATCAAATATTTAAGTTTGTGTTGCAAATTTTTATTAAAGTACAGATAAATCCAGGTAATTTTGTTGTTTAAAATTATTTATTTATTTTGATATTGGTGTGTCTCTCTAGAGCCCAGGTTGATCTTCACCTTGATACCCTGCCACTTAAGATCCCAGATGCTGGACTATAGACACCATAGCCTTGGCCACAGCACTCTACAAAAAGGGGTTTCTGTTGTTGCTGTTTGGTTTCAACCCAAACCGAAGGGGCATTTTAGAAGACGACTTCTAAAATCAAATGAGGTTGGCACTCCACTAATTCCAAAGTCAGACATTAAAAGAATAAGAACAAGCCAGGTAGTGGTGCATGCCTGGAGTCCCAGCACTCTTGGAAAGAGTCACGTATATGTCTGCAATTTTTAGGCCAGGCTAGCCTACAGAGGGAGTTCCAGGGCAGCCAGGGAAGTACAGAGAAACCCAGTGAAGAAAAAAGAAAACACAAACAAGCAAATAAACCTAAACAATAATAAGTAATGGTAAGAATAATAAAGAATGTGCTTTACTGGCATAAACACAAAACAATCTCAACACATTAGCAAGGCAGATGAGCATATTCAATGAGAACCACACATTTCTATTAAAACTGCTTCTTGAGTATAGAAGGTCCTCCAAATTTTCCTCCAAAATTAAACATGGAAATTAAAGTATGCAAGTAGATATGTCAAATAAGAAGTTTTTGTTTGTTTGTTTTCTTTTCTTCTCTTGTTTTTTGAGACAGGGTTCCATTTGTGTAGCTGTGGCTGTCCAGGACACATTTTGTAGACCAGGCTGTTCTAGAACTCAGAGAGATCGCCCTGACTCTACTCCTTGGGTGTTGGGATTACATCCGTACACCACCATTCCCAGCAAAAGGAGAACATTTAAGTTGCCAGTAAATACTTGAAAAGAAGCTTGATTAAAATCACACTTTATTAGTTAATATTTACTTTGAGAAAGATGCTCACTATATAACCAAAATGACCTTGTTCAATCTGACCGCTGATATGATTTTATGATGCTCCACTACTCCATGTCTCAACCCAAAATTTATACAATGCTATGAGTAATGAATTGGTAAAGGCTTACTTTTGTTTCCCTCAGAAAAGGGATATGAAAACAATGAATGAAAAAAAAAAAAGTGATCATGACTGTGAAAGAGAGTAAGCAGGGTGAATGGGAGGGCTTGAAGGGAGAAACGAAGAGGAGGAAAGGATGTAATTATATTATAATCTCAAAAAAATAAAATAGAAACTTAAAAAGACAGCAAATGGTATCTGTCTTAGTCAGTGCTTGACTTTGTGTGTGAAGTGCAGAGACACCGTGACTGTGGCAACTCCTAAAAATAAGGAAGCATTTAATTGCAGCTTGCCTACATTCTCAGAGACTTAATACATTATCCTCATCGTAGGGAGCACGGTGTTCTGCAAACAAACTTGATAACTGAAAATTCTACATCCTCATCCACAGGCAGCTGGAAAAGAGAAGAGAGCCACTGGGCCTTGCTTGGGCTTCTGAAGCCTCAAAGCCCACTCGCAGTGACCCACTTCCTCTATCAAAGCCACATATTCTCCAACAAGGACACACCCATAAATTCTCTCAAACAGCACCACTACCTGGTGTCTAAGCATTCAAATAGGTGCATCTATTGGGGGGTAGGGAGCAATCTTATTCAAAGCACCACACTACCAATATTTTACACAAGAAATGGGAAACTTGACTGTTTAATCGAAAGGAGATTGAAATCTGCTCAGAATCTAGGAGATCTAACATGACTGACGACCTCACTTTACATGGTGAGAGGCCGATGTACAGGGATCATCTAGGCTGTACCTCTAGAAATCACAGAGTAAGAAACGACTACATGTGTACATTAACACAGGTGTCATCATTTGGTACACGAGAATGTCATGGTTTTCAGGAATTTTATTTCAATGAAATGCTGATAATTGTATTTCTTAATGACAAGTCTTTGGAAATTAAATAAACATTTGTAGATGCATGTATCATATTTCAAATCATCATCTTATTTTTCTAATATGATTTTTCTATTAACTAACAAATGACTTCATTCTTATATGTTTTAGGAATGTGGGGTTTATATACAGGACATTCCTCTCAAATTTCTCTAACGTCTTAGGGCAGAGGGCACCCTAGACCTCAGCCTTGCTGAGTACTGTATGGTTCAGGGCTCTGGCGTGAGATGTACTATTTCCTATTGCTGTCGCTGCTGGTTGCCCATAGCGTCTTTTGGAAAACGAATTTGGAGATTAGCTTTCTTTCTGCACAGATGCAACTCGTTGCTGACTTCTGCAGCCTTTCTCAGCACTGGTGCTGCCTTATCTGTTTTTGCTGGATGGATACAGTTCTGAATGATGGCTGTGTGGTTTTGGACTCTGGTTTTATAGAGATAAATTTTAAAACACTTTCCCCCAGAAGGCACTATTTTGCACTTTCTCAGATGAAAATCAAATGACTTCACAGAACACTCATGGTGTGTTGTTATAAAACTGCAAAAGCACCCATCCTTTATTCCACTATTGAATAAAGATTCTTAATATCCTATATACTAGGGACCTGGCCCAATAAATTCTGTGTGCTACACACTCACACCTTTTTTTTTTTCATTTCTTTTTCTTAAATCCAACCTCATAGAACCACTCTCCAGTACATGCCAGCACAGATAATCACACCGTATGTTCTTACTGAAGCTTTAGCTTTTGCTTTATGTCCATTTTAGTTACAGTGTCTGAAACATTAATGATTACAGCAGTTGTTACATGTCTTAATTGCTCTGTGCAGCTACGCTGAAACTATTAGTTCTTACATACAAAATTGATGAAATTTACATAAACAAAATTACATTTAAGTGTCAATTATTTTTTTAAGTGATACTTGGAAAATTAAAAGGAAATCACTGGAGATTTTTGCAGAAAAAAAAAAAGAATTAAGAAAGTGACCTGGAAAAGCATTTGCTTTGATTATTTGATCCGAGACACATGGAAAATATGAGGCTGAATACTGTACAGAGACAGTGATTTTCGTGTTCTCATACATTAAAAAAAGGAAGCTCTTATGATCCTCCTTTCCCACACTTTCTACCTTTTCAAAACATCTAATCTATTCTAGGTTTTCTAATGTGAAAGCAACATAAGCAACAGAATTGGATTGACTCTGTTGACACTTTGAGTGCAATTTAACATTAAATAATCATCAGTAGAAGGTAGGACTATAATATTACCAATAAATAGGAAATGCCAGAAGTTACACACTGCAGATTTCAGCCAATGACAATCAGCTAACTCACTACACATCTTCATTGAATCAGGCCTAAGGATAATGTTGAAAAGCTGCATGGTTACTTTCTAACAAAGATCTATATTAAATTTCTATAGGTTAAATACATCAGTAAGCCTGTTATCTCCTAGCAAAACGTAAGTCATATTTTTCATTTCATATTATGAATTTAATGAAGTATGTAGATTGAAAAATTAAAACTAAGGGTGAATTTTTTCCCTGAGATGCATGATTGTTAGTCTGGTAGTTTCTTCTCTGTCCCTTCTGAAGTGGCAGTTCATCTGGTGTCTTTCTGTTTTAGTGTTACTATGAGGCTAGTTGGGTTCTGCTCAATGGTTTTCTAGAAAAACAAAATGTTTGAGGATGGAAGAAAGTCAAACCACCATATGAATTAACCAAACACAATGAAACTAAATAGTATTGAGAAAACTACATCTGATTATCTGAAATAAACTGAAATATTTTCCAGTTGTATAGATGTTTAAAGCTTTTCTCATATTCCTCTGTATTATGAGACAAATAGCAGCAATCTCTTAGACCATGACCCTTTTGGAAACAAACAAGGAAAACGTTTCTCTCCTTATAGACGCACAAGTTTTATTTTCTTTAAACTCTTCTAAAATGCCAGAGCAGGACCTAAAATCCACAAATTGTATTTTAAAAGCCAGAGGAGCTGTTTTTCCAGTAGAAAGTTACACAACATTAAATTAAATTTTAAACCAAATGGACAAGCCGAATAATAAAATGGATCAAAGCCATGATGAGAAGTTCACAGATAAACAGACGTGGCTGAGATCATAGGAAATCATGGAGAAAAAAATCAGAAGCAAGTTGGAGCCTTTCTTCCAGCTGACTGACAGCTGGTGACCACAAAAAGATGGTGTCTTTAGTCGGGTGAAAAGGTTTTTGTTGCTGAGAGTTTGTTAGCAGTGACAGTGTCTGTCAAGTACAGATGAAAATAGCTCTGGAATGAAAGGAAAATAAGATCCCAATATCAGAAGGCACTCCTGAAAGGAAATTAAAAGGATGCTTCCCTAGTAGCAGGAAATTATTTTTGGGAAAAGTTGAAAATAGTAATAAAGAAAATGGTACAATAACAAAGCGAAGTTATACAGAAATGAAATATGGTGTGGGTACCTGTGTAGGTGCACAATAATGCATGGTGATTTTTGGTAACTTTGATCATTCTTTCTCTCCCAACAGAGATGAGAACATGTCAGACAAGAATTAACATTAAAAGATTTAAATTATAACATGAAAAAAAAACTTTCAGTAGTATGCTCTTTATCTTTTGAATTATTTTCCACGGTTCATTTTATGAACAAAAAAACTTTGTATGACAAAGTAGTTAGAAATTATAAAACTGATTAAGTACCCAGATTACTGTCTTCATTAAAAATAGTTAATTGAGTGGGGTCCTAGAATTTTATTAGTGTGACTGCTAAAGTATTTATAGTCATTTCTACTGATCTGATTGGTTTGAGGCTGAGGCACATCAAAATATGTTGTAAATGAGCAAGGTTAGGTAATCAACATGTGTGACTTCAGGATCTTCGCTGATGCTCCGATAAATTGGAGCATTTGATGACTGTGGCCAAAGGCCTTCATCAGAGAGCTTGTCAATAAAAGACAGATGTGATACACTTTAAAATAAAAACTAAAGTCATCTAATAACCAAACATGGAGACTCAAGTTGTAGATTTATATTAGATAATAATTAGTTTTACTACAGCATAATTGCAGATGGCCAAGTCACTATGAATGTAACATATATAGAACTCATTATTCTCAAGATTGTCACATGGTTCTCCCTGCTGTATGTAGTTTGTTTTATACATGTGTAATAAAATAAAAGTATAAAAAATGTTTGATTGTTAGACAAAAAATTGCTATTAAAAATAAACTTCTACTAGCAAAATCATGCATTTCTTCGAAGTACTCATGTTTTAAAAGGATGATGGGGTAGGGTGGGGTTATTAGATGCACTTGAATTCTCTGAAGATAACTTTTTTGATGCTTGATTAAGAATGACTAAAAAGCATCATTTTTTCTGAAATAGATCTCTCAGTCTTCTAAAAAGGTTTTATATGATTGACAGACATCACATGGTGATGTTTAGAAATAGCTTCAGCACCGTGTTTGTTTTGTTAGCTTTTTGTTTGTGTGTTTTTAATTTTTTGTGAGGAGGTGCAGGGGCCGAAGGTGGATGCAAGGGACCAGGGAGATGAGTGGGATTGGAATGCATGATGTGAACGCACCAAGAATCAATAAAATGTTTGTAAATCCTAAATATAAAAAAAAAATAATAATTATCAATGAAGAAATGTACTAGCATCACATCATTACTGCTATGAACTGTCCCACTGAAGAGACAATTCTGGCCAATACATACAATGTCTATTTTATACTTCGTGACCATTAAAGAATTTACGAAAATACCATCTCTAAAGTGTTTACTTTTTTGGTATTTTACCAATGTATTAAGGAGTCTGTGGTACCTTTCAAAAGGATTTTAAAACTTGGTTTAAAATATCAGTTTGGGTTTAAAAGTATAATGTTAACTACATAATATCATGATTGTGCAGGGAAAATATATCAGAGATCAGAAATAATTTTTGTATTATGGTAATAATAAGAATAAAATACAAAATACAATGGAATTTAAGCTTACCCAGGGCTGGACCTTTTATACTGATACAGGGTAGATGAAGTGAAAAAATTCCCAAGAGGCTCAAATACACTGAGCTGAATCTATTCACAGTTGGCAGGACTCTGGCAAGCAGATTAGTGAGAAGTAATATCTATCTCCAGTTCGTGCAAAATTTTAAGGGGCAAACCCACCACAATTGTGGTGTGTGCAGAAAGACAGCTCTGGACATCTGCGACAGGCAAGCATTGATTACAGAAGTGGAGAGATAGCAGTTAAATGATCAGGCAATTAACTTTAAGCTCTGGGTCACACACTGTATAAGAATTTATGGTTGGTCCAGAGACCAGTTTGCTATGGGGATTTATTGTTGGTTTAAGTGACCAGAGCCCAGTTTTACATGAAATAAGTTTAACCGAATAGTCTTAGGAAGACTGCAATAAGATGACATAATTATAGTTCAGTATCACACTACAATATTACAATACTGGTAAAATAGTGGCATGACTGTTATGTTGGTCAGTGGCCCTCGAGTTGAAAGTGGGGACCGCTCCACAGGAGAGAATTCATGCTTGCTTCTGTAACTTGGTCAATAGCCTCTACATAGCTCAGGAAGGTCATAGTATCTGGTATGAAAGCTCTTATTCTTTTTATCAATTGCCAACAAATATTTATATTTTAACACCCCACCTGAGCTGTTTTTAATCTTGGTCAGAGGAGTTGGTTTTTTTTTTTTTTTTGTATTGTTTTGTTTTGGTTTTGGTTTGATTTGTTTTTTTAATTGGGCATTCAGTCACTGCAGAGACTCATAATTGGTCAACATGCTGACAATACATATTTGTGGATGCTAAGTCATAAGTGGGAAATCTTTGTCAACACCAATGTCATGGCTCAGGGAACTTCATAGAAGAAAAATAAATA
Organism: Acomys russatus; assembly: GCF_903995435.1. NCBI lineage: Eukaryota > Metazoa > Chordata > Mammalia > Rodentia > Muridae > Acomys > Acomys russatus. The sequence continues at coordinate 46,575,066 of NC_067163.1, read as the reverse complement.
GCAGATGATGAGAAGGCATGCTTTGAGATGCTGACTTCTGGACATGATACAGTTATTGCAAAGTTCCTATAACTGGTGTTACCTATTCGAGACTGGTATAAAATGCAACCAGCCAAACTTTTACAGGAATTGGGAAAAATGCTTAATGCTACCCTCTAATTGGATAGTTATTACTAGGTGTTAGCTGCTGGGAGAAGAGTCATTCTTGTTTGATAGCATGGCCATTTTCCAGTAGATGCCGATGCACCTATGCACTTGTGATCAGCATTAACTAGACACTGCAGATTATTAAAACATATTAAAAGGGGATATGAAGCTGAAAAAAAGATGGCACACATTGAATGGGAATTAGGGTAGTCAGATTGTGGACATAAGTAATTATATTAAACTGTATGCATGTATGAAATTGTCAAAGAATACATTTAAAAAGCAATAAGTAAGGTGATATATATTACATAAACCTGTGAGTCATAGTATTTGCTCAGCTTTATCAATTATTAGTACTAATAACGAATTGATTGATGAATATGCTAATGAAATAAGAATACTTGGTAGGATTAAGATGGTAAAAAGAAAGAACAAAAAGACTAGTGCATAGCCTACTCTAACAATTCGGGAGATGCATACTCCTAGAATAAGATGAAGAAGTATATGGAATTCTGGGGGCAATAATGAGAGTAATAGGAAGGCTGATAAAAAGTTCTTTGAAAGCTGAAGTTACTGAAAGCTTTAAAAGAACATAAGCAGCAAAACTTTCAAGATTGAAATAAAGTAGATAAAACAGATAATCACATTTTTCCAAAATTAAACAAGGGAAAATTGACATGTCACTAACAAACTGTAGAACTTAAGAAAATTGTTCATTATTCATTTATTATTGGGTTTATACCTTATTTCATCAGTTGAAACTAATACCTGATGCTATCAGTAATGTTAAGAACTTGATACTAGATAGTTTTTGGACTAAGGGGAGGAACGGAAGCCTACCACTATTATTCTGCTATATAAACACACAGCTCCATTTTTTTCACACAGAGGCCTCCAGTTAGACCAGCACCATTTGTTGAAGATGCCATCCTTTTTCCATTGAATGGATTTGGCTTCTTTGTCAAAAATCAAGTGACCATTGGCTAGATCTGGGAAGGGGTTTAAAGTTTACCTCCTGTATTGTCCTTGGCTGGAGCCTTAGTTTGAGCGGGACCCCTGGGCACAAATCTGCCTATCATATTGTTCTACTTGTAGATTTCTAGGACCCTCTGGATCCTTTTATTTTGCTGTTCTCCCATGCGTCTCTCATTTAGAGTCCCAATAGGATGCCTTCCCCTCTGTCCCAGTTTCCTGGTAAGTGAAGGCTTTCGTGGGACATGCCCCTTGGGCTAGTATGCAGATATAAGTGAGTATATACCATTTGATTCTTTCTGCTTCTGGGTTAACTCACTCATTATGATCATTTCTAGCTCAAGATCTAGCCAATGGTCAGAATATTCTCCACAGTTGAGTGGAGAGTGTGACACGACTTTCTCACGTACTCTGGTGCCTCACATTTGACCATGCCCCCTGGAGGGGGAGACCTGGTGGCACTCAGAGGATGGACAGCAAGTAGCCAAGAAGAGACTTGATACCCTATGAGAATATATAGGGGGGAGGTAATCCCCCTCAGGAACAGTCATAGGGGAGGGGAATAATGGGAGAATGGGGGGGGAGGAATGGGAGGATACAAGGGATGGGATAAACATTGAGATGTAACAAGAATAAATTAATAAAAAAAAAAAAAGACATAAAGATGGTAGGGAGACATGCTAGAAATATGAGGAGAGTTGGAGAGAAGAAATAGGGAGCATATATGATCACATAATTGTATACATATGTGAAATTTGCAAGAATAAAGAAAAATAATGAAACGGCAAAAAAAAAAAAAAAAAAATCAAGTGACCATATGTGTGTGGATTCATATCTGGGAATACTACTCAGCCATTAAAAACAAGGAATTCCCGAAATTTGTGGATAAATGGATTGAGCTAGAAATGATCATAATCAGTGAGTTAACCCAGAAGCAGAAAGACTGAAATGGTATATACTCACTTATATCATGGGGCATGTCCCATGAAAGCCTTCATTTACCAGGAAACTGGGACAGAGGGAGGACATCCTATTTGGACTCTAAATGAGAGAAGCATGGGAGAATAGCAAAGTAGAAGGATCCAGAGGGTCCTAGAAACCTACAAGTAGAACATTATGATAGGCAGATTTGGGCCCAGGGGTTTTGCTCAAACTAAGGCACCAGCCAAGGACAATACAGGTGGTAAACTTTAAACCCCTACCCAGATCTAGCCAATGGTCAGAACATTCTCCACAGTTGAGTGGAGAGTGGAATATGACTTTCTCACATACTCTGGTGCTTCACATTTGACCATGTCCCCTGGAGGGGGAGACCTGGTGGCACTCAGAGGAAGGACAGCAGGTTACCAAGAAGAGACTTGATACCCTATGAGCATATACAGGGGGAGGCAATCCCCCTCAGGAACAGTCATAGGGGAGGGGAATAATGGGAAAATGGGGGGGAGGGAAGAATGGGAGGATACAAGGGATGGGATAACCATTGAGATGTAACAAGAATAAATTAATAAAAAAAAGATAAAAAAAATACAGCTACTACAACTCATAATGACATATTGCGGTACTCATGGATATGTGTAGCTCTTAACCCACATCAGAGAAGATTCTGTTGAAGTTAATGAGAACTAACACTGAGGCCCAGATCTGGATAATAATGCCCAGTGAATCAGGGACTTAAAATGCTTGGTCATAAATATATCATCTTCATCAAACCCTTCTTCTCAAGGTTTGTGTGTGTGTGTGTGTGTGTGTGTGTGTGTGTGTGTGTGTGTGTGTGTGTGTGTGTTCAAAAGATGATGTAGATAGTCTGTAAATGCTACAGGTGATGGAAGACATCAAGGAAGCAGAGTCGTCTAGACAACAGGGTTAATGTACATATGAACTCACAGAGACCATGAAAGGATTCACAAGACCTGCACTCCACAGTTCTTACAAAATCCTTGTGTGAAGGAAGTGAGTAGGGCAAAAAGGCCTAACCCGAGACAAGAAGATATTCACAATTGCTGAGAGAGAGAAAATACGTTTTTGTAATTGGAATGACGTTAGCTATTTCAACCATTATCTTTGGGAAGGCCTTAAGCTCAAGAGTAGCTGGCCAACACAATTTAGATTTAGTGGTTTTTTGAGAGAGAGAGAGAGACAGAGATAGATAGATAGATAGATAGATAGATAGATAGATAGAGAGAGAGAGAGAGAGAGACAGAGACACAGACACAGACAGAGACAGAGAGACAGAGACAGAGACAGAGATACAGAGAGAGGAGAAGAGAAGAGAAGATGTGTGATGTTGGGCAGGTAGGGTGAGCATCTGTAGCATATGTGGAAATTTAAAGGGTGGAAAAGAACATAAAATATACTATATGGAATATTCAAAGAATAATAAGAAATGAATTTGTTTAGGTATGTAAGATGGCTCAATAGAAAAAGATGCTTACCACCAAATATGACTATCTGAATTCAGTCTTAAGATTCATAATGTGGAAGAAAAGAACCATCTGATGTAATTGTCCTCTTACTTGTGAGTGCCTATAGGCTGGTAACACACAGACACACAAACACACACACACACACACACACACACACAGAGGGGGGGGATGGAGGGAGGGAGGAGGAAATAATGAATGTATTAAAACTAGGAATCTTTTGATTATCAGTTATGCACAACGTTTATGCTATTTTACAATGGGAATGAAAAGCTACAGAAATAGTTTTTGTCTTATTGGTCCTTAAATTTGACAAGTAAGGAGAGCATTGTTGAATCTGCCTTGGTATGAAAATATCAAGCTTAGAAAGGGACATTTTTGATGCTGAATCAAGAAAACATGTCAGACATCAGGGAGATGTGGCTTAGTCAGAAAGTGTAGTAAGAGTTTTCTACAAATATAAAAAGGTACAATGACATTTGAAAGAAGCGTGAGGTTGTAACCAAACACTGAGGGCAGTGCCAGCGGACACAGAAGGAAAATATTCTGAGAAATGCAGGCAGGTTGTTCTACTTGGAGACTGAAGAAAGAATGATGAAATCTTGTTTTTAACAAAAAAAAATCTATTAAATTTCTCCATAAGCAAATCAGTCACTACTTAACTAGAAATTAATCTTAGAAAATAGGTTAATTTTGGAGCTTAATTATAATCATGAAAAATGGCTTTCTCATATAGCCGAGAAACAGAAAACTGAGATCACTTTGTATTTTTTCTTGTTTTTTTTTTTTTTTTTTTTTAACATTTCTCATATATGCATCTTCCATTTTGAAAATAACATATATAAAATTTCAGGCTACCTAGATGACATAAACACTGTGATTATTCTACTATTGTTTCTATTATAACATAATGTATTCTCTTCCTGCCAAGTATTTATATAAATTACTGCACTCTTAATGTTAAATGTTATTTTAATACTTAACACTTGGACTCCAACATAGAATTATATTACCTACTTTATTAGCTCATTTACCACCCACTATGCTCCATAACTAGGTAATCCCTGGAACATGAGATATTCTGGTTTACTTTTTGTAGTAACTCCAGCATCTTTTCAGCTTATCAATTACTCTATCTATAATGGCTATGTCTTTGTGTCTTTTAAAACATATTTTTATTATGTTTCATTTTTAATATATACATTTATATTATTACACATGAGTAAAATAAACTGTATACAGCAGGAAGAACCATGGAACAATAATCAGGAATTACATTCATAGTAATTTGGCTATTTGAATGAATTCGATTGTTGTTGCAGGTATCGTCTGCATATACATAGATACATCAATGTATCCTGTTCAGTCTGTGAAGTGTTGCCGGTATGTACATTTCAGGGCTGACCACTGGGCATTGGATAATGACTTGGTGTTCTATTCTCTGAGAAAATATTTTCCCCCACCCTCAGTATTCCTTAGGTGCTCTAGTTCTTTATGTAGGGTTGAGGACTTGTGGTCTCTTCAGGGTTCATGATGGCATGTTTATTGAGAGGCTGTGAATTTGAAAAATATCAAAGAAAGGGGTACAGGAAAGTTGGGAAGAAAGGAAAAAAGAGGGGAAACTATGTAATTATAATCTTAAAAATAAAAAAGAAACTTTAAAATGTGTAAATATAAAAATGAAGACATATTAACTGTATCTGATTGAGATACCTCTTTTTAAAAATATATTTTATTAATTTATTCTTGTTACATCTCAATTTTTATCCCATCTCTTGTATCCTCCCATTCTTCCCTCCCTCCCATTTTCCCCTTACTCCTCTCCCCTATGACTGTGACTGAGGAGGACATCCTCTCCTTGTATATGCTCATAGGGTATCAAGTCTCTTTTTGGTAGCCTGCTTTCCTTCCTCTGAGTGCCCCCAGGCCCCCCCCTCCAGGGGACATGGTCATAACCCACAATCAAAAACTGTCAGAGTTTATTTAGAATAGGATCTTCTTTGGGGTGGAAGCAGGGGAAGCTAAGTAGAGGAGTAATATTTTTCTAAGCAGTGGTTTCATATTTCTTCTAATCTGTATAAGGAAGCATGATATATTTTATGAACAATAAAATTAAGAAGCTAAAACATCAGATTCTGAAGTCAGATGCCAAACACATCTGATACTGCTTGTCAAATCACCATCACAAACTGCTTGTGATTTGGCTTTGAACATGATTCCTTGTGCATTATTATCAAGATATTGCTGAAAATATAGCAAAATAGAGAAGATACTTAAATGTTGCTGGGCATCATATTCACATTTTACAAGTACTTAAAATTATTTACAACATGTATTTTCAGTTTCTGACTTAGTTTTCCATCAGAGATGTTGGTGTTTTTATTTTGCATAGGACAATAGTAGTCATTTGCCATGGTGACTCTGGAATGTTGCATGTGGTGATTCTGGAATGCAGAAGAGAAGTTTCAAATTTTTGAAACCTTTTTCCTTTAAATATTTGACACCCAAGTTTGTAAATTTTGATGTAAGTGTATCCTGAAACATATCACAAGATATAAGCAAAAGAATTTAGACAAAACAATATTTTTCTCTCGTCTTCAAGTAGTTTATAACCTAAAGTGACAGGGTTTAGAGGAGGCCACTAATGAGCTAATAAATGATAGTCTTGGCACTCCATTTCAGTAAGAGTGTTTCTTTAATTTTTCAGATACATATTTTCACAGTACCTGTAGAGCTAAAACACTTGGGGAGTTAAATAGCTCTCCTGGATAGCTAGTCAAGATGAATTTTAGCTACATTTATTGCAGTTTCCTATTCCCTAAGCTCTGAAAAAAATGTTTTCAGAGGAAAGAAAGCATTTCCCTTCCATGCCTTTCTGAGGATTCTCTGTGCTAGTAAGTCACATCCATTGTGAGATACATGGGCATTCTTCCATACAGTTCAGGTAACTGAAGTCCAAATAAGAGAAAACAGTATGACTGCCTCTACACTGTTAGTCAGAGCAGCCACATGATAATTGCTTTTTAAAAATTATAAATTGTAATTTGATGGTTTATTACGTAAAGGATTGGGAAATGTGAAAAAAGTATCATTTAAATTTTCTTTCTTGGCCTTTAATAATTTTTAGTAGTTTGCATGGTTCTAAATTGCTAAAAAATTATGTACTAAATGCTTTTTATTTATGGATATTTGGAAGCCTGTAATTGTTAGTATATACACTTTAAAAATCTTAGTCTCTTCTATGTTTATTAGCCTGTTTTACATTTTCATTCCTTATTTAATTATGGTTATTTAACTTCTTTTTCTGAAGTATTTGTTTTCATTATTATGGGTATTTTAATCACACCACAGCTACTGTTGTAAAATACTAACTACAGAATGAAATGAAAATGCAAGGAATAAATTTTTACAAGGGGCATAATTACAGCAATTCCTTTTCATAGTGTCATTAATAAGTGTGAACACCATAACTTGATAACCTAGATCCAAGCATTTAATTATCCTATAACAAATTATATTATAATAATATATTGATTAATACATGTGGAATTATATTCTAGGTTTAAAAGATAGGAGAAAATATTCAATTATAATCTGTCATAAATTCAACTCCTGGTATAAAGATATAAATCCAATACAAAATATAGTCTGAGTCTCATGACACCTACCAATGTTGTTTGTTCAACAGTGTTTGACCTCTGTACTGACCTATTCACTGCCAAATATTGTTATAAAATTATGAAGTGAATAATTAAGGATCTGTACAAATTATAGCAGTCACACTGGATGTCTCCGTTATCTGATCTGTACATGCAATTTCTTTTAAATGTGGCAACTTTTCGGATTTTTTTTATATAGTTTTGGTTTTATTGTTTTTCTTCTTGATACAGACTATAACTCTCTGGGGAATAGAATTCAATTAGAGGCAATTTTTCTTGATTAATGACTGACCTTTGGGCCGCAGGGGTAGGGCATGGTGTCACGGCTGGGCAAGTGGTCATGTGTTGTATATAAAAGAGCAGATTTGGCTAGCCGTAATCAACGCAGAAACGTAGTGTTCTCCATTGTCCTGCTTCAGTCCCTGCCTCCAGGTTTCTGCCTTAAGTTCCTTCCTTGACTTCTTTTTATGATGGACTCTGATCAGGGATGTGGAAGATAAAATAGGCAGGTTTTTAAATACTTTTATGTTTTATACTCTGCTATTATATAGTAAAATAGAAAGATCATTGTAAACTTTTTCTATTTTCTGGCAATATTTTACATTTCTGATATCTAGGTTTATTTATTTCTTCGTTTATTCCAAAATAAATACAAGTCATAGGATTGACACTCCGTTGATAGTTATTGGGGCATGCAATGATATACAGAATATTTATCGTATTTTTTCCGTCTTTTGAAAGTTTTAAAGATTCCTCATTGAAAATGTAAAATACTTACATTAATTAATTTTATGGTTAATTATTAGTGTTTCGTATGTTTTAGCACTTAATATGTGTTCAATAATCTGAAAGTAATAAGAATATCTATATAAAATCAAGAAGTTTGAAAGACATTTCAAGATACGGCTCTGGTACAAAGAACAACTTCATAAAGAAGCCATTTCCCAACACAGCATGTCTTAAATGAATCACCAAGGAGGGGGGACTATATCACTAGATTTAAAAAAAAAAACTTATAACTTTATCAATTTAGTTGTTCAATTTACATCCAAATCGTAGCCCTCCTGGTCCTACCTTCCCTTCCTCTTACCTCTCTCCTGCCCCACAGGGAAGGGGTACAGCAACACACCCCAGCACCTCAAGTCGGACTGAGCATATCCTCCTCCACGGTGGTGGATAGAAAAGCATGCAGCAGAGCCAATGTCAGAAACACCCGCCATTACCCTGACTAGGGAACACACAAGAAGACAGGCCGCCCATTTGGTATATATGTGTAGAGGGTCCCATATTCAGTCCATGCACGGTCCTTGGTTGGTATTCAGTCTCCACAAGCTACCCTGGACCCAGGCTAGTTGGCTCTGTTGGTCTTCCTGTGAGTCTCCCGATCATAGCCCCCTCCTCTCTTCCCTATCCCATCCTTTCTCCTTCTCCATATACCTACTCCTCAGAAAAGGCGCGTGCCCCCAAAACACCAAGTTGCATTAGAACTGAGCTCTTTCTCTGTGACATGGTGAGGCAGCCCCACCAAGGGGAAGTGACTGAAAAGCAGGCAAGAGAGTACAGGTCAGATAGAGCCCCAGGTACAACTCTGCACCCTTTCGTACACTGCCCACATGAATACTGAGCTGCCCATTAGCTATAGCTGCATTCATTCCATGCATGGGCCTCTTCCAGTGCTTCAGTCTCGGCAAGCCGCCCTGAGCCCTGGTTAGTTGGCTATGTTGGTCTTCTTGTGGAGCTTCTGTCCCCTCTGGATCCTTCCATCCTTCCCCCAACTCTTCCACAAGGCTCCCAGAGCGCTGCCCAATCTTAGGATGAGTCCCATCATCTGTTTCGGTACTTTGCTGTGTGCAGACTCTCAGAAGACCGCTATGCTAGGCTCCTGTCTGCGAGCATAGCAGAGCGTTCTTAAGAGTGTCAGGGGTTGGCTCTCCTCCATGGGGTGGGTCTCAGGTTAGGCAAGGCATTGGTTGGACATTCCCTCCATCTTTGCTCTATCTTTATCCCTGCACATCTTGTAGGCAGGGTGAACTTTGGGTGGAAGTTGTTTTCTGTTTGTTTGTTTGTCGTGTGTGTGTGTGTGTGTGTGTGTGTGTGTGTGTGTGTGTGCGCGCGCGCGCGCGCGCACGCTCCACTTTCCTCACTAGGAGTCTTGTCTAGTTAGAGAATGGTCTTTTTAGTCTCCATGACCCCCAGCAGTAGGGCTCTCAGTTAGAGTCACCCTCACATCCCCCCTGGAGCCTACCCTGTTCTAAGTCTCCAGCTTGTCTGATAAGGACCCAGTTTACAGCCTCTCCTCTCTCTGCAAGCCCTGGACCCATCCTTACTGCCCCCTTTCTTACAACTGTTCCCTACCCCTGCCTCCCTCCACAGTCACTTTCTGATCCTGTTCTGTTTCCTCAACCACATAATATGTGTATTCCATCCCCCTTTTTCTCCAGCAAAACACAACCATCCTCCCCTGGGCTCTTCTTGTCACCCAGACTCCCTTGGTCTGGGAATTGTAGCATTGTTTTAAATGGCTAAAATCCATTTACAAGCAAGTACATACCATGTGTGTCTTTCTGGGACTGGATGAACTCAGTCAGGATGGTCTTTTATAGTTCTACTCATTTGCCGGCAAATTTCATGATTTCCTTGTTTTTAATAGCTGTGTAAATATACTACATTTTCCTTATCCAGTCTTCTGTTATTTTAAATGTTAACCACATTTTAATTTTTTGAGAACTTCATGCAATGTGTTTTAATTGCATTCAGTCTCAACTACTCCCTTTCACTCATACCAGATTTACACTCACCTCTCTTCTCCTTGTAAATGCTGTTTATATTTCCTCAGATGAAAGGATGAGGTGAGAGCTACACTCAAGCCTTATAAATACATGGCTTGGGCTGAGCTCAGAGTGTTTCTATCTCTGTTCTAACTATCCCTAGGCTTAGGCCTGGAAGCTTCCAGCCTCCATACAATCTAATCTTCTGTAAGCCTGGACTTTGAGGGCTTCCACTTCCAGCCTTTATCTGCTAACCTAGCCCTAGAATGTTTTCAGCCTCTGAGACTTACTGTCAAATAAACTCACACTTTCTAGTTCCTTCTGAACGCTGTCTGGCTGGTTCATCTCAGGTGTTCTGGCCCAAAACTCCTGTCCAAGCTGATGGATTCAAAATGGCTTCTCTCAGCATCTCACTGAATTGTTCTGCTTGGAAAAATTGTCTCTGAACTCCATGACGTGAAGTGCAGTGACTGGACGGACTATACTAACTTCACGGGCTGTATAATCTGAACAGAACTAAAAAGAATTGAACGAACTGCACAAACTCAACTGAACGGCACAGAACTGAACTCTCTGTCTTCCCACACTGCTCTTTAATAGCTTTTCTTTTCTGTCTGTTTTAATGAGAGTTGGGTGTATCCACTCTCTGACTCATTTTCTCAAGTCTTTCTCTGATTCCTCACTTTGTCCGCCTTTCAATTAGATGCCATTTTTGGGACTAATGGTGTATACTAAAGGAATGTTTGTATTTCCAGCTAGAAGAACTAAAGGTGTATATTAAGGGTGTGTCTATATTCTAGCTGGTTCACACAGACCTAGGTCATTCGATGTGATTCCCTGCCAGAGTGGCCATGTTGCTGGATTAAAATTCCTCCACATTCCCCGAAGTCCTATTCACTTTTAAAATTCCTGCTGTTTATATTCTCCTCAGTGTCAACCCACTTACTGGAATGTGGTTCAAGTACCCGCTATACCTTTAAAGAAAACTGAGTCTTCCTATCCTGAAGCCATCAACTGTCAACTGCTCCTCAGTTTGGAAGAGAAACCTACGAACTCCATTCTACTCCATGTAGGATGTTAGCTGGATCTGATGAAGATCTGCAGGCAGCCACAGATGCTCTGAGTCCATGGGTGCCACAATATTCTCAGACAGAAGGTGTTTCTCCCTTCATAGTTTTACTCTTAAGGTAACGCTCTTCTGGGTGCTAATTAAACTGAAATTAAGCTCTTAGTGCCTATTACTTTTTGTGTAATTTTAAATCTCTCTTCACCTGCTACCAAGTTCTTAATTTTAATGAACTTGTGTATATAAGGCTCTAGGCTACATACTTGATGCTTACAAATAAATATAAAGCAGAGAAAAATTGCAAAGTGCAGATGTAAACCCTTGATGATAGAACATATATGTGGAAAACAGTTCAAGTGACTTTGTAAAAAAATAAGTTGCATTAAATGCTCATCTCACCTCAAAAAATATATGTGTTAGAGAAAAGGTTTAAACCAATTGCCCAAATATTTTCACCCTCATAAACAAAATGATTCCCGGTTATACGATTATGATTATAGTACCATGATTAATGATGGCATTATGTTATGCTACACAGCTCATTTTAGTTCAGAAAAATTAACTTACATGGACCTGATCAAACCAGAGGTTGCACTTAACATTTTCCTCTTTATCCTACAGAGTGTACCTAAGCTATTTGCGAAGTCAAGCTGTTCATAAATCAAAGAAGGTTCTGCATCAAGGAGCTGAATATGGCCTGCTGCCAATTAGCACGAAGCAGAAGCACGCAGCAGATAAAGGGGCCAAACCCACATGCAACCCTGGGAACAGGAAAAAGAGTCTGCATTTGTGTTGGCAACCAAAACTGGCTCAGACATTGATTTGAGACTTATGAGCAGAGAAATTAAACCAAAGAATTCCCAGCATTCTAGCCATAGATTTAAGAGATCATAAAATTAATATATCTAAATTACTCAAAGAATTTTAATAACATCATTTACTATTTTCCATGCATGACAGGCAAAGATTTAACAGAAAAAAAGTGGGTTCTCCTGGTAAATCACCAAAAGCCATATGATTAAAAAAAAAAAAAAAACTGGAATGCATTTCTTAGATGAAATCTCAACATATGCCTTATCATTTTATCATGATATAGCAGTCTTAATTAGATTGGTGTCACCAATGTTGTAAATTCATGAGCAAAATCACTATTTATCTGTATGTCTTCTTAAATGTAAATGATACTAAACTAATATTTACCCTCCTTTAACTTTTTCCCCATGTGGCACAGAGATCATTCTATGTCAACATGTCACATTTATGTTGTGCATTTTAACAAAAAAAAAAAAAAATCACCTATCTTCCAGACTCCTGGTCATTCTCATCTACTTTATATAGAAGATTGTCTTTATTAAACATTAATAACAATATAAGTTTAGGGCCCATAAGAATACTTACTGAGAATGGAACTAAATAAGATTGTTGCATCAAAGACTATGCAAAAGACATTGTTTATTCACTTCTATCAATGGGCATTGCCGTTACCTCACATACTTCAGTATTTGAGGTTAGTATTCATAATATTTGCTAACACAATTGGTTTAAAAAGTATTACTTAAACTAGCATCTTTTGTTATTTAAACTTTTTACATATACGTTTATATTATTACACATATAGGCATAAACTGCCTGCAACAAAAGAACCAGGAAGCAATCAGGACTTATCTAAATGTTACATTCTTAGTGTTTTGGCTATTTGTATTTGGCAACCTTGAAGAAAACATCTTTCCTATCTTGGTGAGTCCAAAATCCTGAGAATAAATCAGCATCTATCATATCTCATCATTTTCAACTTAAAATATCTATCTAGACCTAAAAACATCTTAACCCCTAAACAACTAAGCTTAGTTGTAATACTAAACTATCTGGTCTTCATCCCCATCAGAGACTTGAGAAGGAATAAAATTAATTATCTGAGTAGACGGTAAGTGCAGCTTAGCAGCTTCCCAAATTAGAAAATGACAGAGACAGTTTGCTGCCTGAACAGTCACCCAAAACTCTCTATAATGTTAGAACATCATCTTTAGCCTTCTAGCCTATTATATCTGAAAGACATATTTGTGAGGCAGGAACTATTGAGGACTTACTTATCCTGTCTCAGCAGAGTTTGGCTGTCAACTCTGTGTCCATCTAAGCTTGCCCATTTTTAGGCAAATACTGTCTGTGGCAGAAACAAGGACATTTTGCTCAGTGGCTGGTTTGTGCTGCATTTGAAGCCATCTCTATAAGGAGGCTCATTGATGCTCATCATCTTCTTTGAGGTAGGCTAGGTGTTACCAGGAGTTGACCTGTCTTTTTGTCAAAGAATTTTTAAAATAACAAAAACATCTTTAAATGCCATATTCATTATCTACTCTAAGATGAAGTTTTGTTCCCATACAACTCAACTGTAATACAAGGTTTAGTTCCAATGCTTTGAAAGTGCTATTTCAGGCTGTTTAGGATAACTACATTATACAAGTTAACTGTTAGTCGATGAAATCATGGTTATGTCAATTACTAGTCTATTTTTATCACAAGAATATACAGGAATTATTTAACCTTTAGGGGAAACACTAGATAGCTGCTTTCTAAAAGGGGGTGCATTTTGAAGCGTAAGTGTTAATTATGACCCACAGCATATAAAGTTAACCATATTTTTAACTTGTCTAATCGACTTCCAGAATATCTTCATTTTGTAGAACAGAAATTGCATTAGATCAGTAAGTCCCTATTTCTTTCACTTCTACTTTCAATTTTTGTTATCTAACAATTCGGATACCTCATATAGCAACTTAGGTAGCTATTGGCATACAAATCTATCTTTTGAATGTATTTGAAATCGAGACTGATCAAAACTCTCCTGCTACCACAAATCACCAAAATGAGAAAGAAATGTAATATGAAATTACCTGAATCACATGATTCTACACTTTACAGCATTCTGTCTGGTTTCTGTTTTAAATAATAGCCATGTAATTTTCACGTGAGTTCTTTTTTAAAAAAGTTTTTGTTTGAAAATTTAAATATAAGGTACCTAAAGTTTCCTCATAGTATATTGATTATATTTAGTTTGCCATTGAGGAGTCAGGAAACAACTGTGATATTTATGATTGTCTTGATATTTTAGTGACCTGTAAAATATTTTTAATATTGACACAATGTTCATTAGAATTATAGTTTTATCACATAACAGATTTTTTTGGATTTTGATGACTTGAAGTATCATAAAAAGTATCTTTAAAGGCACAGACATTCTTTCTCAAATGCATTGCTCATTATTCTCTTTTAACACAGAGCTTAAGTTAGTTTTTGAATATTCTTTATCTGAAATTTCATACATTTCTTTTATGATTTACTTGATTTTTGTCCTTGTCTAATCCAAATGCCTACAAGTTAATTAAACTCTGAAATTTCAGGCAGAAATATAAAATAAATGATTAAAGCTTTTTCTCTGTTTTTTTTTCTTTTTTTTTTTTTTTTTTTTTGATTGTCTATGAGTCTCCATGAATGCCTCAGTTTTGATGTGAGATTGGCTGTCCTGTCACATCTTCAGTGCTGGTCTGACAGCCTTGTTTTACTTAGCACAGCACGTTAAATGTCTCACAGGCTCTATTTTGAATGTCAAGAGAAGTTTTGATCACTTTTGAAAGACTAAAAGACAAAATGTTTGGCTCTGTGGTGAAGGTTTTCTTTTCTCTTTCCATTGTGATGCCATAACAAGACAATTTTTTTAAATCATCTAATCCTTTACACTATAAATATAACAAGTATCTCAAGAAAAATATAGTGACCTTAGAAATAAATACTAAGTATAGAAAATACTAAGATAAAAGATCAGAGAAATGGAGATTTGAGAGTGTTATATTTGTGACTTTATTTGTATGATCTGACCACAAATACACATGCATTTTTGTGTAAGTGTTATCAAATAGGAATTTAAAGATATATGCAGTAATATCATTTATCTTTAAAATGTGTTTGAATTTACTGAAGTTGTTTGCAAAATATTTTTGATGCTTTAAGAAGCAGAATGTTGTCTGCCATGTAAACCACCACCTTCAGTCAGCAGGTGTTCAAGCAGGCTAGTCATAGCCTCATACAAGAACAATTTTATGTCTGTATCTGTTTAATAGACTGTGAAAGAATCTGGTTCCTGGAGAGAATTTATGGAAACTTTTGCTACCCTGTTGTTTTGATGGGAATCACACCATGTTTCTCCTCTCTATTGGAAAGAAAATGGTAGAACTGTGTTTAGAATGGCACACTTCAGAGGCTCAATGTATAAATGTAGTTAAGTTTACTTTGTGACATTAAAATAACAGACAACACTAGTTGTTCAAAGGATGAAGATACAGCAACCAAAATGTCATTCTAGAACATGTTTTCATTGCTTTCTCCATGTACTGTTCTTACTTGGACTCATATTTCATCATAACTCCATGTGTTCACAAGAAAAAGCCTTTTTTGAGGAGAGAAAAATGATTCTTGGCCCTTTAACATATCAAAACATGAAGAAAATCACTTCCAACGTACATGTAACAAACGTGAAAATGTTCCAAATCATATTTAGTCTCACAGTGAAAACAGCATTTGCAACATATCGTTTTAATTTCTATTCAGGAGTAGTACACTAAAAACACCCTATTTTTTAAACACCCTATTTTTAAACTAGAAATAATGAGAGTACATTGTCATACCATTTAGAAAATATGTACTTTATGTATACTAGCTTGAAATAATTGCATTTTATTTTTTAGTCAATATACCTCTCGTTAAACTCAAAAGAAATGTCTTGCCATTTTTCTTTGTGAATTTGACTGCTTGACTTCTAAAGCACAGTATTTTATTAAAGTTGTCTCATTAAAGATCAAAATATGGAAGTTCCAATCAGTTAAAATCCAAACAAAGAGATGGAGATGTTGACACAAAGTCCCACCCTAATCAAAAAGCTATTTATAAGTAATACACATTATTTTCTAGAAAGGGAGCATCAGGCTTCTGCTATGTAGAGTCACTGCATGATCAACTGCACTCTAGGGGTGGCCCCATGTCCAGTAGTAGTTGGGAATACAAAACATTTTCCACATAGTTTTTTCATGTGTTTCTGTTTTATTTAGGTATTTTGAGTCATGTTTGTTTCTTTATTTTTACCTATTTATTTTTTATAGAGAATGTGAAATTAGGTCATTAATGAGGTGGGAGAGGACCAGAGAGAAGTTGGGAGAGGGCAAAGAATATAA
Source organism: Acomys russatus (assembly GCF_903995435.1). Classification (NCBI taxonomy): domain Eukaryota; kingdom Metazoa; phylum Chordata; class Mammalia; order Rodentia; family Muridae; genus Acomys; species Acomys russatus. Next base: position 46,558,812 of record NC_067163.1, on the reverse strand, counting down.
TGAAAATATATTGTATGAAAAAATTTTAAATAAAACATCAAATTACTTTTTAAAAATTAGAAATTCAGAACTGTGCACTTCAAAATAAACTTAGAATAGAAACATTGTTCTATTTCAAAGTTATTAGTGATGGTTTTTAAAGTAAAAGAAATGAAAGAGCAAATACATTGTTGAAGGTCTGGTTAAGGGATAACTAAAATTGTTCCTGTAAGGGCCACACATTACTGGAAAAGCTTGTAATTGCTTCATTTTGTGTTTTCCTTTTTGTACTATCTTTCCTGATCTTATTCCCATGCTGTGCTAAAACAGCAAACTTATAAGAGGAACATCTCTATTTCAGCTTACACTTTCAGGTCATAGTCAATCACTTAGGGCAGTCAAGACAGGAATCCAGCAGGACATTAAACACAGGTTTGCTTGCTATACTACACAACATTAACTTAGCCAGGTAACCCACAGTTAAAGAAGTAAGCAGATATTACAAAGGAAGGCTGCTTCTTCAGAAGATAGTGCTTCACTAGCTTTCGTATACAGACTAGCACTACCTGCCTAGGATAGCTCTGCCCACAGTGGACTGGACCCTTCTACGTTAATGAAAAATCAAGACATTTTGCCATAGACATATAAGCCAACATGATCAGGGTAATCTGTTAACTGAGACTCCCTTATTAAGTAGTGGCAGGCTATGTCAAGTTGAGAGCTAAAGCTCAAAGGGACAATATCCATGACTACATCATTTGTATTAATATTCTTCTTTTAAAAATGTTTTTATTAAAAGGGTTTCTGCCTAGTCTTATTGTAACTTCTTATGCTATGTTTGTGTGATATCCCTGGGAGACGTGCTCTTTTCTGGAAGGAAATGGAGGAAGAGTGTGTTTGGAGGAGAGCAGAGATGGGGATGAATGGGAAAAATGGAAGGAAAGGAAACCATGGTTGAGATGTAAAAGAAAAAAATAATTACATCATATTTCCTAATTACTACCTCTAACTCCTTTCCTGAAACTTCTAAATATCTTTAACATTCATGAAGTCTTCTTGCTGTTTTCTGAGGGAAAATCGATGAGGATTCAATGTGGGGCAGAGCATAGGTGGGGGTACCCTGAGAGGAGTGGAAGGAGGACAAACTATGGTTGAGATTCAACATGTGAGAGAAAAATAAATAAATAATCAATCAATCAATCATGTGCAATATAAAAACAAACCTCATGGGCTGTTTTGCGTTAATTTTTATTGAAACATATATGTCAAAAATATGAATAAATATATAACTACAACCTGCTGAGTCCATTTAGAGTGACATTTATATTTTTAGGGCTGGCCACTTGGTATTAGATAGCCATATAGGTGCTCACTCTTGGAGAAGAACAAGTCTCCTTCGCTCAGCAGTCGTGGTTGCTTGAGATTTCCCACATGCATTCTGACATGTCAACTGGTGTTTTCATTGCTCATGTCTTGGTTAGGCAGCCATAGTGTTGATATATGTGTGTACCTTCCTACCTATCTCTAGAAGGTACAGTCTCACACCTGACTCTTTGGCTCTTATAGACCTTCTACTCTCTTGTAAGATGTTTCCTGAACCCTATATGTTATGATTGTGCTGTAGATGTATCAACAATCAACTGGGAATGTTTAGTTCTTCCCTTCACTTTGATCAGTTGTGGCCATCTATAATTATCTCCATCTGCTCAGAATAGAAGCTTCTTTGATGAGGAGTGGGAACTATTCTTACCTGTGTGTATAAAGGTTAAATATTTAGAATTCTGTTAGGAATTGCACTAGTTTAGGAAATTTAAAGTGCTAGGGTCTGCTCTAGGATCCATGCCCTCACTAGCCCCCAGCAAACTTACTATGTTCACAACAGTAGGAATGAATTTCTTCCTATGGAGTGGATCTTAAGTCCAAACAGACAGTTGTTGGTTACTACTAAAGTGTAATGCCAGTATTGCACCTTTAAAGATATCTTGCCATGGTGGCCTTGCCATGGTGATTTGTGGGTGTTATTGCTAAGTAGGATTTTTAGCTGCTTTCTTTCTGTGGTAGCTAGCAGAGCATCTTCTTTTACTATAAAGGCTAGTCCTCAGGGAGGAGGCTTTGGGGTCTTTTCCAACCTGATTCTTCCAAGTCTTGTCTAAAAGAAGTGCATAGTGTTTTCAGCACCAGGGCCTTCCCCTGAACTTTGGGGTAGCAATCAAAAACAGCAGAGACTGCTTATATTGCTTTGAAAATCTCTTGGACAATTTGAAAGGGCAACTCTAGCGCTTGGCAATAGAGTTTTAGTTAGTTTATGGTCCTGGAGAATATTATCACCCCAAGAGGCATTACTTTGTTTAAACACACACACACACACACACACACACACACACACACACACACACACACACACACATGCACAAACACACCACACACTTAAATTTGCTTTGTGATTTTAGGTAAATATAAAATACTTTGATTACTTCTGGCATTTTCAAACATCCTGGGTGTTATATACTTTTTTCCCCTTACCTCTATTTTTGTGTTGTTCTCTGTCCTCTCCCAAAATATAGCTTTCCATAACATTGCCTGTATCCCTCTCTTCCCATCTCTGCAGCTCCTACCCACCACAGCTCCCGTTCTGTAAACTCATATCTGAAGACTTTGCATTATTTGATTGTCATAGAATTCATAAAGCTAGGCATCCATTTCAGAGACAAAACAAGAAGGTAATAGGCTGGAAGATATGAGAAAAGCAGTGATTAGACAGAAACTGAAATCTTTACCAGAATTGTCAGGGCATTATCATTCATAAGCTTCAGCTACTACAAGGAAATACTTTGACTGAGTGTATTTAATGTAGAAGTAGATGGCATCTGAGGTGTAGGATCTAAAGTGTGTGATGAGGAAGCCAGAAGGAAGCACTGACAAGGTCCCTCTTCCTAGAGTACAGGCTTCCGCCCTTGCTGTGTGCTTTATAATTCAAAAAGCAAGAACACCACATCTCTTCTTTGATATCCCTTCTAAATGTATTGTGTGTGTGTGTGTGTGTGTGTGTGTGTGTGTGTGTGTGTGTGTGTGTGCAACATGCATGTTGAAATCAAATGTCAACTAATGGGAGTGATCATTTACCTGTTTCCACTCTAGAGGTGTGCAGGCTGACCTTGAATAATGAATTCGGCAGCAAGTTCTTTTTTCAACTAAGCCACACCTTTAGGCCGCCCTCCCTCTCTCTCCCTTGGCCCCTTCTCTCTCATATGTATGTATGTGTGTATGTATGTATGTATGAATGTATGTATGTATACATGTATGTACGTATGTATGTACTTATGTATCTACTTATCTATCTCTATCTATTTATAATCTGTCTATCTAACCTATTTTCATCAATAATCTATCCTCCTCTGTCCCTTCCTTCTTTCCTTCTTTTTTAAAAATTTTTTATTATTAATTTATTCTTGTTACATCTCAATGGTTATCCTATCCCTTGTAACCTCTCATTCTTCCCTCCCTCCCATTTTTCCTCTTACTCCCCTCACCTATGACTGTGACTAAGGGGGACCTCCTCCCCCTGTATATGCTCATAGGGTATCAAGTCTCTTCTTGGTAGCCTGCTATCCTTCCTCTGAGTGCCACCAGGTCTCCCCATCCAGGGGACATGGTCAAATATCCTTCCTTCTTTTCTTTCTTTTTTTTTCCCCTAAGGACACTTCAATAAAGCTTCCTCACTCATTTACACTTAATTGTCTATCACAGTTTCATTCCAAACACCATGGAGGCTAATTCAGTCAGTTCCTTTAAAAATATAATTGTTAAATCAAACATAAAGATTGTATGCCTAATTGTCAAGGTACACAGCTCACAAGTATTTTAAACCTTACTTTCCCTATTTAAAATGAAAACAGTGCCCCAAATCTTGTGTGAGATGTAGGTTACTGATAATTTATTGATAGCAATTTTAAGCCAAGAGAATAAGTAATGTTTATATCAGAAATGTCCATCACTCAAATATTAATTTATGATTCCTCCAAGACCATACATAATCTCCAAATTGCAAATTCCATATAGCATAGAATTAATTTAAATATTCATTCAAAATACTACCTAAAGTTTATTTGATATATTGTTTCATGTATAAAGGAAATGAGGCTTTAGAAAACAGTTGTCAAAGTCCTCATTTATTATTATTATTTTGAATTGAAGCAGCTGGAAAACACTGTCAATTCCTCAAAGTTAATCTGGTAACTTTGCACAGAGCACCCCTACTGGGTACGTAAATGAGAACAACACGCAAGCTAACTGAATATCGCACCGTCTGAAGAGAAGGGCGGACAATTACTCCTTTATTACATTTTTTTTTTTGAAAATGTGATTTGAGAGTTCTGTTGATAGAAAAACTTTACTTTTTGACTTTAGATGCCACCTGACTTAGACCTTAAGCAGTGCCCTGCATTCTGATGCACAGAGAACAGCAGAGGGGTGGTGCTAGGCAAAAACTCAAGGTACATGGACAGGAGCAAAGGCCTGCTCATCAAAAAGGTTGGTGATAGAGGAATTGAAAGGAAGGGAGGGAAAGAAAGCTGCTTGTCCTTCCGGTGGCACCAAGGAGAGTTTTCCATTTCTTCCACATAGGCACCTTTTCCTGGTCACATTTTTAATTGGGTGGGTGGAAAAGTTATCTTGTTCTGTGTAGTGCGTTTTCACCTTAAACTGCATGAGTTTGCTCCATTTGGACATGTCTATTCTTTGAAAAACCCATTCCAAATCATCCTTGACAAAGATCTAGGGGTATTTTCTGTAAAGACACTTTGTTATTTACTGAATTGATGCCCAACTGACCAACTGAGATTAGGAATTTGTAGCCTTGTTTACATATATTATGGCTGCGCATTTAAACCGGGCGTGCTACTGTTGGAAGACATCTTTTTGCTGCACATTCTTCCTGTTTCTGTCTCTCTGATGTTCCTTGACCCTTGGAGGATATGCAGATGACTCATTTATGCAGAGCTTTCTCCCACCACTTACTCTCAGCATATGTGTGTGTGTGTGTGTGTGTGTGTGTGTGTGTGTGTGTGTTTCATTAACCACTATTTGCTGCAGTAAATATCTTCTATGATGGTGACTGACTGGACCTGACTCTTACTCCTTGAAACAAATATTTATTTCTTGTTCCGAAGTAGGAAGTATTTCTTGAGGTACTTCAGAAAATTAGTTTACCTTTTAGCCCCTTTCTTAGAATGGAACAAAACTGAACAGATAAGTATGCAGAAGGGAGTGTGACAGTCTACTTAGGAAAACAACTGTAGACTGCATTTACTTTGTGGCCAAGGCTGAGCCGAAACTCACTTTGCTTTACTACCTGACCTCTACCTCATGGTAATTCTGTTGCCTAAGCATCCTGAATGATATGCTTATGAGTGAGTTCTAGAGCAAAGGCCTTTTAAATTAGGTCAGTTTAGTTTTTTTTTTTAATAAAGATTAGCAAAATTAGTAAAACAGATTACATTTGCAAACACCGAGGATAACAAATATCATAGCTCATTAAACTTACTAATACAAAAGAATGAGGAAAACAACAAGAAAGTAAGGAAATTTAAACTATGGTTATTGTTAGGATTTTTATTAATTTGATAAGGATTAAAATTAATTCATCTGATTACTAAGGCAAGCAAAATATTGTGGGTGAAAAAAAACACATCTGTCCTGTAATTCAAAGGGCTGGTAACCTGGATGCTATTTAAAGCTGTTAGGGAATAGCAGTATAGCGGGAGGGGTGGTGGCTGCTCCTGATATTGATTCTGCATTATAATGGACTTGAGTAGTTTACTGTATCACAATATTGCTCTTGAGACTGCTCTCCATCATAGCACAGTATGCAATTAATGAACCGCAATTAAACATCTGCAAGACAAAAATTTTCATACTGGGTAAACATTTAAACACAGATTATAATTAAATGTTATTTACATAGCATTTATCTGAAAATGATGTGGATATAAGCACGGCATTAGGAGTGTGATGGACATTACTGTTACTCCTCTGTGCTCCGTGTTCGAGAGTGGGAGCTTAAATCTCGATGTAGCTGAGGAATCACTTCTCTTCCTGGTTCCTCCCTGAAATGAAAGCAGGTAGAGCCACGAAACTAGTTCCATGGATGGAATTTAATTTATTTGAAATTTAAATAAAAATCATGGTTTACTTTCTCAGCTCATACTTATAAAAAGGGAATTTGGCTTTTCTCTTTGTCTTGATTCTGGCAATAGTTAGTTGGAGAGAATCTGGAGGCCCTAAGGGGATGGCAATCAGAGGTATAAAATGAAAGATCTGACTTCTGAGTCACAAGCGCACAACAGCTACCTTTGAACCGTCTATAGGGTTCACTGAGTGAAGGAGAAATTATATTAAGAGTGCATCTATCTTCTACCACTTTGGTGGCTTGCTGATGACAAAAATCACCATTAGCTTCATTAAAATCTGACAGATTTCAATCAACTGGCTACATGCTTAGTTATATGTACTCATTTATTGAATAATTACTCTGTAAATAATTTTAGTAAGATACTTATGAATATAAAATAGTTATAAATCAGGAATGCATTTTATCCTAACTTGAGAGATTGTTAGTAAATGGCACAGTATTAAATATATTTTGTAAAGCAAATACAGTTTACCCTAGTATGTCCTGGAAATCTCTATCAGATAAAAGTTTATAAATTTTTAAATGCAAGTGTGGTTTCTTGGTAGAGGCTACTGAGCTCAGTCACACTCAAAGAAGTAAGAGCAGCACGTGAGGTTCAGTTCTCTGTCCCTTGAAATGTGAGTGCGAAGCCTGCCAAGGAGTAGTCATTCTTGAAACAAAATAAGAAGACCTTATTAACTGTAATATCCTGAAAATCATCCGTCCCAGTGAGTCATGGAAATGCTGTGTAAGTCCCTTCATCCTGCTATTAACACAAGCAAAATAACATATGGCTTCTCTCCACGCGAATCCCGAACCACTTAACCCATATATGATTTTCTTCAAGAAGTCTCTAATGGCACTCTATTTTATGAATTATTTCCAATTATTTTCTCCACCCAGCTTGAAAAAAAAAAGATAAAAATTCAAATTAAGAATACAGCCTTTTACTCTCTGAATGGAACACTTGACCTTGCTCCACCAGACAGCTTCCTATTGTAAATGCATAGAACTTGAGTAGAAAAGAGCCCTGAGACAGTGGTAATCTTCAGAGAACCTCATCACGGATGTGTACATGTACAACAGAGAATTAAGCTAAGAACTTATACATTCTCACACTCCATTTCTCACTCTGATAAACACTCACCTTCCTTCCAAGGTGATTCTCTTTCACTTCCTACTCAGAAACCCACAATTATAGCAGAGATTTCAGCCTTTGTGATACCAGAACTCATGTGGATGTCGCGAATTGTGTTAGGATATGAACTGGGAAGATGAAGAGCTAAGATAAGGAGAGAAGAAAGAGCCCATGATATTAGACTTTTTAAAGCGCCGTTTAACTTTAATATAATGAGACATTTTGCAGCTCTCTTGAAAGATTTTTGTTTTATGAACAGTCTTCAAAGGGAAATTATTAAAAGCCATTGAACAATGTTAGCATGAGTCAAAATACACTTTGGGGAAAAACTTTCCTTTAGCAGTAAAAGGTTTAGGGCATTAAAAATGGATTATGTTATTTCAATTGTATTTTGCACTCAGTACTAAAATGAACAGTATTCACTTAGGTTCAAGAAGCTTGGAGTTTTAGTTTTCATGCTTTATAATTGAATAAATATCTAATAAAGGCCCAGAACATTAACTAAACATGTTAATAGTTTAAGCATGTTAACAGAAACAAAAATAAAAATAAAGACCCTTCTAAGAGGTCACAAATATTACAAAACTAAAAGTCAAATGAAGATGGACATTGTTGTCCTTGGTGAGGACATAGAATATTCATGGGTGTCCCAGTGATGTGTTTTTTAAAAGGTAGCTGGGTGATGCGTGGTGGTAGTTGTGATAAGACATGCTTAATTAAGGCTGTCTAGCCTCACTTGGGAAGTTAGGAAACTATAATTTTCTAGCCTGGTTAATAATGCTTGATATTTGGAGTTAGTGAGCCCAGAAAATAAGTAATCATGCCTTAATTTTCAGATGTTTCAGGACATGATGAAGAAGGCACAGTTCTAAGGAAGAGGAAGGTAGCAAGCTAACAGGAGTCTTGACTGGCTTGCAAGATGTCATCAATAAGTAATTATAACAATGGAGATTAATGGAAGGATCATAACCAACTTAAGGAAAAATATAAGTCACAGTCTCTGTTTCTTATATTAAGTGATTATTGGATCAGGAGACTAATATCGTTAAACTAATAAAAGCACATATAATTTAACCAATGTCTGAGATGAAACTCATTAGCGTATCAATGTGTAATGATGAAATCAATCTGAGAGATGAAAAAATTATGACATAGAAAAGGAAGGATGTAATTGTAGTGCTAGGTCCTTCATAACAGGAGAGAAGGTTTTGAGACGTGAACACAAAATATTTGAGAGGAAGGACTACTGGACACCTGCAAAAGACCAATGAGGAAGTCCACAAATTAGACAAAGAGTTTTTCTTTCTTTCTTCTTCTTCTTCTTCTTCTTCTTCTTCTTCTTCTTCTTCTTCTTCTTCTTCTTCTTCTTCTTCTTCTTTTTAAACTATATTTGTATATTATAATAAAAAGATATAGCTGAGTTCTTTTCAGATCTCATGGATTTAATTAGATTTTACCATGTAGGTGCTTCTTGTATTTTATGTTTTAAATTATAATTAGCACTAGCTGCAGGTGTGCTTCCTGTGGTAATAAATGAGGCAGAAAGATGGATGTACTGAGGGGAAGAAAAAACAGAGGAAGAACAGTTTTGTGAAGGAAATAAAATCTTGCTTATATGTGTTTCTTCGAAAGTGTTAGGCATGAGTAATTGAGGGCAGAGTTCTATCCATCTCCCAGTCATCCTACTGTTTCAGCGTTCCAGATGAGCCATGGTGAGCATGGTTGTGAAATTTTAAGCCCAGGAAAGAGGAAACTTGAAAATGCTCAGGAAGAACTTACTTTCTTTACATAAAATTACAGATTATTCCAGAGATGCACACTGACCTCAAAAAGTCTTCAGGACATAGAAATAAAGTGTTTCTTTACAAGACCAAGAATAAATCATAATTTAAATTATTCTTTAAGGTTAGTTACACTTTAGGACATATTAAGTTATAATTGACAGAGCCTCTAAAGGAGTAAATAATATTTCTATGATTTGTTTACTTACTTAGACTTCAAAGCTTAATGGTAAACAATAGCTATGACAGGAGTTATTTAATTCATATGACTTTGATATAAATTATTTTCCAGTGAACAAAATGTTCGTAAAAGTTAATGTGAAATTTTTGTTTTAGGGAAAAAAAGGAACTCCAACAAATAAATATAATAATACATATTTAGAAAATGGATATGGTATGCCGAGATTACCTAGATTGAGAGACCCCCCCCCAAAAAAAAGACCTCCAGGACTCAATACTGATGCAATATACACAGGGTCCTGTATCACGGGCCCAGAGCTTCAGATCACAATTGTTCCTGACACAGCAGGATAGGAGAATGATACTGGAGCTTCAAGGGTGATGGGTATATAAGGAAAAACTGTAATTAGGGATTGGGGGTCACAGAAATGTGGGTCATTGGGCAGGTTGGGTGGAGTCTGGATCTGGAGGAGAAGGTTTTTTTTTTTAATCTTAGAGGAACATTGGGAGTTAGCTGTATCTTATCACTCCTGTGGAGTTTCTGGAGGCTGCTGGTAGGTCTAGTTTATGCCAGTGCGTGGTCTTTCCCAGAATGCAGGAAACAGTGAAGTCACCTGGAGGACGACTTCTCACAGACCATGACATTACTTGTAGAATATACATTACATATAAAATATGGCGTGAATTTTGCCCTTACAGGTATATACTAAAACAGACATTTTCGCAATGTATGAATGAATGAGTAGTGAATACAGTTTAAAATCGCAACGTCCCATTGAATCATCCACTGTGATGGCCATGGTCATCAGCAATGAAAGAAATTCAGTGTCACGAGTGTGGAAGGACTGCAGGCTTTGTCCCAGGTGAAAACAGCTTTGCCCCTTGGAAACACCATGGATACCCCCACTGAGATTGACATTGGGATAGACTGAGAGGAGCCATCCTGGTCCTGGAATTCAGGAAATAGACCTGGGACTCCAGCCTGGACTATTCTGCTTCTAATGCGAGGAAGGAGCTGGAGGAAAGACTGGCCATTGCTCTCCTAGAGAGAGATGAGGCAGAGCGAAGGCTGCAGGTTCTGACCACAAAGGCACAGATCAAGGAGAGCATCAGTGTGGAGGCTCAGAGACACCGAGGGATCTATCCTGTGGAACTGATACCAGAAGGTTTATTCTTCTTTCCCTTTCCCTTTTTTCCCCCTCCTGTACAGGATAGTTCAGTTGTATGATGAAGTATAATTGTTAAGAAGCAAAGCCGACACAGGCGTTTGCAAGGGAACAGGGAAACTAAACATGCAGGTACGCTCATGGAACTGTTACATACATAAAGATATGTTATGATGGTACATACATAAGGATACATAATTTTCAACTGATAGAAGGAAAGACTGTCAGTGGTGAATATGTTCTTTTTAGTGAACTGAGGGGAAAGAAATCATTCTCAAAATAAAACAAACAAGTGTGAAAGCATTTTGTTACAATTATACTTATCATTACAGGATGACTAAAATGAGCTGTTCAGAGAGAAGAGATTACAAAATAAGAACACTGGACAATCACAATGGAAACAGCAGAACAAAATGGAAAGAGCAAAAATATTGTTGAACTTATTATGGGATTTATATGTCATATATTTGATAACAGAATAACATGCTAATAATATTAGCTACTGAGAAAAGGTACAGATATGACACTGAAAGTTAGGCTTACATATGTTTACTGGAGTGAGAAAATGTCATTACTATTATAGTGTGATGTGTGATATTTATGTATTGTGATATCCAAACCAAGCACTCTGAAAATATAGATCAGTAGCATTTACTTCATGTACAAAGGCCCACATTCTGAAAGTCTAGAGTCAAGATGAGAGCTGGTGAAATTATTCTATCAAAGATGAAAAGTCCTCTAGGTGAGGTGGCTCATACCTATGATCCCACTACTTAGGGAGACAATACAGGAAGGTTGTCTTAACCTCAATACTAACCAGCTTTATTTGAGAACTTGACTCAAAAAAATTTAAAAGTTAATTGAAACTGAAGAAACAAATAGATGGAACTATCGAAAATAGCTAAGCTATGAGCATATCAAACATTTATATATTTTCAGTATTCAGAGTATACAGAATAAAAAATGGTTTTGAGTATGGTAAAAATGCAGACCTCAACTCAGTGATTTTATTCTAAAGATATGCCTTGAAAGAGAGGAAAGAAGTAATTAAATATAACATATATCATATAAGTGTTTCTATAATGAAATTAAAAAAAATAACTCACTTACTATCTATTATAGTTTCATGTTTACACTTTACCAAAGATGTATACACAACCAAGGCTCACATGACTAAAAAGAAATACAGACCCATTTTCAGCTCTACTAAGGAAACTCAGCACCCTCTCCCTTTGTTGTATTTTTTAAATTGAGGTAAAACATTTTGACCAAGGACACTCATAGAAAAAAAGTATTTAATATGGACCTTATGCCTCCAGGTTAGAGTCCATTTCCTCCTGGCACAGAGCTTGGTAGCAAGAGGTCAGGCAGGCCAGCGTGGAACTGAGCAATACGTGAGCGCTCACACCTTGAAACACTAATAAGAGGCACAGAGAGAGTGGGACCAGTGCTGGTCTTCTGAGACCTTCAAGCCCACACTCAGTGACATCCCTCCTCCAAGAAGGCCACACCTCTTAATCCTTCCACATACAGTTCCAGCATCTGGAGATCAAGCATACGTTTTTCACTCTCTCTTTGGTGACTTATAGGACTGCTTGGTAGAAAATGAGAGAAAGCCATGATTAGTGTGAAGGATCTTGCTTTCGTTGTCCATTGTCTAAGGCTTTGTTTACCTGCTGTCAACCATACTGCAAAAATATTAAATGCAAAATTTCTTTACTGAAAAAATTCATAGTGTGTATGCACATGTATCCTAATAGAGTGATAAATGTTTACTTTACATTCTTTATCTCATCTGTAGTATAAAGGAGCTTTGTCAAGCCTATTCATATTGTATATACTACCTGCTATAGGTTAGTTAATGTAGGTGTTATATACCAGATAAATGGTAATAATCCTCACGTTCAAGTAACCTTTATTTCACTTTAATAACAGTAATTGTACTATTTTATTGTCATTTTAAACATCTTACTTGTCTACTGTATGAATTAAAATTTTATCATGATAGATTATCTACAGAGGAAAATACAGTATTTAAGTCATGAGATTTGACACCAACCACAGTTTCAGGCATCTATTGAAAGCCTTTTCAATTCATTTCCAAGAGATAAGGACAAATTACTGTATAATATAGAATACGTTACAGAGAAAAAACGGAACCGAGTTTTATGTGTGGAAATGGAATTATTTACCAAGAGAAATTCCCGTGTGTTTTTGATCTCAACGAATCTGAAACAGTTGAGATGATGCAACATACGGAGTCTGACTGTATTGAAACCAGTCTCTACCAACAAGAAAAAGTGTATCTCATTTGGAAATTAAGTAACATACTTCTAAGTAAATCATGTTTGTAAATAATTCACAAATTAAAATTTGAAGCTGCAAGATTATGCAGAAACTAAAAATAGAAGAAAACAATACATCGAGGAAACTGTAGGTTTTCTCACCGGGAGTCCCAGCTACTAATGAGGCTGTTATGAGAGGGTCACCTAAGCTAGTGAGCATGATAGCTACCTGACCAAAATATGACACCCTATTGAAAGAAGCTCCTAACAAAAGTCTCTCCTCTAAAAAAGCCTTGGTGAAAAATTCTAACAGATACTCAGATAAAAATCGGCACTAATTTTACAAGTTTTAAAATAATTTTTTTATTTATGTATATGGATGTCTTGAATGCATAGATGTTTCTGCACTGTGTGTGTGCAGTTCCCACAGATGACAGAAAGAATGGTGGACACTGAAAACTGGTGTTAAAGACAGTTGTGAACCTCCGTGTTCTGGCAATCAAGCCCAGGCCCTTTCTACAAGTGCACTTAACTACTGACTGGTACTACCTCTTCAATGCGTGCGTATTATATATAACATTTTAAGTTCAGGAAGAGTGATTATTCATTTATTGGTACTGATTTTAAATAATTTAATGAGTATTCTATTGTAATTAAATTAGAAAACTTACCATCTGGAAAAAGAATTTAATATCTCTATTTTAGATGGTAAAGAGATGTCTAAAGTAGTCTATAAACAGACAGTTTACTTCTATAAGACAGCATAATTCATAGAATAGTCAGGTAGGGTGACACATAGCTATAATCACCAAAATCAGAAGGCAGAAATCTGAGGATTGTAAGTTCAAGGCCAGCTTGGGCCATAGTGAAAACATGTCTAGAAAGAAATACACACCTCAAACCAAGATTAAAATAAATACTAGTGTGTAAGGGTTATATAAAATAAGCCTGAGACAACAATTAAATTGCATTAAATATATAACATACTTAAATATACGTTTAATAAAACCAATTATATCTGCATACTGAAAATTATAGTGTTTAAGAATTATAAAAGTCTAAAACAAATTAGACTTATTTGCAGTTGCAGTGAACTTCTTCTTGAGAAATATCACCTATTCAAACTGTGTCTTGTTCATTTGATAATTGACTATGTTCATAAACTACGTGAAAGATAGCAATTTTTCCTCTCTGGCTCTTTCTACTTTTTGCTAACAAGCTGAGGTGTTTTCTGGCCTTTACCCAACTGAGAGCCCAGTGAAGTGTCAGTCTGTGTCTATCCCAGTAACACAAGCATGTCAGTATCTCTCTTTGTGTCAAATCTCCTACCTTCCTTCATGGTCTTTCTGTAATTTACATCCATTTACAACATGTGGTATTTTTACAACTAAAGCTCCCCCCACCCCCATGGCCTATGCTGTTATGGGCATTTGTGTGCTATATTGAAACTATGGAGCTCAGTTTCTTGGTATAACGGAAAGTCTAGCTGACAAAAAGGGACTGTCCCAGAAAACACTGTAATCCCTAGTGATTAATGCATGGGTCAGCAAGATTCCTATAAAAAATAAACATGTTATGGGTTATAGCCAAGTCTTCTTTTGCTTATATTTACAATCCTTTAATAATTAAACGTCATGCTTGGTGGACAGATATGCAAAACAGCCCTTTACTCCTATTTATCCTCAGCTGAAGCTTAATGAAGTCCATTTTAATAAGGGAAGAATATATCAGGTCGAGGGAAGAATAACACTTTTTGGTTTTCACTTGTATTTTTATGAAAACATTCTGTATGATTGTCTTAATCAGTGGGATGTTATAGTTGGCTGGACATTATCATTATGGACTAGTAGAGGAAATGGAGTCCTGGTTACCTTTGGGCACACAAATGAGTAATCTTTCAGAAAGAACATCTTAAGGGTATGCCTTCTAGGGCACCATACAGTACTACTGAATTAAAGTGAGTTTCAAAATAGATCTAAAACAAAACAAAAGAAATCTTATAAGTGGCTCTGCAGCACTAGGTTTGTATTGGAAGTGGGGGTGAGAGACTGGGAAAGTAGGGAGAAGTTAGAAGAAAAATTCCATGTAAATCAGTTACAATATAGGTATGGCCAGAAGAATATAGAACCATAAACATGCCCTGAGATTTGGCTCTCAGGATCAAGTATGGGAGACTCTTGTTTCTCATCTATGGATGGATTCTCTGTGGGTTGTAATTGTTTTGGTTTAAGTATACCCCAATATCCAGTCATTTAAAGTGACTCTGAAGTAGAAGTTGGAAATACATGGTCTACTGTGACTGGTTAACACCATCCCTGCAAGCAACAGAAACAGAAGCTACCAAGGGTTAAAAATGCAAGCCCTCTTCACACTGCTAGCTTCTTGCATTATCCAAGTTCCTGTAATGAAATCTTGGTCCCTTGTTGTTTTGGTAAATAAAATTAAATGTGTTCATACTGATTTGTATTGTTTATGTCTTTTAAATGTCATTTTTAACCTGCTAATGACTTGCATTTATTCATAACAGAGTAAAAATCCATTTTCTGATTTATCTTTAAGTTCTCAAATATATACAAATCTTCCATGATGGAAGAAAATATAATTCCTTCGATCTGTATTTTATGACATCACTTCATGCAAGAATACCAGGAATAAACAGCAAAAAATCCTGGGAGATCCTGAGAAAGGTAATATGTAGACAATGAACTTCCAAAAGGTTAATGAAATTCAAGGAAAAGTTTCTTTACAAAGTAAGTGGATAAAAGACCTGCATTTACCTTCTACTTTATGGATGATAGGATACAGCTCGACAAAATGAGCGGTATTGACATATTTGTAAGACTTTGAAAGGCCATTTCACCACGCAAAGTAGTCAGAAGGGCTTATACTCCCCATAAAGGGCAAATCTACATGAGCTCTTTTGGGGCAGAAGAATGAGGGAATGTTGACAGTGATGGTTGTGCCTTCACAGTTTATTTTAAACACTATTTATTTCTTAAAAAATTATTACTTAGGTCTTTTGTTTAAGCTCATATATTACTGAAAAAAGTCTCAATAAATGTTCTCTGTGCTATATTTACAAGACATGTTTTTTTCAGTTAAAATAGCTGTTTTTCCAACAAATATTCTTTGCCAGTTTAATTATGAGTTTTTACTTCATGCTACATAAAGTGAATATATAATCATTATTTATGGTATATCAGAAACAGGCTTATAATACTGACGTTATTTATAGGCTTATAATTCTTCCCTTTATATAAATCTCCAAATACAAAGTAATAGTGAAAATAACTAGAGAATGTAATTCACATTTTGTCAGCTACTCTAAAAATCACATGTAGGAAAAAAGGATCCTTTATCAAAAAAAATATTCTTGGTTTTTTTTTTTTTTACTTTTATTTCTATGTTTTTATTTCAAGATTAAGAGAGTCTTGTTCTAGAGACTTTGGTTTATGAAGGAAAAAATGCCATAAAAAGTAGGTGCAGACTTGACTTTTGCTGGTTTCAATAACAGAAACCAAATCCTGCTGATTTAGGCAATAGATGATGTAAAACTATGGACTTGGGGAAAGATGCATGGGGAATTAATATCAGGACCACACAGAACCCAATGCAGCTCTAAAGGTTAGTGTAGAAAGATTTCAACAAGGCGAAAGATTTATGCGATCTGAAGAGAAACCAGAGTACAATACAGGAGGTAAACTTTAAACCCCTTCCCAGATCTAGCCAATACTCAGAACATTCTCCACAGTTGAGTGGAGAGTGTGATATGACTTTCTCACATACTCTGGTGCCTCACATTTGACCATGTCCCCTGGAGGGGGAGACCTGGTGGCACTCAGAGGAAGGACAGCAGGTTGCCAAGAAGAGACTTGATACCCTATGAGCATATACAGGGGGAGGTAATCCCCCTCAGGAACAGTCATAGGGGAGGGGAATAATGGGAAAATGGGGGGGGGGGAGGAATGGGAGGATACAAGGGATGGGATAAACATTGAGATGTAACAAGAATAAATTAATAAAAAAAGAAAAATAAAATAAAATAAAGATTTCAACAACGGTCTAGTTGTAGCAGTCACTGAGGGCGTTGTGTTCGCAATAGGAGATAAATCTGTCCTAGAACATTCATGATTCAAAGCTTGGAAGCCCGTAAAGTGACTGAGGATCTGTTGGCAGTAGTTCTGTAACTTTCCAGCAGATCACAAAAGATCCTGAAGACCCTAAAGTCATCTATGTACTGTAGCATAGCCAGGAAGAACTCTCTCATGTCTTCCCCAGCATGCTACACTATATGTTCTGACACCATGAGGTAAAACTGAACCAGGCTTCATTAGGTTGTTTCTGTCACGTATTTTGTGACAATCAACCAGAAAATTGGCATATACAGAGAGGACAACTTTATAAAGTGGATTTAAAAAATTTTTAATATAAGGATATAGTTGGTGTTTTCTTTCTACCTTTTCAAAATATTATTGGTGTTAAGTGCAAATAGAGTTTTAATAAGAAGCAGTGGCTTATGGAACTATGTTTAAAAGTTTCCATAATTTGTGGGTCTTGGTCCCTTGGTGTGAAGCTTTTCATAATTCAGTTCAGATGTACACAAACAAAGCAGCTTTCTTAGACTCTAGAGACGGACTGTACAATTTAAGCATAGAAATTTGTTAATCTTTGAAAACTGACATGTAATAATTAAAAGCATGCTCACATCCCATGAAGGGCAAAAGGCAACTGAAGATATGTTTGAAAATGTTCAGAAATCCCTTTAGGATTTGTTTTCTGATGACAGCCTGCCGTTATAATTATTTTAAGAGTTATATTTTTAGTAGGAGACCAAGATATATAATAACTTCTGATATATTTTTAGGGATTTCTCACAAAATTCAGTTTAGGATAGTAACTGCATTTTTCTACAGCAGCTATAGCCATTTCACAGGAAAATGTAGTTTGTTCTGCAGGGGCGTCTGCACATCTGTCAAATATCCTTATTCTCGTCAGAATGTTATATGTATTGGATTAGCATCCGCACCATTTAATATCAGTTTGACTTCATTATCTATATAAACAATCTGTCTCCCGTTATGACCTCATGCTGGGACAATGGTGATTAGCAGACACTTCAAGCTATGGATTTGTTGTGAAGGCAAAATTTGACTAACCACAACCACAGCAGCTTGTGGAGCCGCTCACTAAGCATTTATGACCAAATGCTTTCCCATATTTTGCCCACAAAAATCAGGGGCTGAATGTTTATACTTCACAGAGGCCATTTTATGTTGTTTTTAATTACATGTATTATCTATAGGCTGCCTAGCAATCAAGACACAGAAACTTGTTATATTTTAAAATAGTCTTAGTTAACCTCGGACAGGGCAGACATCAATCCTCGAACTACTTCTCATAGTGGGGCAGGCATGGTATCCCTATCTCAATTCCATGCCATTTGTTTCTAATAACTTGTATCAAGTTACCTCCTATCCATAAGCACAGATACTTTCTAATATTCTTTATCCTGGCTTGATTCTCCATCCATGCTGCCGGCCATGTGCTTTTCCTCCAGCTAACCCATGGCAGCCTTTTTCTCTTCACTTTACGTCTCTCTCCTTTCTCCTCATGGTGGTCTCTCTTCTTCCCAGAATTCTTCTCTCTTCTAGCCCCACCTATCTTCCTTCCCTGCCTAGGTGGGATGGCTTTGTATTAAGTAAAAGGTGGGTCACACAGACAGCAAGCAGTAATTAGCATCAAAATTCATCAGACCATTCCCTAACAATTCAAAATATTCCCATAAACCTTAAGATTTTTTTTGTCAGGCTCATGACCTGAGTTAATATTTTTTGTTTGGCACATGTCCTACTTTTCTTTCTGTTTCTGCCATAGACATAATGATAAAAAGAAAACTTGGTAGAGAAAGATTTGTTCCATCTCATGTGTCATAGCTAATCTTTGCGTGGAAGTCAGGGCAGGAACTTGAAAAATAAACCAAACAACAACGCATGCTGTTTTCTTGTTCTCTCACTTTGGGACAGCCAGATATTTTAAACAACTCAGGTCTATCTTCCTAGGAATGGCACTACTCACAGTGGGCTGGGATCTTCTAAGTAATTACCAATCAAGAAAAAGTCATACAGACATGCCCAATTGCCACACCGGTCTAATCAATGCCCCACCTAAGATTGATTCCCTCAGAGGACTTGGGGTTGTGTCAAGCTGATAGCTGAAGCTAAGTAGGAGAGAATACAGTTGGCTTTAGCTTCTAAATTATTACTTTTTAGAGATGTTTTGTCTTTGTAATTCTGTAGGAATTAATAGTGTGTGTTGAAGCTCCTTACTTGTTCACATTTGATGGACACTCTAACAGTGAATAGAAAAGTCTTGCTTCCAGTGTCAGTTGCTACACTTGCGATTTGTATATACTTCTGTCACGTAGGTTTTTATTAGGTAGCATGCTCTCACAAAACCAGTAACTTCAATTATCTGAGATGATGTATATTCAGGCAGCTCAGTTACATGGAAATGGTCCACTATGCCCAGCTTACTGAAGCTTCCTAGAAGCCAGAAGGAAAATCATACCTGCCTCTCAAGTCTATGACCTTTTATTTTCAACTTATTGATACTTTTAAGGAGATAGCTTGAAGATCTCACTTTATCTTTATGCTTCTTGTGCAGCAGAGACAAACTTCTGCAACACTAACTAATTGAGATTATACATTTCAGCAAGCACATTGACCTCTTGTGAAACTTTGTTGTTCCACGTTTCTCAAGGTTCCAACACCCAGAATCCTACCATTTCTTGCTTCTCAATTTCCTGCTTACATTACCAGTTAGGGAACTTTCCATGTCCTTCCTATATTTAATAATCACTCTAATTTTGGCAGTTCATTTATCTTATGAATAGCATTACTAAATTAATAGTAATAAGGGTCAAGAAGTAAATTCTCATTTATAATATAGACAAAAGGCTATTGATTCTCCTATTGTTTAAAATCATACTGAAAAAAATGCAGAACAAGATCCATACCAGAGCAGTAAGGAAACACAATGAGAGCTAATGACTCGTTGGTATTTATGTCAAGTACTGTGAAAGAAAACTTTCTAAAAAAGCTGTTTCTGCACAGACTGAGTGACTGAATAGAACTTCAGTGCTGCAGAGCATTGAAATGTTGCAAGTCTAGAGGCTAATTACCATATTCCAGGCTATTTTTAACCTTCTGGAACAACCATTCCTTGCTGTGCCTGAACTCACATCTTTTGACTAATAGAAACATTTTGTAAACTATTAGGTTAGAATAACACTGGATTCTACCAATGCAAAAAAATCTAAGAATGTCATCAGATAGCATCTTAAGCCTATAGAAAAGATTTTCTCCATCTTGCTGAAGCTGTCTCTCTAATGTACTCACCAACTTTTTTTTTTTTAAATTTGCCTTGATTTATGACTTTCTTTGTGCTGTGAAATGATAAAACTTCATGAAACTACTTCCACATTGGAACATGAAATTGAGGTAATTAAATCTGTGCTTCTTGGCCATGGTCACACAAAATAGCTTCGAGAACAAAAATATCTCTTATTCCTTTTAGGATAGGAGTTGCAGTTTTTATATGTGTCGTGCTACAGTGAAATAATTGTTACTAATTTTGTTGCTGCACATGGGAATCATGACCAAACTTTTCCTCATCTGAGTTGCATGTGTTTGTGCACTCACAGTATTGTTTTATGTTTAATATAATGGGGAGAAGAGGTGTAAGTTCTAGTGGAATGTCTGATGAGGCTTTTGAGCCTGAGTCCTTCAAGTGTACCTATGTATTCTTCTGTCACTTTTGATCTGGAAGATACTGGGAACATATGAGTGAAGATTTGGTAGAATTTGTCTCACTGAACTTTAGTAAGTTGCAAACTAGTAGTTTTCAGATTTTTAAGTTACTATTTTGTGTTTGAGTGTTTTGCACTCATGTATTTGCAGCATGTACCTATGTAGTGTTCATGAAGGTGAGAAAAGTCCATGAAATCCGCTGGGACTAGAGATACACATGGATGCGAGCTGCCATGTAGTGATATATATTTTTAATTCACAAAGTGTCCAAAGCTGTATTATAATCATTTTAAGAGTTTTTGTTGAATACTATGGATAAGACAGAAAAGATTAAACAATTACAAAGAGCAAAGGTTTCTGAAATTCTAGAAATATCCCTGCACTAATAATTTCATGTGAAAAAATATATACCCTCTTTTGGCTTAGCTTTGTCTTTCTGCTGTAGGAGAGGATGAAATTAATTGGTATGCAACGATGCTACATAAACTGATGGGCCTATAGGTCAGTAAATCAACAGAGGTCATTCAAGCTGAAAAACTAACAGGCTTGTGTTGGTCACTATCTTAAACTTCTAGGGGCTACTGATATTCCTTAATAAGTAAGTTTTTGCTGTGCTCAAAACACTCTTGTTGCATCTCTTTGGTCATCCTTCTATTTTCTAATTCTTCTGTTTGTCTTTTATTTGTATAAACCCTTATATATATTTTTTTAAACCTTCTAGAAGAACCGAGTTTTCTCTTGGTTGCTCAAGTTCAGCAGAGAGTAGTTGAATTTTTGCAGTAAGTTTAATCAAATTTTGCTCTGTAGCCCAACATCTGAAAAAGACATTATGGATGAGAATGAGGAGACATTTCACAAGGGAATTATTCTACTTCTCAAACCCTACTAAGATAATTTCCTAGAAAGGAAGAAAGGAAGTTAAAAAGTATAATTCTGTCTCTTCTTCAGTTATATAATTGAAGGAGATCCAAACAGGAGTGTTCTGTGTGTTTCTGCTGTGGTTTGTTTTTGCTGTTGTTGGTTTTGCAAGACACAGAAGGTTTGGAGAAATTTCCCCCTTTTTTTCCTTGTTAGTCTATTATATAAAGAAAGATCCTGACCCCAAGCCTACTCCAATTTCATCATCCAGTTAGCATCTGGAATTCTGGGCAATGATTCTGCCAATTTGTTTTAGCATTTGGTGGACTTTGAGTCATAAGTTCAGCAGTATAACCTAAAAAGTATAGATTGGAAGGCTTTGTTATAACTGTGATTCTTTTTTATGGTGAACTGGTTTTAAATATGTAATATGCAATATGGAAGCATATGAAATTTAAAAAAATGACAGAAGTGACCCACCGGTCTATGGAGAATACCCAACAAATGGAAGTGAGCAACAGAATCTAAGAATGAAACTAAGAGATGCTGCTAAGGAAGTCAGTGGGAAAATGAGTAGGTCAGATCAGGTTTGCTGATTTTTAGTTTGTAATTGGCTTTTGAAGCAAGAAACAGTAAGGCCCAGCATCCTCTGTGTGTGTGTTTTTCTTACTCAGACTTGTGGCTTTTAGTGACTTAGGCATGCAAGAGGCAAGACAGCTTGTGATGCACAGTAAGTATGAAGGGTCACATGACTAGTGTAGATACACTCTCCAACAAACAAACAACAAACAAACTAATAGGCACACCAAAGACCAACAATATAAAACTTACTTGTAGTTGGATAAAGCAACTGAGCTGGCCCCCATCACAAGAACTATAATCAGGAATTATTGGGCAAATGTCATTCATGGAGGAAAAAGGAAGTCACCTGATTAGTTTTGGGTTCCGCCGGTTGTTACCTTAAACTGAACAAGGAAATGGCATATGTTTGCTGTGGGAAATGTATTCTGAATTTCTCAGATTCTCCCTATGTGGAACTGGGGCCAGAAAATAGGGAGGAGTCTGGGAAACATTTAATGTCCTTCTGGTTTTAGAAATGAAGTTACAACTGTTGTGACCTATTAATTAAGTTTTACAAATTTATGGTCCAGCCATCCATGACTCATTTATCTCTTTGCCAGGCAGGGTTGCTAAATGGGAACATGACACAAATCAATGTCCATTCACCTTCTACGCCTCTAATGATGGCACTTCCTCTTGCAATCATTGCAGAAATGAAGGCTTCGTTTAAGTTTATTACCTTGTTGGAGGAAGAATAACTTTGGGGCCTTTAGTTTGGCCCCTTTGACATGCTCTCCATCATTATGATATCATTTGTATCCTCTGAAATTGGAAATCCTAGTTGTGTTAATGAAATATTTTTCTGTCTCTTTAATTTCACAGAAAATCCCAAAGACCCCGATGTCTTTTCTTTTATCACATTAAAATACAGTTAGTAGTTGCCTGGGCAAGCATAAACAAGCACAAGAAATCCAGTATTTCATCCCTGTCAGACGACATATCTTACTCTATAAAATAATTGAAGTATGGTTTTTAAACTATGTTTGTTATACTCACCATTAAGTCAATGATCTAATTAGTTAAACTAGCAGAATTTAATACCATTCCAAAAAGATTGTGCACCATACAGTGAATTGTGTATCCTAGGGGAATGCACCATTACTAATTTGTTTTCAGTCTTATATAAATTCCTTCTAAGGCAACTGAATAGTGATAGCTATACTCTCAAAACTTCAACTTACAGACTATACCCTCTTCAAGGAGACTTCATTTGTATCTAAATTGAATTATAAAGATTTTTTTTAAAAAGTCAGCTGTAAGACTTCCAATCAAGTTATAACTAAAAGAATTCACGATAACGATGGTGAGTCATTAAGACTATGTGAGAGTAACAAGGTTGTCTCTGCTAGCCAAAACATCTAAGGGATATTTGGAGTATCAGGGTCTGCTTATATATTTGTGTGGATTAAAAATAATTTTTTTTATTTAAGAATGTTCAAAATTTACCGTCTTTCCCCTCCACCTTCCCATATAGCCTAAGTCCACAGCCTTTCCTTCCTAAGTTCATGTGAGTTTAAAACCCCACTGAATCTCTTTAGTGCTGCCAGCATGCGCATTAATTTAGGTCATCCATAATGTTTACCCCTTGCTTATCACGCTGGTATCAGCAATATTCTTAATTTAGAATAATTGGCATTTTTAAGCTAAATAACTTAAAGAACTTATTTCCCTCAAAACATCATGATCTAGACTTTGCCCTTATCCCTAACTAACTGGTTATTTCAAGGTCTTCATTACATGTTTGGGTTGTGGCTTTATTATGTATTGTTATTAATTATGTCATTGATTATGAAGTTATATAAATGAATGCTTTTGGGAAGATGTAACATAACCACATACATTTTATAACTGCTGTTGATTAAATAACAACTACAATATCATAACCCTTTGACAGTTTCCAAAAATATTAAAAACCTGAATATATAGATTTTCCTATCCCCTCAGTAAATGAGTTAACACTATGCTCAGCTGAAGCATGAACTTTATATTCTTATCTTGACGTCCTGTTTTCTGGGTTATGCTGGCTTTCAGTTTCAAGGTCCCAGCAAGAATAGATGCTGCTCTGCTATCAAGACTTTAGAAAATGTAGACTTAGTAAAAAAAAAAGTAAAAAGGATTTAGGAAGCATATAAGAAGATTAAACACAGAATAAAATATAATATTCCATGGCTAGAAAGCAGAGTTGTGATTATGACTTCCCATTGGCTTAAGTGACTGAAGTGACAGAGAGAGAGAGAGAGAGAGAGAGAGAGAGAGAGAGAGAGAGAGAGAGAGAGAGAGAGAGAAGAGAGAGAGAGAGAGAGAGAGAACAGTTCCTGAAATGCTGAAATGCAAAAGTGGGCTGTAAGCAGTTGCATTCCAGTGCTGTGGCACCAGTCATAATCTCCATTTAAACAGAAGTAATGATATGGAGAGAGTGTGAGAGGGGAAAAATGGTGCATTCCATCCTGATTTTCTATTACACTTCTGGCATTTTTTTTTTATTGTAATGTACCTAGAAGGAAGGGAAAATGCTGTAATATGAAGAATCTACTTCCCAGTTCACAATGAAAAATTTGAAAGATACAAAGGTATCTGAATGTACACTGACACTTTGTGGTTGCTGGGGGAGTGAGAATCAGTCTTTGAAAATGTGGCCCTTGGTTGTTTTCCAATGCTCCTGTGGATGGTCCCACACTTGTGCACATAAGGGCAGAACAAATTAGTTTTAATGAGTTAGAAGAAGGAGGAGGAGGAGAAGGAGGAAGAAGGGGAGGAGGAGAAGGAAGGAGGGAAGAAGAGGTGGAAGAGAAAGAGGAAGAAATGAGGCAGAAGACAATTACTTGAATGTGGAAGGAAGATGACATGTTTGGGGCAGGAAATGGGCACGGAGATGAAGGAAATAAATGGTGAGTAATAAAGTCATGTACCATTTATATATGTATGAAATGTTCTGATAAATAAACATCCAATAAAATAAATTTAGATAAAAATAAATTTAATATTTTACCCCCAAATATTTATGCCTTTTCATAAGTCCATACAATAATTCAAAAGAGGCTGGTGACAATGTCTATATTTCTTTACGTTCTAGCCAATTTGCTACTCTTTTATTTTCCCTCAAAGAAGACTATTGCTTAAGCATATAGGGCTATGGCAGAGGATAGAATCAGGGTAGGATGGAAGTCTTGGTTGGAGGAGAAGCTCTTGTTATGCAGAGACTGAAGCACCAACCAAGGACCCTGTATGGAGTAGACATAGACGCCCTCTAGACAGATGTAGCTGATGGGCACCTGGGTCTTTATGTGGGTCCCCTGGTAGGGGGAGTGGAAGTTGTCTCTGACATGGACTCTGTTGCCAGGTTTTTCATCACTGTCCCCTGGTGGGGCTGCCTTGCCAGGCCACAGGGGCAGAGGATGTGCTCAGTTCTGATGTGACTTGATGTGCTGGGATAAATGGGTAGGGGAAAGGCATTCCTTTTCTGAGGAGTAGGGACAGGAAGAAGAGGGAAGGAGTGGGGCCTGGAGAAGAGAAGAGAGGGGGCTACTATTGGGATATAAGGTGAATAATAATATTTTTTTAAAAGACTGGGAAATCATGGAAGGGCTTCAGAGACTTAAGGACTCGTGCAATCACTGGCTTGCTGAGACCA
Source organism: Acomys russatus (assembly GCF_903995435.1). Taxonomy (NCBI): domain Eukaryota; kingdom Metazoa; phylum Chordata; class Mammalia; order Rodentia; family Muridae; genus Acomys; species Acomys russatus. The sequence goes on along the minus strand of NC_067163.1, from coordinate 46,533,196 downwards.
GAGCCAAGAGGACAATTGAAACTTTGGAATCCAGTTTAATGAGAATGGTGTCTTTGAGGAAAATGCACTGTATACCCAGTCCCTAGTTTGTGAAACTTTTGGGGAAGTATTAGGAGGTGTGGTCTGGTTGGTGGAGGTGTGCCACTGGAGTTGGGATTTGAGGTTTCAAAAGCCCAAAGCATTCTCAGGTAAGTCTCTCTGCCCTATGCTTGTACATAAGATGTAAATTCTCTGATACTACTCTAGTGTCAATCCTGTCTGCCTGCTGCCGTGCTCTGGCCATATAGTCATGGAGTCTGACCTTAGTAACAGTAATCCTTTAAGTTAAATGTTTTCTTTTCTTTTCTTTCTTTCTTTCTTTCTTTCTTTTTGATTTCTTTTTTTTTGTACCACTTTTTATTTTTTATGTTATTTTTTTTATTAATTTATTCTTGTTACATCCCAATGGTTATCCCATCCCTTGTATCCTCCCATTCTTCCCTCCCTCCCATTTCCCCTTACTCCCTTCCCCTATGACTGTGACTGACGGGGACCTCCTCGCCATGTATATGCTCATAGGGTATCAAGTCTCTTCTTGGTAGCCTGCTATCCTTCCTCTGAGTGCCTTGCCTTGGTCATGGTGTTTTTTTGTCATGACATTATAAGAGAAACTAAGATAAGGAGATAGTACAAAATTAATAGAGAAGACTTGCAATACATAAGTATGAGGCATCTATATTTTACAGATGCAGAAGACACGTGTATTATCAGCTATTTAGTTACAAGATGGCAATATGATTAACCCAGTGTGGGCAGCAAAGGAGATATATAAAGCCTCCTTGTTGGTGAAGGGAGGAACTGTAAGGCTGAGAAAGGAGAAAGCTCAGACAAGTCTTGAATTCAGTTCTAAGTTGAGCTAGTTGTGTGAGTGTGCTGTTTTTTATTTTAAAGACATTTCATTTTCAATTATGTCTATGTGCCAATGTGTGCAAATGAATGTGGGTGCCAGAAAAGGCTGGAAGAAGGTGGCAAAGTTCCAGGAACTGGAGTTTTGTGTGGTTGTGAGCTGGCTGATATGAGTGCTGGAAACAAATCTAGGGTCTTTCCTAGAGCAGCTTGCTCTCTTAACCACTGAGCAAGCTCTCAAGGCCATAAGGAGTTTCTTTTTATCAGATTACTCAAATCATTACATAAATTAATGGATATCTAGGTGCAGACACATGCATTATATACAAGTAGTCGAATACACACGGGGATAATAAATTAATAAATTAATTCAGTAGTTAGAATTATCTCCCACATGTTTCTTGTTAATCACAAATGGAAGTATACTATGTTCATAATGAATGAATATGTAAGAAGCTACCTGCAACATACTGTTGAAGCTAATAGCAACATAAGACACACAAGTCAGAAATATCTTGATGGTACACAATCACTTCTGAGGTACTGTAAACAAAAAGGTATAACCTTAATGTAATTTTGAGGAGACATCATAGATAGACAGGTTGAGATTATACAATAAAACAAATTATTTATACCTTTCAAAGTGAAATCAGGGTTATAAATAAAATGATGACTGAGGATCTACCTCACATTAAAGGGGGCTAATCAAGAAAAACAACAAAGTATATCAAATGAACCATAAAGGTCATAGGCAAGAAAGTATCCATTTTATTATTTTATAATATTTTATAAAACTTTGATAAGTTACTTCAAAATGATTTTTTCTTTTTTTAATTAATTAATGTATTCAGATTAGAATTCAGTTGTTATCCCATCCCTTGTATCCTCCCTTTCCTGCCTCCCTCCCACACCTACCCTGTTGGCCTCTCCTAGGTCCATAAAATAAGAACTTTCTTTGTTGGGAAATGGAAAATAAATGATAAGCTGTGTGCCTGCTACATGTCAGTGATATGTACTGTAATGCATGACTCTCTGAGCATTTTAATAATCATTTTTTCCTGTTATTTCTTAGCTAAAAATGTCACATAGTATCTTATCGAGACCTTACATAACCATTGGTTATAGTGGAAGGATAACAGTAACTTTGAATGACTTGAACTTTATTACTTTTTTTCAGTGATTTACTTATTTCTCTTTCTTTTATTTTATAATAAACTGGGTGGTGGGGGGTGGTGGAGGAAAGCAAAATTAATAGTAATAGTAGGAGCACAGCCACCTGCAACAGTGACACTGTCTTCAAAACAAACAGAAAACAGGCATACAATTAACATACAGAAAACAACCAGGAAAGCAACAATGTCAGGAAACAACTGCAGAAAATCTGGAAGAGTAAAGCTTGATCTGAAGCCATTGTGCTACACCCTCATCAATCAGAACAGTGAAGAAAAAAAAAAAAACTCTTACTTTTTAGAACTTTAGCAGTAGTTTTTCTTTTGCTGAACACAAAGAAATATGATTTTTTTAGTTTCACCAATCCTATGTCAAGGGACTGGATTGCTGTCTTTTTGACAGCTGAATACTATTCCATTATGCACACATGGCACATTTTTCTTTATCCATCACCAAATTGATGGACAATTTGGCTGTTCCCTTTTGAGAATAAGGCAGCCAAAGGCTTGATATCATAAATGTCTCTTGGGCATGCTGGCTTGATTTCCTTTAGGTGTATACCCAGAAGTAAAAATGATAAAATATATGGTATTTCTATTTTTGATTTTTTAAGTATTTTCATACAGTGTTGGAGATTTCCTAAAAGTCTGTTCTGAAAAATCTGGGCTGGTGCCAGGCACAACAGTGAGATAAATGCTAATGCCCTAAACCGAAGCAAGGATAAGATCAGCTTATTTCATCCGTCTCTTGTCAGTGGCAGATGACATTTCTCAAAGTACTTTTTCAAGTTTTCTTGTCTGGCCAGAGTTTTATCAGATAGGAAAGTCTGTTTCCTATTAAGCTGCCATTTACATTTACCTCAGCTCTTGGGCCTCTTGCCCTATAGCAATGAGGTCAAAATCCTGTTTTGAAATAAACCTTGGATGGCGAATTGACTTTTATTATGCAAGGAAACTTGAACTTTATCTTTTCCTCTCTCTCTCTCTCTCTCTCTCTCTCTCTCTCTCTCTCTCTCTCTCTCTCTCATGAGTTGAAAAAAAAAAAAGAAATAAAAATAAGTTTTAGGTCAGTCTGCTCAGGAGCACAGTCATCTTCAAACCCCATGGTTTTAGTTTTGTCTTTACTTATTCCCAACGGACAGCCCACATACTCCCTTCCGGGGAGGAATTACTCCTGGGTGCTTCAGTTTCTATTGCAGTCTTTGGTATGGTTGAAATCACCAGGATAGGTTTCAAAGTGAAGCATGGAGTTTGCCCTAATGTGGTCTGAGACTCACTCGACACCGAGTTGACAGTAGAACATTGTGACCAGGGTGTGCAGAGTTCACTGCAAGGAGTTCTGAGTCCTTCCTGTCCTTGACAGAAGAGCAGTCTGCCTAAGTAGAATTCTGCATCCACCAGTTTTAATACCATTGTTTAAAAGTATCTTACTCTTTTTTTCATGTGGCTATCATTAACTATCTCAATTTTTAAAGGGAGCAAAAACAAGTTAACTGACTAAAATTCATGCAGACAATTGAAATGTATGTAAAAGAAAAAACAAAAGCAAAAACAAAAACTCTTGTATATAAGGCAGCAATTCCATTATACTAAGCATAGTAAGCAAGTCCAAATTTGATCTCATTTGAGCATATTAATACCAGGTCTATTGATCTCTTTTTAGTGTTTGTATATTTTATGCACAGTAAAGACCAAATATTTCTCTGGAGGTTATAGATGAAGAACTCACAAATGGGACTTTTATGTGAAACAGTTATTATGTAGTTATTTAATTTTAACCACACCTAGCTTCATTTAGTCAATACATTTGAAGTGTTGAAATTCAAGTTGTGAGAAGAAGAATAAAGCATGATTTATTTAGATATACATTTGCAGATTTGTAACACCCAAGTTAATTACAATGTAGATAAATTAATATGTACATTGCCATTTTTTAGAGTTATGAATGTGGGTACTAATTTACATGGTTGAATTATAGTAAAATACATTAAATGATGATATAATCAGCTTTACTCACTGCCCTTAGTTCATATAAGAACAAGGTGAATAATATTAAGGAAAATTAAGAGTCCTAAAATTCGTAACATTTTTATTTCCATAGGAACATCAATTTAGTGAAATGTTAAATAACAAAGGTTTTTTTCATGATAATACTTCCTGAATTTCAACTCATGTTTCATCATATTTTAACTTATAAAAATTTGGTCAATTATGTTATAATTAATGTATAATTTCCCCATATTAGACTCTTACATATTCATAAATATAAATTTGTAATTGTGTCTCTGAAATGTTAATTCATAATAACACATATATTTGTAGTTCAACATTCTAATTTTGATATATTTCAAGAATATATATATATATATATAGATTCATCTACCATACATTCTACATGCTTATACATATTGACATATGTAAACACCTACATATGCCAATCACTAAGTGATTTCAAATCACTAAATAAGAATGAAGAAGTTTAATTTTTCTAAGAAATATTGTGTAACATTTAATATCACTTTGAAATTTTATGGCTATCTAAAGACAGTCTATAACTATATTGACACACACACACATACACATACACACACACACACATATAAAACTTACTTTGAACATAATTATAATTTTAGCTTTATTGGAAATGAGAGAACATATCTGCTCATAAAGAAGTTATACTGCTATAGATTGAGAAGAAGCCAGACGCCAGAAGAAATAATGAACCACGAAGAAAAGAAACTGTATTTGCAGGTAAGTCTGTAGCATTTGTTGTTTGCAAAGAAGAGCTGCACATTCTGAAATGTCAAGAAATGAAATAAATCAAGGAGGAGAAACAGAAACAGAGGAGAGGTTCACTGGCCTGTGAGAGCTAGGTTAAATGCGAAGAAAGAACAAAGTGCAAAACACCAGCAAGAAGAGCAAGGTCCGTGCATTTGAGAGGTTATGTCAAAGTTGAGACCTTGGCAGTTTCAAAAAGAGGGACTCTAAAGCAATGTACCTAGAAGTACCCCAGGTGGCCTCCGAGGGCAATGCAGGGGAAAAGGTCAGCAATAGAGTTCTTATAATGAAGTCCCTGGAGATGCAGAAATTGAAAGAAAATGGAGAATATCCTACAAGAAACAGAAATTACTTCTGAAGTCGTATTTACAATTCTTTGCTAAACCAAAAAAAAAGTATTTCTACTAAAATACTTTCAACTATAAAGCCAGAACTGAAATTATAGGTGATTTTTATGATTGAGTATACTATTGATATGTGCAAATGTAAGTAAATAGGATAATTTCTAGTACCTTAAGGAAGTAACCATCGCCTTCCTTGAGAAGTTGATTTTTTTTAGGATAAGGTAAATTAAAACAGACTTTGACTTAAAAATGTTCTTTTTAATCATAACAAAGAGTCTGAAGCACCTCAACAGCTATTGTCCTCTTGCATACCAGAGAGACTACTAAGCTCTAACTCACTGTTGTGGACTTTGCTTTTCTCAAAATCTCTAACCTTCATTTTGTTCTCTTGATTTTTTTTTGTCATCTTGACCACAGTCAAAAAAAAAAAAATAATTTTAAAAACATCTTTATATTAATGATTAATTTATATTAATGTATTCTGTGATAGGTCACTCACACTATATGATTCAGAAACCTGTAATGAATTCGTTTCACCATTTATCGTCTTCCAATTGCTGTGGCTGTTCTCATTGGACTATGCCAGTGACACTACACACCATCTACATCCTTGGCAACCAAGATTATCTTTCAGTCGTTTTACTGCTCTCTTTCTCTCTCCTTTATGTCATATACTCCTTTGGTTGCTTGTTGAATTGTTATTAACTGTCAACTCAACACATCTTGAGGTTATCTTTTCATTACATTGGGTTTATGGAGATTTCTATGAGGGAGTGTCTTGACTGAGAAATGATGTAGGAGGATCCAGGCCACTGTGGATGGTACCGGGTCATGGTATGTGGTCCTGGGCTACATAAGAATCCTAGCTGAGGCGGACCTTCAGCCTGAGTGAGAGAGCAAGCAACACTCCTCTGTAGTTTTTGCTTCAGGATTCTACTTGATTTTCTTTCCCCGACATCCCTCAGAGCTGGAGTGTGACCTAGATTGTAAGATAAACAAGCCCTTTACTCTGTTCAGTTGCTTCTGGTCATGGTATTTACCACAGCAATAGATTCAGAATATTTGTATAGGGAAATTCTTCTTCTTTATAATAAATAACACTGTACATGTTATCTTTAAATATTCATCGCAGCCACACCTTAAGGGCACCCATTAGCCAGCAGTGGCTTAGTTCCTTCCTTCCACTACACTGTAACAAAGAGATTTCAGTTAATATTAAAGGAATTTATTAAAATAATAAAATTCTGCTTTCTATATTCATCCCTATATTGCCCACTGTTAAAATTACTATAAACTCAGTGACGGAAAATCAACATGAGAGTATATACTTGTTAAAATCTGTGACTATCACTATTATGCGGTATGTGCGATGAACTAAAGTTTGTGCTCTATATCCCACATTACAGGCTGAGTTCCTAATCTCAGAAGTAATGGTATGAGGATTTAGGACCTAGAATAGATAATACCCAATATTAGTACACTCATAAATATGATCTTGATTGGCATCAAAGGTTCACAAGCACTTTTTACGCTATGAAAGGATACTCCCATTGAGGGAGACCCCCTATATATGCTCTCAGAATATCAAGTCTCTTCTTGGTAACTAGCTATCCTTCCTCTGAGTGCCACCAGGTCTCCCCATCTGGGGGACATGGTCAGAAAAGGGGCAGCAGAGTTCGTGTGAGAGTCAGATCTCACTCTCCACTCAACGGTGGAGAGTATCATGTTCGTCGGCTAGGTCTTGGTAGGGGTTCGAAGCTTACTGCCTATATTCTCCTTGGCTGGTGTCTTAGTTTGAGGAGGACCCCAGGATCCAGATCTGCCTGTCATAAAGTTCTTCTTGTAGGTTTCCAGGACCCTGTGGGTCCTACAATTTCCTCTTTCTTCCACGCTACTCTTGCCTAAAGTCTCAATCGGATATCCTCTCCTCTGACCCACTTTCTTGGTAAGTAAAGATTTTCATGGTACGTATCCCTTGGACTAGTGTGGGAGGAAACAGGGGAAGGGCTAACAATAGCGTGATGTAATATGAATAAATTAATTTAAAAAATCTAAAAAAAATAAAGTCAATCCAATAAATGTATAAAGCTGCAAAAAAAAAAAAAAAAAAAAAAAAAGATACTGCCAAAAATGAACACTTAGTAAAACAGAGCCCAAACAGGGTAGGACCTGATGTTTGAACTCTTACCCTCAAAACAGACAACTAGTTAAGTCTGTTATAAGCCATCCAAGTCTGCATTATGTTCCAGTGTGAATCATAGGAGGAAAGACAGTGTGCCTAAGTGGTTTCCATGTGTGACACATCTATCCTATGAATATGTGTGACTGCCTTTGCATGCTTTATTTTATGAAATCTATGCAGATCTCTAATGATCTCTCTTCAGTTGCTAATTTTTCCCAACCATTTAAAAGGAGATTAAAGAGTCTTTGCAATATTACTGTGTAAGTGACAATTACAGATTTATATAGCATTCAATAGTTTTCATATAAAATGTCTAATTTATTTTTATGTTTCCCTTTGATTAAAAGGGTACATAGATATTTTCTCATACAATATAATATGAATACAGTTTCTGTCTTTTTATTTCTTTTTTAAAAATATATTTTATTAATTTATTCTTGTTACATCTCAATGGTTATCCCATCCCTTCTATCCTCCCATTCCTCCCTACCTCCCACTTACACCCTATTCCCCTCCCCTATGACTGTGCCTGAGGGGGACCTCCTCACCCTTATATGCTCATAGGGTATCAAGTCTCTTCTTGGTAGCCTGCTGTCCTTCCTCTAAGTGCCACCAGGTCTCCCCCTCCAGGGGACGTGGTCAAATATGGGGCACCAGAGTTCACACCCCTTACCTCACCTCCTATTATATTCAGATGCATTCCTTTTCTGTCTCTCATTAGAAAAGACGATGCGTCTAAGAGCTAGTACCAAAAAAGAAAAAAATAAAATCCAAAAGATAAAACAAAGACATCATCTCAAAGTTGGACAATATGAGCCAAAAGAAAAATAAAAGAGTCCCAAGAGAAGGTACAAGAATCAGAGATCCAGTTCTTGACATATTCAGGAGTCACATAAAAGTAATAAACTGAAAGTTATACTATATATATGCAGAAGACCTGTGAAGAGCTCCAACAGGCCTGATCATGCCAAAGTTGGCACCAACAGGCTTCGTAATGTACTTGTCTCTCCCTTGATAAATCCTGTTAGATTACAGACCTAAAGCTAGCCACTGACATCTAGTCCCTTATTTTGTCATTTCTTCCTCCTTAGATGGACCACCAAGGTCCAGCTATCAATGTAAAATTGTAGTCCAAAAATAAAAATCCCTCCTTTGGCTGCCCTATTTAACATGATCAATGAAAATAAACCAACTTACCCTAACACAGGTTTCCCCCTTTCCCTTTATAAACTGCCATTTGCCTATGGACCATGGCTTTCTCCTATCTTGAGGCAGCAGTCTTTTGGCCTCAGAGGCAAATATTGCTTCCCTCTCTCCCTTCTTCCTTTTCGTGTCACACTCTTCCTCTGTCTCCTGTCCTACTTGTCTCTTATTCCCTGTCCTTTGTCCCTCTGGGGAAAATAAATCTGCTTTGTGCTAAGAACTTGGTCTTGGTGTACCCTGTACTGACTTCATTCCTTTCAGCCCAGGGCAGATCCAGGTAGACTCTGAGATTGCTTCTCAAGTTTCTGTGAGTTTATATGAGCTTTGTTCAGTTGTTTTAGAAGGCCTTGTTCTCCTAGAGTTCTCTGTTCCCTCTCTCTTCCCCACTCCTTTTGCCTTCTCTTATGCAGAGTTCCTTGGGCTCTGAGAAAGGGAATTCATGGAGACATCTCATTCAGAATGTGTGTTCCCAGTCCTACCTCTCTCTCTCTGTCTGTCTCTGTCCCTCTCTCTGTCTCTCTCTGTCTCTCTCTCTGTCTCTGTCTCTGTCTCTCTCTCTCTCTCTCTCTCTCTCTCTCTCTCTCTCTCTCTCTCATGACTGGCTGTCGGTTTGTTGTTGCTGTTCTTATCTGCTGCAGGAAGAATCTTCTTGATGATAGCTGAATAAGTCTCTGACCTATGTGTATAGCTGAATACCATTAGGAGTCTTTTTATTGTTATTTTTTAAAGACTTGTAGTAGTTGGTTGTATCCTAGACCTCTGGGCTATCTAGTGTCTAGTTCTTGTTCACCCAAGCAGTGTTAGGTATGACTTTCATCTCATAGAGTGGGCCATAAGGCAAATCTGAAAATGATTGGATACTCCCACAAGGTTTGTGACACCATTGCCCTAGCATATTTTTAAGGCAGGACAGATTGTAGATCAAAGAATTAGCGTTTGAGTTGGTCTTTAGGTTTCTGTTTTGTTATCTTTCATGTTACAGTATTTTAGAGAGAGAGAGAGAGAGAGAGAGAGAGAGAGAGAGAGAGAGAGAGAGAGACAGACAGACAGACAGACAGACAGACAGACAGACAGACAGAGAGACAGAGACAGAAAGCCTAGTTTCAGCTTTTCCTACTGCAGGTGAACGGACCCTTTGCCAGGGACCACAGGGACTCCAATCTCCCCAATGACCCCAGATTGCTTAACTAGACAAAATCCATGACTGGCTTCAGGTTTTCACTCTGCCTAAAGGCCACGTTTATAAGAATTCCTGAAAAAAAAAAAAAAGCCCACAAGTTATGGACAGCTCATGGGCAGCTCAGGGGCCTCTAATCAGCTTATAGAACAAAGTGACCAGATACAACATTTTTATTACTTCAAGGCCCTGGTAAAGAACACAGCTGGCCCCATCCAATCAAATTAAGGGCCAACTCCTAAGTAAGAGCCAAAACTTCAGCGATTCAAAGTCCCCCAAAAACCAAACAAACAGCCAGTCTTGAACTCTCTCATACCCTCTGATTCAATTCTGTCATCACAGATCCCTCCAACTGTGTATAAATTCAGCCTGCATGCTCATTTTGAGGTTGCTCTCAAGAGAGAGGTGATCCTAGCATGCTAGAATAAAAGCACTCTTTGTTTTTACATTCTGCCTTTGGGTCATTCTTCAATAGATCACCCGAACGCTAACACAGTGAATCAGTTTTACATGAACGTATTTATTTGGATTTCATACACAGTTCATCTCCTTCTCCTTCTCCTTCTCCTTCTCCTTCTCTTCTTCTTCTTCTTCTTCTTCTTCTTCTTCTTCTTCTTCTTCTTCTTCTTTTTCTTCTGTTTTTTTGTTTTGTTTGTTTTTTTGGTCCTTCTTATATTAACTTTTGATTTCATCATTTGTCTATAAAAGCTACAATGCTTAGTTTGAATTTCTTGTTTTCTAGAAATAATAGTGAATGTAGGTCAATTCTTTTTGTTGGTTTGCGAATAAGTCATTTTCTTGTCAAGTCATTTATAAAATAGTTGTGGGAAATGTATTTCCTTCTAATTCACAAACAACTCCACTGCAAAATATAGATTTAACTCATATGATTCAACATTCAAATTACTTAGATTATGCCTATAAGTCACAGAATAATTAACAAAGACTGCAGTTTATGGGCTTGTAGCTGTTCCTTGTTCTGGAAGTGATGGAAGGAACACCACTGATCTACTGAACTGATACATGCAATACTTTACTAAGACCAAAGTGTATTGCAGTACATATTTATTTTTGCATAAAGAATTTACGTTATAATAAAAGCTATTGGCCTATCAATAAAACCCTATAAAAATGAATTAAAAATTATTCCAAAAACACGTTGATAATATGTTTTTATGGTATCTTATATGTACTGCTGGGGGAAACTATATGAAAACAGAGAAGAAAAGAACAGAGGGGTAACCTAGAGGAGAAAAAGGTATGAGCCAAGCAGTGTAAGGAACTCAACACTCCAGGGAAAGGTCAGAGCTGCAGAGAAGACACAAGATTCACTTGTCAAGGTTAAGAAACCCTCTGCGGGATCACTGGAGCAAGGCCACCAGGAGATGTTTTTTTTGGGAGATGTTTTTTAAATTAGATCAATTGAAAATAGCAACTGCAGTTTAAAATGATATATAAAATGATACCAATTACCTAACTGCTCTCAAGTGGCCTTTACCAGCTCCATTTATTAAGGAATATATCCATTTCATGTTTTCAATCACATTGAAGTTTGAGCACAAAGATTGGTAATGATAGAGTCGGAAGATTATTATTTAGCAACTTTAGGGTTGTCTGTGGTTTCTTCTTTTATTCTTCATGCTGTTTTTTTAAATACTTTTCCCTATTCTAACTTATAAATCATTTTAAGGAATCAAAATGGGTTTCATTGAGTTTTTTTCATAGTGTTTATAACTTTGACTTATTTTCCTTCCTGGATATGGATAACCATTTTTATAGTTCTGTTTTATTTCCACGGCTGAATGATAGTGCATTCTCTTTATAATAATTTCATTATTATTTTTTGGCTTATAATTTTTATATTTAGTTCTTTAATGAACAGTTATTTATCTTCAAAAGACAAGTTTTTCAAAGACAAGAGTCCTACAAAACACCAAACTAACAGCTCTAACATACAAGAAGAAGATTTAGTAAAGACCCCTGTAGATACCATATGTGCCTGGCTTAGTTGATTCAGCAAGGACAGTACACTCCTTGTGTTCTCCCTGACTCCAGTCATCTTTCCACCCATCTTCCATAAAATTCCCTAATCTCTAAGCAGAGGAACCAAATGGAGACTTTCAATTTACACTCTCTCTGTATAATATCTGGTTGTGGGTCTTCTCATCCACTCCCATCAGCTGCAGGAGGAAAGTTTGATTAGAAATTAAGGGGGAAGGTTTCATGAAGGCATTCAATTCGGCAAGGTGTCAGATGTTGTCCTCAGCAATTGGGACAATAGTTTGCAGAAAACAACTCTTTATCATAGCATCAACCTATGTTGTTTGGGGATATCCACCAGACCTCCTTGGCCAACAACTCAACCAATGTTAACCCAGTCCTGAAACTGGGAGCCATGACTGGAGACAGTAGGTCAGTTCAGAATCCATATCCTCCATTACTAGAAGTCCTTGCTAGTGTTGCCCTCATAGCTTCCAGGAATTATCTACTGCACTAGTTTGTGACTTTACCCTTAAATGCTTCTCCCATTCCAGTTGTCTCTCCCTTACTCTCTTCTTGGTTTTCTCCCTGCTCCACATGGTCTTTCATGTTTCCATTCTGACCAGCCCCACCTTACCCACAAAATCTTCCCTGGCAGATCAATTCACCACTCCTGCCTGCTCCCTAACACTCCTTGTTACTTATCCTCTCTGGGTCTGTGGACTGTAGTATGATTATGCCTTACATAAGAACTAATGTCCACTTATAAGTGAGTACATAGTATGTTTGTCTTCTGGGTTTGTGTTGCCTTGCTCAGGATGATATTCTTCTAGTTCCACCCATCTGCCTGCAAATTTCATGACATAATTTTTTTTTCCCCTAACAGCTGAATAATGCTCCACTATGTAAATGTACCATGTTTTCCTTATCAGTTCTTCAGGTGAGACACACATAGGTTGTTCCCAATTTCTGACTATTATGAATAAAGCCACTATGAACTTTAGCTGAGCAAGGGTCCTAGTGGTAGGATGGAGCATTCTTTGGGTATATGGCCAAGAGTGGTACAGCTAGATCTTGAGGTAGATTCCCGCTTTTCTTAGGAACCATCATATTAATTTTTATAGTGGGTGTACAAGTTTTCCCTCTAACCAGCAATGAATATTGTACTTGCTCTATATCCTTGCCAGCATGGGCTGTCACTTGTGTTATTGGTCTTAGCTGTTCTGACAGGTGTAAGATGAAACCTTAATTTAGTTTTGATTTGAAATTCCCTAATGGCTAAAGATGATGAATGTTTTTTTAAGTGTTTCTGAACCACTTGAGATTCTTCTACTGGGGATTCTTTGTTTAGATCTCTACCCCATTTTTAATTATATTATTTGGGTTTTTGTTTGGTTTTCTTTTGTTTTGTTTTGTCCAGTTTCTTGAATTCTTTATTTTTTTATATTAGTCTTCTATCAGATGTGAAGTCAGGAAAAATATTTCCCATTCTGTAGCCTGCAATTTTGTCTGAGTGACAGTGTCCTTTGTCTTACAGAAGCTTTTCAGTTTCCTGGAGTCCAGCTTATTAATATGCTGGTCTTTTTGTCTATGCTGTCTATGTTCTGTTCAGCAAGTTGTCTCTTGTGTCAGTGCAGCCAAGGCTATACCCCATTTTTTTCTACTCTTAGGTTCAGTTTATTTGTCTTGAGTTCTTTGCAGAATGATAAATTGGATATATTTGCATTGTTTTACGTGTCCAGTTTGACCAACACCATTTGTTGAAGATCCTTTTTCTTTAGTGTGTATTTCTGGCTTCCTTATAAAATATAATGTATCTAAATGTGTTTGAATTTATGTGTGACTCTTCATTTCAATTCCACTGATAACTGTGTTTGTTTTTAGAAAAATACCATGTAGTTTTTATTCCTATAACTCTGTAGTATAACTAGAAACCAGGGATATTAATTCTTCTAGCAGTTCATTTATAGATAAGGATTGTGTTAGCTATCCTTGGTTTTTTGTTTTTCTATATGAAAAGTTGAGAGTTGTGCGTTCAAAATCTGTAAGACTTGTGTTGGAATTTTGATGTGTATTGCATTGAATCTGTAGATTGCCTTTGGTAGGATGACCATTTACTACTATGTTGATTCTGTGGTCAATGAACACGGTGGATATTTCCATCTTGGGCTATCTTATTCAGTTTTCTTCTTGTAAGACTGGAAGTCTTCTACTTGCTTGGTTATAATTATCCACAAAATATTTGATATTATTTGAGGCTATTGTGTATGGTGTTGTTTCCTTGATTTCTTTCTCATTCCATTTGTCAATTTATATAGGTACTGATCTTTGTGAGTTGATTTTGTATCTGGGAACATTGCTGAAAATGTCTATCAGCTTAGGGGCTCCCTGGTGGAACTTTTAGGGTCTCTTATGTACACTATCATATCCTCTTCAAATAACTATATTTTGACATCTTCCTTTCTAATTTGTATCCTCTAGATCTCTTTCAATTGTCTTACTCGTCCAACAAGACCTCAAGTATAATATGAGATAGATATGGAGAAGATAGATAGCATTTCTTATCCCTGACTGAAATATGGTTGCTTCAAGTTTCCCTCCGTTTCATTTGACGTTGGATGTAGGTCTTGCTGTAATTTGCCTTATTCATGTTCAAGTATGTCTCTTCTATCTCTAATCCTGCCAGGACTTTTTTCATGAAGTAGTGATAGATTTTGTTAAATGTTTTTTTTTTTCAGCATCTAATGAAAATACTAGTAGGTTTTTCTTTCTGTTTGCTTATATGGGGGATTTCATTTACTAACTGTTGCCTTTTAAAACAAACTTGCATCTCAGGGATGAAGTCAACTTGATCATGATCTTTTTTTTTTTGATATGTTCTTGGACCTTGTTTGCAGGTAGTTATTGAATATTTTTGCATCTATATTCATAAGGAAAATTGGTCTGTAATTCTCTTTCTTTGTTGAGTCTTTACGTGGATATCAGGGTTTACTGTGACCTCATAAAATGAGTTGGACAATGTTCCTTTGGTTTATATTTTGTGGAGTCATTTAAGGAGTATTGGCGTTAACTGATCTTTGAAAGTCTTGTAGATTTCTGTCTAAAACTGCCTGGCCTTGGGCCTTTGTAAAATTATTATTGTTGTTGTTGTTATTGTTATTGTGAGAGTTTTAATGACTACTTTATTTTACTAAATGTTATAGGTCTATTCCAAATGAGCATCTATCTGATCCTGATTTAAATTTGATATGTGGCAGATAATATCCATTTATTTCAGATTTTCCAATTTGGTGGAGTACAGGTTTTTATAATGTGTCCTTATGAATCTCTGAATTTACTTGTATCTGTGATCTCCCATTTTTACTTTTGATTTTCTTAATTTTGATATTCTTCCTGTCTTTTAATTAATTTGGATAAGGGTTTGTCTATCTTGTTGACTTTCACATAGAACTAACTCTCTGTTTTACTAGTTATTTGTATTCTCTTTGTTTAATTTTTATTGGGTTCGGCTCTCAGTTTGGTTTCTTGCCTTTATCCCTCTTAAGTGTGCTTGCTTCTTTTTGCTCTAGAGGGTTCAAGTGGGTAGTTTAAGTTACTAATATGAGATTTCCAATTTCTATGAAGGACTATGAACTTTGCTCTTAATACAACTTTCATTGTGACCAATAAGTTAGGGCAGGCATGTTGTCCCATATATTAGGGCATTCTCTGTATCTATACATTGATTTTTATAAATTCTTTATTTTTTATTTTTCTCTTGACCAATTTTTCATTCTGTTCAGAGTTGTTCAGTTTCCATTGCAAGATTATTTATACCCTGTGTTTTCATGGGTATATTTAACGTTATTAAAGTTTTCCTTCTAGCACTGTAGACTTTGATCTTTTACAAACCCATCTTATTTAGGGTTCTTTAATGCCTATACTTCCCTTCCAAATCACCTACCCTAGATAGGAGGGAAAAAAGTGGGTAATGGGGACAGGAGACTGTGTTAGAAGCAGTTCATGGGGTGGATTCCACTCTTTGTGTTCATGATTCCAGCAGATCTGTTAAACAGCAAACCAGAAATTCATCAAAAGTGACCGTGCTGCAGCAGCTGGAGCCTGGAGCAACAGCCAGAACTGAGAACCTTGAATCTTTTTTCAGAGAGCTTCTCTCCAGTAGTGTCCAGGAAACATAAACAGTCAAGCAACATGGCCAAAAGTTTCATATACGTCTCCTCTCAGAATCTATACCAGGATGTTTATCATCTGAAAAGACCATGACCCCACATGAAGGAGTTCCTATTCTTTCAGATGAACATCATGTGCCCTCTCACAAGTCTCACAAGTGTGCAACCATCACACGCCCTCACACAAGTCTCTTTCATATCCCACACTGGGAACCAAAACAAATACATGTTTACATCCACTACATAGTACTTTGTGTAATCCTTGATTTTTGATAGATATTTTTTATATTGGCCTTTATCGTGAAATACTTTATTTGATCCATCTATGTTGGTTAAAATTTTTGCTGGGTTTAGGGGTCTGGGCTGGCATCTGTGGTCTCTTAGATTATACAACACATCTGAGCAGTCCCTTCTGGCTTGTAGAGTCTCCATTGAGAAGTCAGGTTTAATTCTAATAGGTCTGATTTTATATGTTATTTGGTCATTTTCTCTTGCAGCTTATAACATTCTTTGTTATGCATTATTATTATTATTATTATTATTATTATTATTATTATTATTATTATTTTACAAGCGAACACTTTTCTTGTCTAAGGTATTTCATGTTCTGTATCCTGTATGTTTATAGCCATCTCCATCCTTCAGTTAGGAAACATTTTTTCCTATAATTTTATTGAAGTATTATCTACACCTTTGAGCTTGGATTTTTCTTCTTTCTCTATTTGTATTATTTTCAGGTTTGGTCTCTTTTATAGTGTCTCAAATTTCCTGATGTGTCAGGAATTCTTTTGAATTTATCATTTACTTTGACTGATATATCCATTTCTTCTATTTTATCATCAATATCTGATAGTCTCTCTTCTTCTTTTGTGTTCTGTTGGTGAAGCTTGCCTCTAGTTCCTGCTTAAATTCCAAAATTTTCCTTCCAGAGTTTTCTCAGTTTGTGTCTTTTTTTATTGTTCCGATGTCCATTTTCAGGCTTGAATAGTTTAATTTCTTTCCTTCAACTGTCTCCCCACTCCCTGGCTTTCCTTAAGGGATTTATTCATTTCCTCTAATTGCTTTTGTTTTATTGGCTCTTTTTAAAGATTTTTATTCTTTAAGGACCTCTATCATTGTCATATACATGGTTTTAAGGTCCCACCCCTCCTCCCCTCTTGTGTGTGTGTGTGTGTGTGTGTGTGTGTGTGTGTGCACGCGCATGCTTCAGGTATGTTGGAAGACTCTGGACCTGCTCTGAGAGCATAACTGGGTTCTAGTGAAGGCATGTTGTGCAGGCTGTTACTGATTGTGTTCCTATGCTGACATCTAGCCATCTTGGTTTGGATTGATTTTAGATCTAGGCACTGATTTCTGGGTTTCTCTTTGTTAGGAGAGTGTTTTGTTTCTTACTTTCTGTCCCCTCTCTGGATAGCGTTTTGCCTGTTATCTCCCCTTTGTGGCTGGTGTATTCACTGGGTTTGCCTGCTGGGATCAGAGGCTGGGATACAGCATGGGGTTGGGAAGCAGGAAGTGATGGTTTATGGCATGGACCAGAGGCATGGAATGTCAAAGAGAAGCTGCAGCTGGTGTTCTGTTCCAGCACTACAGAGGAACCTGAGGTGTTAGTTCTGTTGGGGAGCAGAGAGAGGACTCTATGGATTTTCTTTTTACCTTTCATCTCATTAAATCTTTTTGTATATTAATATAACCTCTCCTCTTTTAATGATGGGGACAGTTAACATAGCAGTCATAGCTATTTTAAAATACTTTTCTTACAGTGTTGGCAGCTGAGTCACATCTGTCTCTGAAGGAATTGACTGACTGGTTATCAGGTCTAATGCACAGAAGTTTGGAAGCCATGAATGACTCTTTACCATTAAGAGGATGTCTCACTTAGGAGTTGAATTGCATTGAATTTGTTTTTTAATTTCTTTGATTATAAGATAAATGGATTGAGCTAGAAATGATCATAATGAGTGAGTTAACCCAGAAGCAGAAAGACTTAAATGGTATATATTCACTTATATCTGCATACTAGCCCAAGGGGCATGTCCCACGAAAGCCTTCACTTACCAGGAAACTGGGACAGAGGGGAGAACATCCTATTGGGACTCTAGATGAGAGATGCATGGGAGAATGGCAAAGTATAAGGATCCAGAAGGTCCTAGAAACCTACAAGTAGAACATTATGATAGACAGATTTGGGCCCAGGGGTCCCGCTCAAACTAAGGCACCAGCCAAGGACAATACAGGCAGTAAACTTTAAACCCCTACCCAGATCTAGCCAATGGTCAGAACAGTCTCCACAGTTGAGTGGAGAGTGGGATATGACTTTCTCACATACTCTGGTGCCTCACATTTGACCATGTCCCCTGGAGGGGGAGACCTGATGGCACTCAGAGGAAGGACAGCAGGTTACTGAGAAGAGACTTGATACCCTATGAGCATATACAGGGGGAGGAGGTCCCCCTCAGGAACAGTCATAGGGGAGGGGAATAAGGGGAAAAGGGGAGGGAGGGAAGAATGGGAGGACACAAGGGATGGGATAACCATTGAGATGTAACAAGAATAAATTAATATTAAAAAAAAAAAAAAGAAAGAAAACTACTTTCACACATACCGAGACCTTGCTTGTAAGGTAGGTTCTGTGGATAGCTACTGGTTCTATGGGTGGGGACTGATTCTGTGAGTGGGGATAGGTTTTCTGGGTAAAGGCTGTTTTTGTGGCTAGGGACTGATTTTTTGCTAAGCTTTCCACACTGTGTCATCCTCTCTCACATTCTTGTTTCTACATCTGATTTCAAGTGATAGTATACACAAATGACCTGAAAATTCTACCAAGGAACTCCTAGTACTGATAAACACCTTCAGCAAAGTAGCACAATAAAAAAATCAACTAAAAAAATCAATAGCCCTCCTGTATACAAATGACAAATGGGCTGAGAAAGAAATTAGGGAAACTATACCCTTCACAATAGCCACAAATATTATAGTGTATCTTGGTGTAACTCTAACAAAGCAAGTGAAAGACTTGTGTGGAAAATAACTTCGAATCTTTGAAGAAAGACATTGAAGAAGATATCAGAAGATGGAAATCTCTCATGCTCATGATGAGGAGAACCAACAGAGTAAAATGGCCATCTTACCAAAAGCAATCCACAGATTCAATGAAATTCTCATCAAAATACCTACGCAATTATATACAGACATTAACACATCAATTCTCAACTTTATATGAAAAAAAACCAAAAACCAAGAGTCTCCACAACAATCCTTTCCAATAAAAGATCTCCCAGAGGAATCTCTATACCTAGTCTCAAGTTGTACTATTGAGTAACAGTAATAAAAACATCAAAGTAATTCTCTAATTTACAGCCTGATTCCAGCCCCTTCCCTCCTCTTCTTCCAGTCCCTCCCTTACTTTCCCCTCCTCCAATTCCTTCTTTCCTTCTTCTCATAGAAGGGAGTCTCCCAAGAGATGTCAACCCACCCTGACACCTCAAATCACAGCAGGAGTAAGTGCATCTTCTCTCACTGAGGCCTGACAAGGCAGCCCAGCCAGGGCAAAGGGATCCAGTGGCAGGCAACAGAGTCAGAGATAGCCACTGTTTTTAAACTTTCAAAAAATAAATGCATATAAAATAATTTTAAATATTAGTTTATTCTTATTACATCCAGATTGTTATCGCCTTGCTTGTATCTTCCCCCCTCCCTTTTCTGCCCTATACTCCTCCAGAAAGTCTTTGGAAGAAAGTAAAAATGTATTTATCTTCTGGATTAACTTAATAAATTCAAATATCAATAAAAGTTACCATTTACTTGGAACTTGAGTTAATCATACCAAGAATCATAAACATCACACAGCTTGCTGAAGTTATTGATTGAAGCTTTTAGGAGACAGTTTTTATATTAAAATTCTAGTTTTTGTGAGGTAGAAACTCTATATAACACTGATATGTAAAATTTCCAAGTGATTTAGATTATTGAAATGTATAGTATGATCTTCAAGAAAACCATTTTTAAATTTTATTCTTTAATCTATTAACATATAAACTCAAAAAGTGTACAAAGAGACATATCAGACTTCATGCAATATAAAGTGTAAAGATGCAAAGATTAAAATCTGACTTTCAAGAACCCAAATTTCATTAGGAACACAGTAGGCATTACTGGGCAAACTCAATAAATGGACTTTGTCTGGGTCTATTTCACAGTAGGTGCAATAGATCCTGAAATACATGGAGTGTTCATTTATGAAGCCAAGAATGCACAGTACATGTTCACATATAGGCACATGCTCATCCATTCTTTTAAATTTAGAATAAGAAAAATATAGTGTCAAATGAAAACAATTTCCCTATTGTAGTACACAAAGTATGTTACCTAATTTCAAATGTAATAAGTTAAAAATTTAACAATTTCAAGGGTCCAGGCATCATAGGAATAATTATAGCTTCAGTTGATTAAAGGCGTGTGCCACCATGCCCAGCTAAGTCTTTAATATTATGATAAAATGCTTGAATCCAAGACACAAGAGGGAAATATTATTGATCTCACCAGAATGAGGCATCCATTTAGTGTTTCTACACACAATTTTAACTATCTTGGGTCTAGAGAGGCTCATTCTCACATTAGTGCCATTCCTCTTATTAACACCTTAGAAGCTAGTGAAATATAATGCTTTTGGTAGCACCCAGTCATCTCTGGTATCATTGGCTCTGTGAACCAGAAAGCAAAGTATTTCTATAGCTGGCCAGTATTGGACCTCAGGAACATCTATAGTAGCTGTGATAAAATGTGAGCGGGGACCTGTGTCTGAAATCCACAGGATCCAGGCATGTCTTAGGGTGCTCCCAAGCCCACTTTTAAATGTGAAGAGACAAGTACAAGGGTTAAAATATGATAGCTAGAATTCCGATGCTTCTATGATAACAGTTAGCTTACCATTCACTACTTCAGAAAAGTATCCTTTATAGGTACCACTGAAGGCTAAGGGTAGTCTAAGGTGTTCATGGGATAAAAATGGTAATAAATATAAATAATTTCAGGATAAGAACCAAATAACTAGATAATCATCTATTCCATTACTGTTTTTGGTATATATTTTCCACCAAAATGATCACCAGAAACATCTTGAAGATGCTATGGTATTTAAGGTGCATTTAACTCTGTTTTTTTCTTTGAAAGGAATAACTTTTAGTTTCATTAACAATCACTATTGTTTGTTTATTTTTATTAATATTTTATTAATATTATTTAAATTTTCTAATACCTTCCTTCTGCTTCCTTTGAATATGTACTTTTGTTGTATTTTTGCACTTTTATCTCACTCTCCCTGACTTTTGTGCTTTGAAGCAAGATTATAATAGTTCATGTTTGCCTAGTAATCACTAGGTTTCTTAGACTGTTTTGAACTCAGAATTTTTTAAAAATTCAACCTTCCAAATTAATGATATGATAATAGGTATGAACTACCCTACTCTCAGATCCCAATTTTTTAATGGAAAGCTAATTTATGGTTTGATTAAATGAAGTTCACTAGTCTGCCCCCCTTGTGTGTGTGTGTGTGTGTGTGTGTGAGCACACACACATGCATACGTTGTTGTCTATGTATATACTTGTGGAGGCCAAAGGTTGCTATTGGGTGTCTCCATAATTATCCACATTTTAAATTTTATCTCATATTTATGAAACAGTGTAAAGCTTATTGATATGCTGTCCAGGTAGACAGTGAGCTTAGGAGTTCCTCATAAGTCCACCTCTCCATTTACCAACTCTGGGGTTATAGGTGCATGCCAACATGCTCAGCTTTTTCTATGAATGCTTCAGATTCAAACTTAGCATCATATATGTGTATTTGCACATATGACAGTAAATACACACATACACACACTTATACCTATATATGTATAGCCACAGAGAGAGAATGAGAGAGGGGGGGGAGAGATGCAGACAGAGAAAAAGAGAGAGGGGAGGAAGAGAGGGGGAGAGAGAAAGTAAAGGAAAGGGAGAGAGAGAGTTCTGAGGACTGGGTCTATAAGAAACATTTGTAAAATGGGTGACCACATAAATGACAGTTGACTCATGGGGTCTTCACCTGGTACTAGACTCAGCTTCTTAATTTGCCTAGAATACAGAAACCTGATGAAGGAGTCAGAGTTATCTATTAAGTGGTAGAAAAATTATTTATAGCAGAAAGAAAATATATGTAAAGGATTGGGCAGGAAAAAGGCTAATTTGACAAACTGTAGAATTACAATACAAGTGGGAGGCTGTGGTAGACATGAAAAACAGGAGACTGAATAAATAGTGATGGACAAACAGAAAAGGAATATGAGATAAGATCAATAGTTTGGCTTTTATTCCAAGAGCACTGGAATGCCATTAAAGAGATTTAAGTCGATGAAGACAAAGCTTGCTTGACATTTTATAAAGATCATTCTCATTGCAGTGTGGAGATTGAAATAGAGATGAAAACTCAAGTACAGAGCTTACCCTTTGCTTTGTCCTTAAGTATGTCTTGGATTAATAAGGCTGTGGATAGAGTCCACATTACAGAAGTCAATAAAAGCTCTGATAAAATGTCTTGCAGCAATAATAAGAAAGTCTGAATTAAATATCAATAACAATATTTATTCCAAACTCAATTTAAAAAGGAAAAGAACCAACATAGAAAGTAAACAGCAAAAACAAGAGAGAGGAAGGAACTTTGCTGACTGTCGGATTGAGATTCCTCAGCCCCATTCACATAAACTGCTATCTAAAAAGCTAACAATAAGTATAAATCTATTTTTTTACAAAACACATTATTATTAATAAAATTCAACCACAGAGCTGTTGCCAATGCATGAGCATGCAACAATAATTTACACAAAATACATATGTATTTGTCATGCTTCAGTTCTAAGGTTAATAAATCCTTACTCTTTCTGATGGAGAAAAATAGTTAGCATAAGCATCTCATTACAATGTGGTAGCTCATTACAGTCTGGTAAATTTTGTTTGAGAAATGAACTAAAGCAAACCAAATTATTTCACAGAAACCATGGAACAGCTGTCAAATGAATATGAATTTTGTTAAAAATCAGTTGGGGTCTCATTGACTAATAATATAGGGATTATATATCATTGATTTTTCTGAGTCTCCTGGTAAATAATAATTTTGTAATGTTTCTGGCAGGATAGGACCAATAATTACCTGCATAATTATTAAAACTGTTTTACACATCATTTGGGGGATCAAGGATATAACCCCAGGACTTGGGAGGCTGAGGCAGGAGGATGTAAGATTTGATATGGCTTGAATTGCACAGTAATCCCAAATCAGAACAAATCTCAACATTGAGAAGTGAGTTAGGCAAAACTTCTGCTATTAGCAGTTCTTACCTGATGAAAGAGGGAGAGTTAATTTTCTCTAAGAGTACAATGCCTGAAATGTCTGCCATTCTCCACTGGAGGGCCATTTATAAAACCAAAGAATATTTGGGAACAAAAAGGACATAAGACTGGGTAGGAAAGGAAAGGGAATAAATCTGATAAATCTGTTACAGTTACATGAGGGATTGTAGACTGTGCTCTTTCAAAAATCTGATTATTTGGTGTTCTTTATTTTATTTATTTTTTTATTAATTTATTCTTCTTACATCTCAATGTTTATTCCATCCCTTGTATCCTCCCATTTCCCCCCCCCCATTTTCCCATTATTCCCCTCCCCTATGACTGTTCCTGAGGGGGATTACATCCCCCTATATATTCTCATAGGGTATCAAGTCTCTTCTTGGCTACCTGCTGTCCTTCCTCTGAGTGCCACCAGGTCTCCCCCTCCAGGGGACATGGTCAAATGTGAGGCACTATAGTACGTGAGAAAGTCATATCACACTCTCCACTCAACTGTGGAGAATATTCTGACCATTGGCTAGATCTGGGAAGGGGTTTAAAGTTTACCTCCTGCGTTGTCCTTGGCTGGTGCCTTAGTTTGAGCGGGACCCCTGGGCCCAAATCTGCCTATCATATTGTTCTACTTGTAGATTTCTAGGACCCTCTGGATCCTTTTATTTTGCTATTCTCCCATGTGTCTCTCATTTAGAGTCCCAATAGGATGCCTTCCCCTCTGTCTCTGTTTCCTGGTAAGTGAAGGCTTTCATGGGACATGCCCCTTGGGCTAGTATGCAGATATAAGTGAGTATATACCATTTGATTCTTTCTGCTTCTGGGTTAACTCACTCATTATGATCATTTCTAGCTCAATCCATTTATCCACAAATTTCGGGAATTCCTTGTTTTTAATAGCTGAGTAGTATTCCATAGTGTATATGTACCACAGTTTCTTTATCCACTCTTCTGCTGATGGACACTTAGGCTGTTTCCATGTTCTGGCTATTATGAATAAGGCTGCTATGAACATGGTTGAGCAAATTTTCTTGTTGTGTGCTGGAGCATCTTCTGGGTATATTCTAAGGAGTGGAATAGCTCGGTCTTGAGGAAGCCCTATTCCCATTTTTCTGAGATAGTACCAGATAGATTTCCAAAGTGGCTGTACTGTTCTTTAATGGCTATACTTCCCTCTCTTCAAACCTAACCTAGATAGGAGAGAAAGGAGGTTAATCTGGAAATTGGAAGTATATCTTTTTAAACTCAGTTCCTTGGTGCAATTACACTCTTCTTTGTTAGGATTCCAGAAGATCCATTAAACAGCAAACCAAAAATTCAGCAAAAGTGACCACAACCGCAGAAGATTGAACCCTGAACTTTGAGGTGTTTTCAGGAATGTTTCTGTCTAAGAGCATCTTGAAGCTAAGTGATGAACAACCAAGCCATGCGAAGTGATACTAATGGTGATTGATCTTGGTTATTTAGACTATTTATACTCTCCCATAGTTATACAAGACGTTTGTCAACTGGCAAAGACCTTGCTCCCTCAAGAGACAACTTGCTTTCTAATGGGAAAACATCAAATGCCCTCCCGCAAGTCTATTTTCCATCTCCCACTTGGGATCAAAACAAAAACATTTTTACGCCCACTACAGGGAATGGTGAATATTACCAAAATTAATTACAGAAAACTACTGTCTATACATTATATGTATACACATTAGTTTGTTCCATTCCTCAGTAGCTAAGATTGAAAACAGTTTTGTTTTGACTTGGTTTGGTTTGGTTTCTTTGTGTGTGTGTGTGTGTGTGTGTGTGTGTGTGTGTGTGTGGTGTGTTTAGTTTTGATAGGAGTGGAACTTCTACCTAACTACATTCCCCATGCAGATTTAGTCTGTTTTGGGGTCACAGTGGGACTCAAGCAATTTGACATCCTCCTGCCCCAGCCTTCCAAATTATTGGGTAAATTTCCTGGTGCATGAAGTAGCATAGCACAACTGTGGCAATGACATTGGCTAATCTGTGTGTATATTTTCAGGATAATTATTTTTACTGACATATGTAAATACATACGTGTCATATAAAATGTTAATTTTCATATTGTATTTATGCTGAAAAATGAATAAGTAAACACACTAGAGACATTAAATGAAAATAATAAAAAAAAATCAATTAAATATGTGATGCTGTCACTGGTTGTGCAGGCGTAACAACAAAACACCCCCACACACCCCAACACATAAAGTCATATGAGGACAGTGCGTCTCCTCCTCCACTGATGCCAGAGGAGACAGCCTCGTTAGAGCAAAGTGAGCAAAGGCAGGGCACAGAGTCCACGTCATCGACAGCTTTAGAAAGCATGCAGTGTCGCCCACAAGTTAGTGTAGCCATGATGGATGCGCCTCAGAGAGGCAGAGCCCCTAGAACTACGTCCCCTGAGGACTTTATGCTGTTATGGAGCATCACCCTGCTTGTTGCCTTAGTGGTGACATCATCACTTATAATATATGAGTTTTATGAAAACTCTAAGAGAGGTTCCAGCCCCTCACTGGGCAGTATCATTATCACAATAATAGTACTTGACCTTTTTCAAGCATTGCTGCTGAAGCAGATTAATGATGCAGTCACTACCCTGGGGGAGATTCTAGAGGTGTAGATAATTGGCAACAACCACACCCTTAGAAGGAATTAGCAAAAAAATTGATTGTTGAGTAAGGTTAGGATAATATGCTTTTGTCAGTGGCTCTGATGTAGAAAATCTTGAGGAACAACTTGAAGTTCAGAATGGAAAACTCTTAATATTTGAGCTGGGGACTTTTTGAGGTTAAGGGGCAAGAACAATTGCCCAAATTAGTACTGGCCGATGTAACTCTCGTAAGCTGGGCTGGTGACCAAGATGGTGATTAATTTCCTGTACCTATTTTTTCCCTCAGCTTCTTAATATGATTTAATAAAAATTGTTAATGATTAGATGTGCACCTTGAGGATTTAAAATATAAATTGCTGATTATATTTATATAAAAGTTTTGTGATTCTTTTAAGATTTGTATAAGATTACTTTTAAAGATAATTCATTCTTTTGTTATAATGGCAAAATTGCAGCCTGCCAGTTAAGAGAAATAGGCTGAAAAAATTATGCTGCTTTCTTAAATATTGTTAATCTATAACAAGTTGCTTAGTTACAAATGTATGTGGGTTCTTGGGAATAATTTGGTTTTCATCCATATTATGTAAAACATTTGATCATGTGAGTGTATTGGGGAACACATTTTTTTTCTAAGTATACTCATTATAATTTTTCACTTGAAAAATAGAATGTAATCACATTATAATCTGTGGACTGATTGAAAGATTTTGCTGAGATATATAAACCATAGGAGAAAAAGTAGTCATTGGAGCTTGCTTGCTCTTTGGAGTTTGCTCCAACCATTTAATGTATGCATGTGTACAAACATATGTATGTGTGTGTATTATGTATGTATGTATGTATGTGTGTGTGTGTACGTGTATGAGCAATGTTGTTAACACTTTTTAGAAATTGCTCGTAGGAGTTTGTCTTGGTTCTTGCACTAAGTGTATGTGAATGTATGATTTTCCTCCCATTTTCTTTCTATTTCTAAAGTGAGTAACACTTAGAGGAAAACAAAATTTTTATACCTTTATTTTGTAAATGCAATTAAAATACGTTCTTTCCCTCTTTTAACCATCTTTTGTCTGTTCGTCCTTTGGCCTTGCTTGTTGTTCTGTATTGTTATTACTAAAATTGTCAAACATTATTAAAATGATGATGACAGAACTTCAATTACTTATCTAATGTTATTTGGAGCTGTCTGGCTCCAAATAAATCCACAAATAGTACATTATTTTATTTACTTCCCATAATAAATATAAGAACTAATATGATTCAACTGTACGAAGTAATCAAAGATTTCTCCAAGTTCACACAAATCAAACATAGAATGTTGGAACTGAAATCCAAATTAATTCCAGTCTGTTCACTCCACTGCCATAGCATAGCAAGAATTTCCAAAAGGCCAAAATGAAACAGACAAATGGGAAAATGAATAAGTTCGTAGTTAGACCACAAAATAATTATATAAACATATAATATTTGTTCTTTCAGATCTCTATACCATAGTCAATATCTTGATCATTTCCATCCTTTGCTGTTTCTCCTCTAAATCCCTTTAAATACTCATCCCTAGCCAACTACAGCTCTGTGTAGTTTACTTATTTTATCTATCTATCTATCTATCTATCTATCTATCTATCTATCTATCATGTATCTATCTACCTATCATCTATCTAGCTATCATCCATCTATTTATCTATCATCTATCTATCTATCTATCTATCTATCTATCTATCTATCTATCTATCATCTACCTATAAATTACCCATTCACTCATTTCATCCATTGCATGTGACCAAACCCTCGAGAAGAGTCATTAACTTCCAACAGCTACTCAGCTAACATTAAGGCTTCTGGAACCTCCACTTCTCTCCTTTCTGGAAGTTGAAGCATGTCTCTGAGTTATTTGCATGTTCTCTAATTGATGTAGGAGATCGCAGCTCTCTGTTGGCTGTGCCACACCTGGGCAGGAAGTCCTGGGTCAGATACAGAATTTGCCAAAGATGAGCTAGAGAGGACAAGCCAATATGCAGCATCTCTCCTTTATCTCTGCTTCTATTCCTGCCTCCAGATTCATCCCTTGGGTGGCTTCCCCAACTTCCCTCAGTGATGGACTGTTCCCTGGAAGTACTGCTGACATATATCCTGTCCTCTTCTAGTTACTTTTGGTTATGCTATTACAGCAACAAAAATAACTAGAACTAAAGCTTCCTTTCAGAAATTAAGAGAAATACATTATAGAACAACAGTGTAAACTACAATGTACTCATGCCAGAAAAAAAAAAAAAAGCCCTTCTGGCAAACTGTAGGTGATTTTGATAAAAGAGTTTATATCTAATTCCATCTTATAGAATATGACATTTCTTGTTCCTTCATGTCATAGTCTAGAGCTTGGGGAACAAAGATACCAAAATGACCAATACAAATTAGATCCCAACTGAGTAAAATCAAACAATACAAAAACAATAGTTAACCACTGATAATTAAATTTACCTGGTACAGGCTTGGCTAATTCAGATGCCTGATCTAAGGCAGCATTCAAACTCTCATCATAGGATAACTATTGGGGCATGTGTTTCTTCTAGGGAGTGTGGCCATCTTTAAGTCTACCTTGCTGCTGTAGATGGCTCCACATCTATGCATATTTTTGACAACACCAATTGAACTTAAGTGGGTTTTTTTTGAAGTATATGAAGTTGGGAACAGGATGTGTTGGGAGAATCTGAAAGGCGGTGGACAGGAGCAATGGGGAAAACTATAAATATATTTCATTTTCGACAGGTATCAAACATTCAAGAAAAAATAAATGGCAATTTTCAAAATAGTAAAGCATAAATTACTTTTGTTAATGTGCAATTTCCTCACTCGTCCTTTAATCTATTACCACTATTAGTCCATATGGTTTTTTTTTTTCCCTACTCTGCGTTTCACCTGGAAACCCTGCCTTAAATCTCAGCAGTGTTATTAGTTGAATTTTTTTATAGAAAACATCTCAGCATACAAAAAAGATTTCCAGTCATAAAACAGTCATAGGATGTTCTTCAAATAAGCTAATTTTCAGAAAACAGAAAGTATAGTCACAAATTAGAAGCTTAGGCTAAAACTATGTCTTATTAAAGACACAATATAAATATCAATAATGAAGCTGTTAGGATTCCTGGGTAGAGAAAGAAATTTAAAGCTTATGGCTAGGCTTAAGAGGCAAACCTTATGATAAAATTAGAAAAAAAGAAATTACAAGTGTTCCATCAACATTTAACTTGTAAAAACTAGGAATACATAGCCAAGTAGTTCTGTGTCACAGTGTTTGTCTTGATCAATCTAAACTCAAGATAATAATTATTCATAATACAGTACTGCACAAATGTAAATTGGATTCTCTCCAACTGTAATAAATTGTGTACTATAACTACCCACTCTTCAAAATAATTATATGCTCTCATTTAAAAATCAAATCAAATAGAATCCATAACCAAATTAATCAATATAATTAAAAAGCATAGCCACTACACTCATCTACATGAATGACAAATATCATTTTTATTTCAACCATTTATTTTGAACCACAGTATTCTTAAATATGTATATACTTAATTCTGTAAATGAAATGTTAGTCATTCTAGTAACAATACCCATACACACTCTAAATTTCTTTTTACCTTTACATTGCTTCCCATACAGAAGGGAAACATTGCACCAAATGACATAAAACCAATCAATATAGTTATTTATTTATGTTTTTATTTTTTAAATTAAAGGCATTAAGGCATATAGACAATCCAACTGATGAGTTTCTTTAAATCATATTTAGGTTTTGTTAACTCATACAGGATAAAACTAAAAAGTATATTTTATCGTAATATATAAGTGTCAGCTGTGTTTTATATTTAGATTGGGGACAAATTAGATAACATATGAGTTAAATTGCATTTGGCATTAATAGTCATTGTAATTACTCCCAACTGAAATAAATTTAATAACTGAGAAATAAAAGCACTCGATACCATTATGAGTATTGGAATATTGCTGCAGGAGTTAATTCAATACATGTTAATATTTAACTAAACAAAATATAAGATAAAAAGATTCTGTGAAATAACGAGAATTCATCTTGGTTGACATTGCGAGCTTCTCAAATATTTCGAAACCTCTTGTTATTTAATAAAGCTATACTCAATGATTAGCTAATATATAGATGAAAACTGAAAATCAATGCATGAATTTGAACTTTTACTACTCAGACACTTTATCTGTCTCTGTGAATTCTTCACATCTTCAATTCAGTTTTCTTACACTGAAACCTGGAAGTCAAGTATAACAGGAGGTATTTGGCCTGGTATCTACCAAGAAACAGTAATCATTTTAGGAAAATGGCAGTATTATGTTCTCAAAATTACATTAAAACCTGACTATGAGAAGAGGAGCTTTAGAAAATTATGGTGTTAACAAAGAAAAACAGTTTCCTCCATGAATGAACTCTGTCATACATTATCCAATCTCAAGTGGTCAGCCCTAAACACGTGGACATGCATGCAACCCTAAATGGAGTTAGGTGTGTGTGTGTGTGTGTGTGTGTGTGTGTGTGTGTGTGTGTGTGTACAGAGAGAGAGAGACAGAGACAGAGAGACAGAGAGACAGAGAGAAAGAGACGGATAGACAGACAGAAACAGAGAGACTGAGAGAAAGAGTATCAGTACTAACTGATACTGATAGTGATTGTTGGGAAACAGGAATATTTTGTGAGGAGAAGGAAAAATCATATAAATACCATATTATGAAATTCTCAAAAAATCAAATAATCGAAAAACCAGATTATAAAGTTAATACACAAAAGCTTTACAAGAGTTTAGAGATAAGAAACTGGTGAAGTACTACATTGTAATGATTTTTTTCTTGGATTGACATGAATAATATAGATGTTTCAACATTCGTCTATGAGAATCAAACAAAGACAAGTTTTAGGATGTATGAAGAAGCTTACAAAACTTGGAGAAATATAGCCCATGTTTACTAAACTGCATTATGTAAAATATAAAGAAAACAGACCTTGTCATGAATTTTTTATTCTAAACTAAGTGGTTTGCACTCTATTATGTTGCTGTATCACTACTAACAGATTTGAAACACAAACAAAATGAAATTGATTTAACACATGTAAAAATCCTTGGCTAAAATAATTCCTTGGCTGTATTCATGAACTAGTATCATATTTGAATATTCTGACATAAGATTTCATAATGGGACATAAACTTTAATAGAATTGCTGGTGTGTCTGTAAGTCTCTAGAAGCCTCAGGTTTTAACAACATAAATGCTGAAGTGACATTTGACCGTGGGGTAGAGCATCCACTACGGCTTTCCTCAGTTTCCACAGTCTTACATCATGAAAATATCAGCTAATAATTAAAGGTTAAGATGCTCAAACAATTACTATAAATATAAGTCACGGTAAAATACAAATATATTTGGACAATACAGATTTCATATATTAAAGTTATCCAATATGTCACATGGATTTACATGTCTGACTTATAAAAAAAGTACTTGATATAATCAAAATCATGTAACTGAGTTTTCAATATTTTTTTTTAAATAAAACAATGACATTTTATTCTAAAATTTTTATAATGGATTTTCTTTTCAGTAGAAAATGGAGAACTATGATGTCATTGGTGGATTAGAAGTTATTTTTGAGACAGTACTCATGGGAAAAGGTCCACAAAACACATGTTAATATGGAAGAATTAAGAAATAGAGAAAGAAGCATAGATATATTCTTTTTTTTCAAAGAATTATCTCATTTAATTGCCACAATAACCAGCTAGTGAAATAAATCCCATCATCATCTCCATCACACGTTTAGGAAAAATGACAGTGGTCAGAAACCCGTAGCAGTTTTCCCAAGGACAAACGTCACTGTCAGGGTCAAAACTTGATCCAAAATCATGAACCTGGTAAGCGAAGACTTTCATGGGACATGCCCCTTGGGCTAGTGTCCAGATATAAGTGAGTATATACCATTTGACCCTTTCTGCTTCTGGGTTAACTCACTCATTATGATCATTTCTAGTTCAATCCATTTGTCCACAAATTTCGGGAATTCCTTATTATTAATAGCTGAGTAGTATTCCATAGTGTAAATGTGCCACAGTTTCTTTATCCATTCTTCTACTGAGGGACACTTAGGCTGTTTCCATGTTCTGGCTATTATGAATAAGGCTGCTATGAACATGGTTGAGCACATGTTCTCGTTGTGTGCTGGAGCATCTTCTGGGTATATTCAAGATATATTCTTGATTTAAATTCTGGGAAATTGGATGAAGGATTATGTTGATGAGACACTACACGCAAAGATAATGGCTTTGAACTTTAGAACTGATGAAGGAGGCAGTGCATAGGTACAGCCAGTTGAATCAACATAAACAGAATCACTCGAATTACTGTGTATCCGCCTGAAAGGCCAAGTTATCTGGGTCAGCAAAACTTGGAAAGAAGGTAGCAAGAAATGACAATTGTAAAATGAATGATTGGCAAGGCATTTTTCAGAAGCAAAAATAAAAATACCATAAGAGGGTAAAAAACAAGAGAAGTCGGCTGAAGACTAAGATTGCAGTAAATAAAAACTTACAAGAACTAGGGTAGCATATAAACACTGCTGAGCAAAATTCAAGCAGAGTGAAAAATTAGCCGCCAACTTGTTTATTTATTTTATTTTATTCTATTCTTTTTCACTAAACCACCTTTCATATAGAGGTTGGGCCTCAGATATGATGGGCAATTATTACAAAACATTTTTAATGAGATTTTAAAAAATGAACACACCAAAAAAAAAACCCCAAAATTAAACACATCACAAACAGATGCACACACACACTCACATGCACACACACACACACACACACACACACACACACACACACACACACACAAGCAATAGTAATTGACATGCAGGTGACACTGAACAAACCTTGATGTTAACATTTTATGTACAAAATATCAATAAGGTATACTGGTAATACTAAAAGTTAGAGTACACTATTAGCTGGCTTTAGCTAGGGACAAAGGATATTAGATGGTTTAATGATGTTATGTTTAATATTCCAAACTCAGAGGATTCTTTCTTTAGGAAAGAACCCGCAGAAAAAAATGTTACTGCTTTCCAAAGAGCAGTCTCTCCCAGCACAACTCACAGTCATAGCAGTGCGTCACCAAAGCATATGGAATGGGCAAACAAACATTGGTGTGGGTGGAGGTGAGCGAGAAACCTTCAGCTTCAAACTGTCTTATGTTATTTGTGTTTCAGTAAGTTAGAGGGTGCATTTCCTTTCCTCGGACCTAAGCATGATAATAATTAGCTGAAATGTTGACTAAGAAATTCTTAGCGATAAGTACATGTATACTTATTTAATGCTCACTAATTAAAGATGGTGAAGTATCTTGATTTATGACATCTCAGATAAAATATGAGACCTGGAAATTGATGGAACTAGAGAAGATTAACAACTCTACCATCATATTAAGGTTCTTCAGCAGCCTCTTGCAGTGATGAATGTATTAAAAAGCAATAAGGAAACCTCATAAAGTTACAAAATATTTATTCAACATCATTTGTTTTAATGAGCACATGTTAAATTCCCTAATAAACATCAGGGAAATCATTCAAATGTCTTTTGTTAAAACAGCCCTGGAAAAGTCTCGCTGTAGTTTAATATTTAATCACAACTTTATTAACTTAAAATAATGAAATTAAAATTAACTATGAACACCTATGTTTCCTAGTTAAATATCTCATATTTAAGGATATAAATGAATTTAAATTTTTAGTGTTTTAACATAGTCAAAGTATTTGTAAATTGAAATCTGTAGAGTTTCTCAATCAGAATCTTGGTTTTTTTTTTGTAAAAGCTCAACAGGAAAATCATATGTATTTTTCCATGAACTACTAAGAAAGTAAATCTAAAATATAAATTAAATCTAATAAGGATCAAAGCAGAGTTTCATACAATAGGAACAGAAACAAGATCAAAATGCCAAACAGAAGTCATACTAAACCAAAAGTTCTGGATAGATAAATAAGAAAACTACAAAAAGCGCCTTAAAGATTTTGCAGTACGGATCCCTGAGCTCTATAAGTTCCGTCATTTTTGCATATCAAGAATAATAAGACCTAATGCTTCTGAGGCTGGGTACCTGATGGAAGACAGACAATGAACTACACCCGTAGACTCACTCCTTGAATCCGTTAAAGCTAAGCAGGGATAGTCCTACAACACATATCCCATGTCTCCAGTGACAGTAAAGAGAAAGTAATTTCAGTAGCAAAGAAAGAAAGGAAACTTAGAATAAGAACCAAAGAGAATTCAGAGTTCATTCTGCGTGGCTCAGGTAAATCTCTCTCCTCACTGAAGTTAATATACCTGGAGAAGATGAGACTATGATATACACCATACAATTTTCAAGGTGCTAGCATTTCAGTAGTGTTTAAAATGCACCCTGGTTCTAAATAAAATGAAACATTCCCAACATATTTTTATGTATTTCAGTAGAAAATGGAAACAAAAATTCTGTTAAAAAATATCTTGGCAAAAATGCCACACTGACTTTGGCAAGATTTACAGCAGATAACAACCCATGTGAAAACTTGGACTCAATATTAACATTGTTCGTTGTAATTTTATTAGATGATATTTGTTTAATATACAACCTGTTTTACTAAATAAAAATATATAAATATTAGAAGCATACAAAACCAAGAAAGGTGGAGTTAATCATCTTAAGCCCTGATATATTTTAACTCATTACTGTTATTTCCTTATTTATACATTCATAGCTTTGACAGAAAATTTGGCAAAGCCACTCAGTAGCTCTCTATCGCTATATTTGATTAATTTATTGGAAAGCATTATACCACCTTGAATGTTTCTCAGAGAAATAAGCTGCTAACAAACACGAAGAGAAAGTGCATCCGTTTGTGTCTTTTACGGATATTGTTGATGTTTGAGTTCTATAGCTAAAAATAGAGCCTATGACTCCTGCTGGTCACAGAACCAAAGAACCAGAAGCCAGAAGCAGCAGGATAACAGTTTGTGGTAAAGAAGACATGGCAAGAAAGCAAATACATACTCTGAAAATTCACATAGAGTAACAGGTAATTTTGATTATAGAAAAGAGAAGATAAGAAAACTTGTATAACAATTAAAGGATGAACATAATATTTAGGTATTTACATTTCGTTTTATATAAGGTGGAAAAACACGAAAAGAAACAGCAAAGCTTGAAAACCAGGCCAGTTTTAGAATATTCACTAAAAGTGCTTGCTACCAAGCTTACAGTTGGAGTTTTAGTTATGGAATTCACACCGAGGAAGGAAGAAATTGATTGTTGCAAGCTGTTGTGTGGCTTCCAGAGGCAACACGCACCCCACCTCCATTTACACAAGTAGATATAAATGTATGAAAATTCAAAATGCAATACCATAGTAAATATACATACTTTATATTCCTAAATCCCCAACTTTTTACCTGCACATAGTGCTGTTGTGTTAGGCATAGAAAACCTCTTTGCTAATATACAAATAAACAAGCAATCATCTAATTCTGAACACACAATCTATTCAAAAGTGAATTAAAAGTAAACCATACACACACACACACAAAATATCTTTTAAAGGTAGAAATCGTGGCAATGAGAAATTGATTCTTGGTTGTCACTTAAACCTAGGTTATGATACAAGAGGGAAATGAGAAGCTTCTGTAAGAAAGGCCTTTAGAGCAGGGTGTGGTGGTGCACGCCTTTTTTTTTTTTTTTTTTTTTTACATTCTTTAAAATGTTTTTCCATTTATTTATTTATTTTATACACATTTTTTTTCTTTTTTTTTTTTAATTTTTTTTATTAATTTATTCTTGTTACATCTCAATGTTTATCCCATCCCTTGTATCCTCCCATTCCTCCCCCCCTGCCCCCATTTTCCCATTATTCCCCTCCCCTATGACTGTTCCTGAGGGGGATTATGTCCCCCTGTATATTCTCATAGGGTATCAAGTCTCTTCTTTGGCTACTTGCTGTCCTTCCTCTGAGTGCCTTTAATCCCAGCACTTGGTAAGCAGAGGCAGGTAGATCTCTGTGAGGTCGAGGCCAGCCGAGTCTACAAAGGGAGTCCAAGACAGCCAAGGCTACACAGAGAAACTCTTGTCTTGGGGGAAAAAAAAAAAACAATCGAGCAAACAAACAAATAAAAAGAAAAGCTGTTCGGAGAGCCACTGAGACTACGCTACGTAAGAATGATAGCCCATATTAATGTGCCATTGACCTGATCATATCAATTAATTTAATAATTTTCGCTCCTCTCTGGAGAAAGAGATCATTAGGTAGTTGTTTATACCAAACTTGTTTCTTGAGTCTCTCTCTTGGGAAGCAACCCTCATCTTTAAGAGATTACTCTACTATGCTTATCTATGCCTACGTTTATTTTTTTACATGCCAATATTCCAGAAGATCCCTCCTTAATGGTCCATTAGCGTAAAATTTACCTTTATACTTAATTTAAAAGATACAGTTGCTGCTGTCTAAATATTTATATATTAGCTAAAATTATCAGTTTTCTACTAAAATGATCGTGAATCCTCAACTGTTATATCGGTATTAATTTCTATTGTATGATCCCTTATTGTAAAACAATTTACTTGATTCTTAAATCTAAAAATGTATGCTATATTAAAATTCAAATTAGAAGATTACAAATGAAAGCTTGATAAATTCAATTTCTTAAAGCCAATGCCTATACCTTGATATTTGAAGAAGTGAAGTATCACAGCTGTCAATGCCTTATATATACAAATTGTATAGCTTCCTTGTTTGCAACCTTCGGATAAGCCTTTCTATTTTCTCAAATGCCTTTGTTAAACCTTAAACAAAGCCAACAAGGAGTCCGGGGAGAAGGCTTAGTTAGGAAATTGCTCCTTTTGTGAGCTGATGCCCTAAGTTCTTCCTCCAAACAAACAAAAAAGATCTATGCTTTATAACACTTGCTCAACTATGTTCATAGCAGCTTTATTCATAATAGCCAGAATCTGGATACAACCTCGATACAGCCCTATACCAAAGAATGGATAAAGAAACTGTGTTGCATAGTTACAATGGAATACTGCTCAGCTACTAAAAACAAAAACCTAAAATCTTAAAATTTGCAGACAAATGGATGGAAATAGAAAAGGTCATCCTGAGCGAGGTAACCCAGACCCAGAAAGATACGCATGGTCCATACTCACTTATAAGTGAGTATATTAGCCCCACTTAGATGTCCTCTGAGAGACTGTACCACCAGGGGAACGGGACAGATTCTGGGACTCACAGACCGACTCTAGGTAGAGTTCTGAGAGTGATTTGGAAGAGTGGGGGGATGGAAGGGCCCAGAGGATTCAGGAGCCCCACGAGGAGACCACCACGGCAGGCAGATCTGGACCCAGAGGTCCTGCACAAACTGTTGCACCAACCAAGGACAATGCATGCAGTGAACCTAGACTTCCTGTTCAGATCTAGCCAATGGACAGCTCATTCTCCATGGTTGTGGGGAGAGCGGGGGCTGCCTCTGACATGAACTCTGGTGCTACGGATTTGATCATTTCCCCTTGGTGAAAAGGCCCTGGGGGCACTCAGAAGACGGGGAAGCAAGCTTTCTGGATGAGACCTGATAGGCTGTGGTCACATTGTGAGGGAGGAGGTGCCCTTTTGTCAGAGCTCTATGGGAGGGGAATAGGGCAGAAGACAGTGGGAGAGTTGGAAAGAGAACATACAGGCAAGGAGATAAAAATTGGCGTGTAATCTGAATAAATTTTAATAAATAAAAAAAGAACAATGAAATTAAAAAAGCTAAGAAGAATATATGATGGTGTTTTGGGAGTGGAAGAGACTTGTGAAATTATATAATTATATTATAAATTCAAAAATAATCTTTAAAAAACTCCATGCAGCAGCATATATCTAATCATAATGCTAGGGAAACAGAGAGTAGAAGATCTTTGAGGCTGGTAGGTTAACCAGTCCAGAACAACTAGAAAATCTGTATCACTGTTTTCTAAACTGACAGGAGGTTGGTTTTTGCTCATTGTTGTTGTTTTGTTTAGCATGGGTATTTGGTAACTTTATGCTATGATTTTCTCTAAAAGTTTTTTCTTAATTTTTATTATTCTTTTCTATAAGCATGTTTTGTTCCTATGTTTGTGTGGCTGTGCCCCTACCACATGTGTACAGTGTCCCAAGAATCCAGAAGAGAGCACTAGATTTCTTTTTTTTCTTTTTTCTTTTTATATAATTTATTCTTGTTACATCTCAATGGTTACCCCATCCCTTGTATCGTATTCTCCTATTCTTTCCTTTCTCCCATTTTCCCCTTATTCCCCTCCCCTATGACTTGGAACTGGAGTTACAGCCAGTTTTGAACTGACATGTGGGTGCTAGAGATAGAATCCAGGTCTTCTCAACCAGGAATTCTTAAACTCCAAGTTCAATGAAACACCTTTCTGGAAAAACCAACTAACTAATCAACTAACCAACCAACCAACCAACCAACCAATCAACCAACCAACCAACCTACCAACCAACCAACAAACCAACAAAAATACAAAAACACAAAAGCAACTGAAATTGAGGTCAACTTCTGACCCCATGTGGATACACACACACACACACATACACACACACACACACACACACACACACACACACACGCTCATGCAAATATGAGTACACACATGCAAATATTCAGAAACATCCATTTACTTTATAGATTCTTATGAAAACTCTAGCAAGTTCTTTAAACAACATAAAATAGATGAATGTGTCTACCAAACGATACCTTAAAAATGGTAAATATATTTCAGTAAATGTTTGGTTTGACACAGTTACTAAAAAGAACTTGATTGCCTCTCAGTCCCTCCAATAGCAAGAGTTATTCCTTATTATTTATGTATTCACGTGGATGGGAAGGGGACAACACATTTAAGTAAGAAGTAACATTTTCAAATCTTCTGACTTTATAAACATGTTATCATAAAATTTTATGTTAATTTTATTCTTTTTGAGATTTTATTTATGACTCCTATATTTTAGTCATTTGTACCCCTTTGCCTTCCTCTTGTTCTTGTGTCTATCTTAATCCCTTTGACGTCATGATTTCTTCTTCACTGTGTGCATGTGTTTGTGTGTGTGGTGTGTGTGTGTGTTGTAACCTGCTGAATTCTTTTATTGTTCCTATGTATTTCGAGCTGACTACTTAGGATTGGATAAGCAATCAAAGATTTTTCACTGGAGAAATCCAGTTCTCCTTCAGGTAGCAGCCTATAGCTCTTTATGTAGGAATGAGGTCTTATGAGATTCCCCACCTACCTTGGAATGTCAGTAGATGTTTTCATTGTGCAGTGTTTAGGTGACCTTTTTATTTTCTATTTCTTCATAAGTGATAATCATGTATAAATTCTGAAAAAGGATAAAGTTAAATAACTCTTTATAATAACCACATGGTTATAAAAATCATACGTGTTGAAAATGTTAGTGCTTATGTAATCATTTTCTTCCCCATATTAAACTATCATATTTAAAAACTCAGTTTCTTTAAGAAACAGTTGCAAATTAATAGCCACATTCTCAAGCAGTAGGAAGGCTTGAGACTCTCTGATGTCTCCTGAGGGTTGTGGCTACGCCTTCTGTTTCAGTGTCCCTCTTTGTTGAGGTAGCTGCATGAAGCATACAGCTGTCTTAATTGTTGAGAGGAGAAAACAATACTGAAGTTGAAAATTACGAAATTCGTCTGAACTCCATGAAACATTTTAAATTCTATTTTATGAAGCATAGTATAATATGCTTTAGTTTTCTGCTTTGTTTTTTATGTTATTTCATCTTAGATGATGACACATTTTCTATTGTTCTCTCTGTGGTTAAAGAGTAAGCTGGAAAAATGACTTATTGTATCAGAGCTAGTCAATAACTTTTGAAATACAGCCTTTTCCATAACTTCCATATGGTGTTGTGACTATGTTACCTACTTTATACCTGTGTGCTCAGTCTACAGTGATAGAAGGTGTCCCATTTGTCTGCCTTATTTCATGCTACAATCTTGGGCAGTATTAATGTTGTTCCTTGTTGAACTCCACCTCTTTTCCTGTGATTTACAAAAAAATTGAAGGCAGTAAAAATGGATAATGAGAGAGATACAGTTTCTATGTGAGACTATTTCTCCTCATAAATTCCTACTGTCAAGCCCAACTTGTTGTAAATATTTTTAATTCCTCATCATCCTTCCTGGGATGTGACGAGATCCATACACATGCTTTACTAATACACGGTTTGGGCTGATGTCAAAGCATTTCTAATTATTTGCAGGCCTGGCATGGAAGCTTCTAGTATTCATACAATCTAATCTATTGCAAACCTGGACCTTGACTGCTTCAGCTTCCAGTTTCTGTCTACTAACCTAAGTGTAGAATGTTTTCAGTCTCTGAGACTTAGTGCTGAATGAACTCACCATTTCCATCTACACTCTGGCTGGGTGACTCAACTCAGCTGTTCTGGTTTAAATTGGCTGATTCTGGTTTAAATCTGACTGATTCAAATTGGCTTCTCTTGGCTTCTTTCTCACTGAATACACTCTGCTTAAAAAATGTCCTTGCACTCTATTAACTAAACTGCACTGAACACAACCAAACTGCACGTACTGACTGCATGAACTCTACTGTATTCTTTTACTGTCCTCTCTTTCTCTCTACTCAGTCTGTGTTTCTCTCATGTAGTTTCTTTTTCCTGTTTCTTCTTGTGAGAGATGAGTGTATCTGATTTCTGATTCATTCTGTCAAATCTTTCTCTAATTCTTCATTTTGTTTGTGTCTCAGTTAGACATAATTGCTTGGGATTAAAGGTATGTATTAGAGATGTCTCTGTGTCTAGCCAGGGGCCATGTCTGAATTCCAGCCAGATCACACAGACCTAAGATTTTGGATAACATCCAAGACCTTGCAAGAGTAGCCATGTTGCTAGACTAAAATTCCTCTACAGCTTTTTATTTAACCTCTGCTCCTTCTGATCTACATTGAATTCAGACAAATTATAAACATGGGCAAAGTGACTTTTGAAAGTACTCTCATCAATTTGTATGATTTTGTGACATCTAATTTCCTAATGAATGTTTCATTCTACATGACTTACCATACTTTACCTTTTGAGTTTACTCTATTTAAAACAGGTTATATATCCAATATCACAAAATCTTTGTGTCACTAATCATATAGATTCAGGATTATTTTTCTAATGTGAAATAATTGCACATATATACTAAGGTATATGGTACCTAAGCATAAACAATAAATTCATTTTGTCCCAGAAAGCACTAATTATGTTTTTGTTTGTTTGCTTGCTTGTTTGTTTTAACTATGGGTTAAATTCACAAATACTTTGTCACTGATCCATTGTCACCTGGAATTAAATACAATGTGTAGCACTATGTTGGGAATAAAAATATTTTAGAGAAGTTTACATTTTACAATTTTTTATTAAAGCAATTTAATTATGCTTATTAATATATTTTCAAATGAAACATAGTGAGATTCAACCTGGCTACATTATTCATGCATTAACCATTAAGAGAAAGTGTAAAATCTAATGCCCTATTTATTAAAAATGGGACTAAGATCCTTTTTTTAGGTAAATCTTCCTTTTACTTTTTTAATCTATGAACGATCCAATTAGAATATAGTCTGCTGTTGGACCACTGAACACTCAGCATTCTAAACATCTATATTAGCTTATATACAATATAATATTATATATTAAAATATATTTCCACATAATATGAGACTTCTTTATTATGTCATTCATTATAGTATTGCTTTTCATATTAAATTATACAGTGACTCAAAATATCCATCTTGCCTAAATGCACTTTTGCAGCTATAATCTATCTGTTTTTCAGTGATTCTGGTCTTTGGAATGATTGAGAAACATGTTCACTAGGCAGTTAATCCCATTTATGATCTGAGTGATCAATTTGTGTGTTACATTACCTGCATAATATCCCCATTGTACATAATGTATTTTTTATTCAACAGCTATAATATCAGTGTAATGCTCTTTCTCAGTCAAGTGTTTTCATGGGCTTCGATATTTAGAGAGAATCTTCCTGGCACTCCAGACAATAATCATCCAAGGGTACTATATTTGTTATAAAGTATCTTCACCTCCTGTCAATAGCATAATTCACTTTATCAATATCCTTGTATTTATGTGCATTTTAGCTGAGCCATGTGGAATGTTAACGACTACGCTTGCTGGTTATAGAATTCATATTTTAGCAGTGGGTAGCTTTTTCTTATATAACTTTATAATTAACATTCCTTTAATATCAAGTCTATGTGTATTTTCAATTTCAGAGATGTGAGAATTGTGTTATAGACTCGATGCATTATTTCTCTTTAGTACTGAATCAACTGAACTGCTCTCATTGATGGAGAGCTAACACACTGTGCACATGGAAACACTGGACACTGCACTGAAAAGTATTTTGAGAACCAAAGACATTTCAGCTTATGTTCGTGACAATCATCTTAATTAACTCTGAAGTATTTAATTTAATGAAAATATCATTTGCTTT
This sequence comes from Acomys russatus, assembly GCF_903995435.1. Taxonomy (NCBI): domain Eukaryota; kingdom Metazoa; phylum Chordata; class Mammalia; order Rodentia; family Muridae; genus Acomys; species Acomys russatus. The sequence continues at coordinate 46,490,688 of NC_067163.1, read as the reverse complement.
TTCATAACTTGGCACAAATCAGATCAAGACTCTACATTCACATGTTTACATATGAATCCCATATTTTTCACAATCATACAAAATTGCTCCTATGAGTCTCAATTTACGCTTTACTGAAAGCAATAGCTGAATGGTGAATGATCACCTGAATAAGGGTAATTTTGCCTTACATGTTTTCCTCATACCATTTCTCTAGGACAAAACTAAAAGCCATATGCCAAACTCTGAGACATACATGTGACACATACAACTCTGTTCTTGTTTTAAGGAAGTATTTTGAAATTATGATGCCGTAAGGTATATTCTAACTTTGTGGTTCATGTTATGTGTTATCATTTCAAAAAAGTGCTAAAGCCAGTCTTATAGAGTCAGGTATTATGTCCTCACATCCATTTTGTTCTTTCTCCCACCCACAAAAAAACAAAACAACAACAACAAAAAAAAAACAAAAACAAAAAACTTACTCATTTTTAAAATTGAAAATAGGTCATTCTCTCATTCTCATTATAGTTTCCCTTACTTCCACTTTCTCCAACTTTCCCTTCCTTCCCTTCCCAAATACACTCCTCACCCTCCTTTCCTTTAAAAAAAAAAATAATAATAACAACAACAAAAAAGTCTAGGCCTCAAAGAGACTACAGACAACCAGGACAAAACAAGATACTATAAGAAAAGCCAGGCGTGGTGGCACATGCCTTTTAATCCCAGCACTCAGGAGGCAGAGGCAGGACGATCGCTGTAAGTTCGAGGCCAGCCTGGTCTATAAAGCAAATCCAGGATAGCCAAGGCTACACAGAGACACCCTGTCTTGAAAAATGAAAAAAAAAAAAAAAAAAAAAAGCAATAACCTTTACACTGAGACTGATCAAGGCAACACAAGAGAAGGCAAAGAGTCAAAGAGCAGCCAAAAGAATCAAAGATATACTCACAATGGCAACCATGTTTAGGAGCATCCCCGCCGCCCCAAAGAACACCAAGCTTGTAGCCATAACATGTACACAGAAGACTTGGTGCAGACACAGAGAGGCCCCGTGCTTACTGCTTCGGTCTGTCTGAGCCCGTGTGAGCCCTGCCTAGTTGATTTTGCAATTCTTGCTCCTATGGTGTTCTCCGTTGCATCTGACTCCTGCAGCCCTTCTTACCCTTCACTTAACATAAAAACGACACTTTCATCAGATCACTATTGTATGTACCCTCGACTTCATCAGTAAAGAGTACCGAAGCTTTCCCTTTGTACCTCATGACATGCATTAGGTACAAGTCTTCATCTGCTTCCTGTCCTTTCCTTCTGCCAACTGGAGCGTGGATGCTGTCAAGCTGGTGCGTGGTGGTGCGAAGAGACAGTAAATATCCTCCATGATCGTCATCTCTGTACTTCTGTAGGGGAGAAAAATAGCGCCCTATACAGTATCAGTCCTATATAGCAGGGTTCATATATTACAGTATCCTATACGGTGTCAGTACTGTATAGTAGGGTTCATATAGCACAGTGCCCTACAGAGTATCAGTATCATATAGCAGGGTTCATATAGCACATTTCTACCTGCTACCAACTTACATAGCAATGTGACCTTAATAAGAATTATGCATTACTATGAAGGAGGAGCTATGGGCAGCATATATATGCAAGGGATGTGGATGACACTTTCCGCATAGTGTGGCCTTAAATGGGTACCTCACGTTCCAGTAAGCAGCATCGTGTTCACGCTCGTGCAAGCAGCCATATTCCGCTCAGAAGGTCAAAAACCCACAAAAGACACCAAAGTAGACATGGATTTGTTGGGAAGGAAACTTTCTCATTGAAGGAGAGGAAGGAAAGTGAGAAGAAAACGGGTATGTAAAATGACCAAAAATAATTATCACTGGTGTTAATATGCCTAAATTTCTGATTCCTAATTAGAAAGCAGATATCTAACACATGTACTACAGCTATAAACTCCCTAAACCTAGGTTTCATCAACTTTGAAAAATGAAATAGCCTGATATTAAGCTAATGTAGAACAGTGGATTATTGTGAAATTAACAAAATGAAACAGAATACTGGGAGCGGTGGCATAGGCCTTTAATCCCAGCAGCGCACGCAGATCACTGTGAGTTTGAGGCCAGCCTACACTACAAAGCAAGTTCAGGACAGCCAAGACTACTCAGAGAAACCCTGTCTTGAAAACAACTTACACAAGCTTAGAGTAGATTCAACTTAGATTTAGGATTCTCAAAAAGGATTTTAGTGATAATACGTCCAAGGATTCCTGATATGAATCAAATATGAGTCTGAAAAGTAACTAACATATGGTACATATATCATGTTATAGCCAAAGTTTAAGTGTTTTCTTTACCAATACATTTGATCATATACATTTTTTAAAAGTGACAATTATATCTCCTGGTTGCTGGTGCTTCTTTCACTTGTGAGGCAGATTTCTCCTCAAACTAAGTATGTAAGGAAGTGGGAAGTCCCCACTCTTATAGTAATCCCCCTCCGAAATCACTTCTAGTACTGGACTCTGAAGTAGAGACTAGAAAACACAAAGGTCTCCTGGTTGCCTTACTGAAATTTCTCATTATCCTGTCTACCATCCTTGCCTCAATTATTAACTTTCCACTGTGATTTCTGTCATGCTGAGATTTTCTTGACTCTTTCTCTTTAAAACTGTAGGACCACAGCCTATCAAAAACTCCTATTCTCCATCAGAGCAGTATCACATCCCTCAGGGATACTGGACTTTCGACTCATTACAGTTTCTGACATAAAGTGCTAGTATTACTGTGTCCAGTGCTTAAAGACACAATTCACTGCTTAGATGTCAATATTGTTACCACAGAGAGGGGCTTCTTCTTCAAATGCTGGCAGTGCCAGACTGAAAAAGATGTGCCATCCACAGCCTCATGTTACATGACTTTAAAATTCTCTTCTCTGCAGCAAATTGAAATGCTAAAGAGAAAAAAAAATCGCCCAATGCAATCAAAGAAAAAGAATTAAATGGACACACGTAGAGTACTTCATCAAAAAGAATCATTAAAATAGATACAAAAAAAAAAAAAAAACCAACTCTAACAAGATTGATAAGAAATTCCAGAAAAGACACAGAAATCAATGATTTGAATGCCAGAGGATCCCCTTTGTAAATCCTGCAGCCAATTAAAAGCACAAATAGGATGGAGAAATCTCATAAGGTCTCACCCTTAGATGAAGAGCACAGGCAATTAGTTGCTGCTGTTATAGATGCTCAGTCTCCTCCATGGATGAGGCTATGGAGTTCATCCACACTCATGGTCAGCCCTAAACACCTATAATCAGGATGGTGTATTTATAAGTGTATATTTAATAATAGTAATTAAAAAATAAGACTCCATGAATTTGAGAAGGAGCTGGGAGGCGAATCACAGAAGAAGTTGAGGGGGAGACGATGAAAATACAGTACTCATATATAAAATAAAACTCAAAAATAATTTAGAAGTACAAAAAAACCAGTGGAGAACATTATTTTCAAAAACCCATATTCACATTTTTGGGAGGCATGTTTTATTGATAACCATTTTCCTGGATTTTCGCACGCGTTTTAATTCCTATTAAGAGATAGAATCTGAATTAATGTACCATTATTCACCATTCTTTCTTTTGAGTATTCCATAACCCTGTATTATCAAATTGTTATTAGCTTTAATAACTGAACTATTATTTGTGATAAAAGAAAATAAATCACTGCCATCTCTACTAAAAGAAAAGTTATTTAAAATGATAAACATTTAAAGCAAGCAAAAAAAAAAAAAAAATCCTGAGAGTGACTTTAAACAAGTTAAATTTATTTTTAAAATTTCAGGTCAATTTGTTTTCACTTGAAATGTATTTTCTATATTGCAAACAGCTGTATGAATAAATCAATTTAACAAGAATAGCATATGTAAAATGATCTTTCAACAAAATATTTGGGCCTCGAAAATTAGAACATATGCATACTGTGTACTCTTATTTGAAAAAGTAATGGTGGTTAATGAAATTATTACATTAATGAATGTTAATAATGTAATAATAACTATCTTAATGAGTTTAATATTTGACATAGTGAACATGTTAAATATTTAAGTATGATTGATAAGTTTATGCCATTTCTACAGTGTTTTTACTTCATTTATTTATTTATATATATTGATCATATTCTTTTCCCTCTGTGGTAATTTTAATGAGAATGGCCCCATAGGGTCTCATATTTGAATGCTTAGTCCATAGTTGGTAGACATGCCCTGACTGAAGATTTTAATGAAATTCTGTATTTGTCAATATAAGTGTCTCAGCATCTGTGTGTTTTGCTTGTACTTTTTCTATGAATGTTTGCTTCTCTGTTTATTTGTTTGTTATTTTCCTATTCAGGTTTGGCTGTTTTTATTTTATCTTATTCATTATTTCCCTTCCCCCCACCTCCCGAATGTCTATTTGTTTTCTAATGGGAGATAGCAAGGGAAGATCTGAATTTTTGGGGGTGGGAAAGAAGGGAGTATCTGGGAGGAGAAACCATAATTAGAACATATCATAGGTTAAAAAAAATTTTTTTCAACAAAAAATAAATGAAAAGTCAAATTCTAACAATAATTTAAATATTTTGAAGGAGAAAGATAGGCTCAATATTTAGCTATAGTTATTGAAACTATTGTGTTGAAAGAGTAATAATAACATTGATTTATGAAAAAAAGAAATCTCTACAACAGACATAATATGCTCCAATTTTCATATTTTTACACTATGTAGATACAATAATAGTAATAGTTTAGGGGTTCTGTGTATTGTTTTAGTAAACAATATTATTATTTAAGTCAGAGTAAGTGTATTTTCCAAAAATGCCTAAAAGCCTTCTAGCTTTCATGAAAAATATTATGGATTATTGTTTGAATATTTCGCACAATAATTTTTGTCTTAGGATGAGCATTTTGGTTAAATGACGTAAAATTGCTCAAGTAAAATCTATTCTGGAGAGCACGGCAATGGTTGCTAATCATGCTAATAGTCACTTGTCTTGAGATAATGCTAGAACAATTAGGATAATCTGAACAACGTCAGCCTTAAAAAATCTTGAGTATGGATTGTTGGAATATGAGCCCTGTCCCCTTCAGTGTCCCTTCCATTCTAACTCTTCCCTGGAACCGCCATAGAAATATGAATTTGCACAAGGTTGGGAGATTACAAAATTAGAACAGATGTGTGTGTGTATGTGTGTTATAAGACAGTAATATTAACCAGTCTGTGATTATAACAATTGTAATTAGAATATCAAGTAAGCATTTAGATACTCAAATCTGAGTTTTCAGGTACAGTCTGGTTTGTTGTGCTACCAATAGAGAGAACTTTAGTTTGACAAAGATTGCAATGGTTAATTACCAGAGACCTCCATCATTTGTGGGCTGAGCGTAGTGGACATACACATGATAATGTTTGTGAATAGCAAAGCCACCATGAATCGCTGTGTATTTTTCTACCTTACAAAGCTCTCTCCTACTTTAAGATAAACTACAGATTTTTGTACTATGTGAAAATCAAACAAAACTAAACAAAATCTCTGAACTTTGTGGCCTAAACTTATACAACTTTATTTCCATGGATCTATGAAAGCATTGATGATTTTTTCATTTGTATACCAAATGATAGCTGTATCGAGAGATATGCAAAAAGCTGATGGTCAATATCCTTACTTGCTTAGGTGACAGGTGAATTTGCATGTTACTTGTATATTCACTAGAGTAAACAACCACAGAAAACATACTACTCATGGGAACAAACCCCTCAAGTGTGAGAATTCCTTACTATTGACCGGAAACTTCTTACCATGTATAGTTTGAATCTGACATAGGATTAATTCAACCACAATCGGAAGATTCCAACTGATATAGTTTGTCCAACTCTAGAGAGTAGAAATAACCTCTATGCTTTAATGTCATAGTCATAGAATGACTGACTTACATTATTAATCTAACACAGTTAAGATAATCAGTCTCCAAAGATAATGACTCATGTTAATGGAAATGAGGTGAGAAAAATTAAAATCGAATAGGGATTACTTCACATCCTTGGGCTTAGGTCTTACTTTATTTTAAACCTCTTTAAAGATTTTTATTTTTATTTTAGATGTATGAGCATTTTGCTTAGATGTATATATGTGGACCATCTACCTGTCTGGTTCTTACAGAGGCCAGAAAAGGACATATGATCCCTGTGACTAGAATTAGATGTGGTTATGAGCCACCATGTACATACAAAAAAATCAAACTCATGTCCTGTGGAAGAGTAGCCAGAGCTCTTAGTTGCTTAGCAATCTTTTTAATCCCTCATGTCTTATTTTTTTGGTGCATCAAAGTTTTGATGAATCAACTTCATTCATAATGGGAGAAAAACTAGTTAGTATCTTAGTGATACATGGATTCCATTTTTTATAATATGACAATGAGATCCAACTGGACTTGTCTCTAATGAGTAACAGTAGCAATCTTGTTCAAATTAGCTTTTGCATTTTATCGTTGTTGTTGTTCTTGTTTTGTTTTGTTTTGTTTTACATAAAGCCAAGCTAGTATTTGTGCTTAATTGTGCAATTGCAAAACAAAGTTCAAATTGTATAGGGTAAAAGACCATCAAGGGTGAATTTACAGTCTGGGTTAAATCATGCTAAAAATGCACATCTAAATTGTGTTTTATCAAAAATCAAAGCACTAGGAAGCATTGAGACACTTAATATGGACTCTCTGCTCTTTCATCAATGGTTGCATTCACATATAGAACATGTTACATATGTAGTGTTTTATGCATAGACATGATTTCTCCTCCAAGCAGGCATAAGGTCAAACAATGAAATAAAAAAACAATTTTGTATGCAATATAAATGAACCATTAGTTTTATATGAGCTTTATTTGTCGTGCTTGTCTCATCATAAGAACTTGTATTGGAACAGCACATTTCCCCCAAGATGCCAAAGACTACAAAACAATTAAAATTGTTAAAAATATACACAGTAACATTAAAAAACTTCTAAAAATTAAGCCAAAACCTCGCATATAACTTTGTAGTTGTACCTAAAAGACAGAGATAGAGATGGAAGAGTGTAGTGAAGACGAAGCTGAAGTTAAATTACTCACCTATTCAAGTATGAGAAACAGAGAAAAAACTATGGGAAGAATTGCTGTTCAAAATTTCAGACTATGACAATAAATAATTCATTCTTGACTCTTTGAAATACATAGGAGGAAATCAATAAATGAGAACTGTTTAAGCTCCGCGTATGGAAAACAAAGCTTTTATTTTATTTGGAATGACTACATGCTCTCTCATACCCAAATGCATTTATCACTGTCTTACATGTGTATGGGTCACATTCATCAAGCTCAGGCATGAGTGTGAAGCGCAGCCACAACAGAGACACCAGGTGGTGATTGAGCTGAGCTCCGCGTTTCACACAACACTTGACTGGCACTTTTAAAGATCTTTGTGTGTCCATATCTGTATCTTTTTAAGAGATTACAACTACGCACTGTACTTTTGTATAGAGTATTGTAGACTGTCAGAAGTGTTCTAGACATCAAAATGTGTGAGTAAGATACAAGCATCAATAGCCTTATAATCTGGGAAGCTTTTTATTCTCTGTGTTTTATTTACAACCAGTAATTCAATATAAAGGAAAGGTATTCAATGATCCTATGAAATATAAACTTTACTTATTGTTAATTATGTTATGAAAGATATCGTCTATTTTTAAACATTATTTTAGGCCTGAAAATATGTCATTTACTAAGCACATGAAAAAATGTGGGTTAGATTGATAGCACAGAAGGAAATCAATTAATTAATAAAAAATAAAAATAAATAAAAACATTATTATAGACATAGGGTTGTTTTAAACTAAATTAAGCAAGGAGATTCAGTTCTGGGGATCAAGAGTTATATAGACAAGAAATAGTTATATAGCCAAGAAAAATTTGCCTTTATTTTATGAAGGTAATTAAATATTTCCTAAATTAAATTACTTTAGCAAGGTTATATAATCTTGCACACACTGTTTTATCAGGTTTCATTTGTACATGCTTGCTACAGTTTTGAGGTATTATATTTCATACCACTGTGTACTGTCTTATATTTCTCAAAAACTTACAGGAGAGATGAGTTTTGTGTATTTGTCTATAATTTATTTTCCAGGCTCAGAAAAAGAATCATTGAGTGCATCCCATTTTGCTTGTTGTTGTTTGCTACAGTGCCTGTAAGAAGCGTTGTGTTACCGTGAATATCAGTGTAATCATCCTAATGACGATGTCATTGACGTATGGTTGATTATTTTCATTCTCTTACTGACGGACTTTTAGGTGTCTTTCCATATTGAAAAACAGGACACTAAGGATTAAAAATATGAATGAACAATAAGGACACAAAATATATTTCTAGGATTTAAAATATAAATTAAATGCCATAATGACATCATGTATGTCTTTCAGAAGGGCTAAAATGAAATGACTACGCAAAATGTTTGCAAGATTGTATAGTGATCAATGATCAAAGATAACTAAATAGGAACATAAAATAACACAAATATTTGAAACAGTTTTCTTTTTTTAAAATTTATTTTATTTATTTTTTTATTAATTTATTCTTGTTACATCTCAATGGTTATCTCATCCCTTGTATCCTCCCATTCTTCCCTCCCTCCCATTTTCCCCTTGTTCCCCTCCCCTATGACTGTTCCTGAGGGGGACCTCCTCCCCCTGTATACGCTCATAGGGTATCAAGTCTCTTCTTGGTAACCTGCTGTCCTTCCTCTGAGTGCCACCAGGTCTAGCATGTCCCACGAAAGCCTTCACTTACCAGGAAGCTGGGACAGAGGGAAGGACATCCTAATGGGACTCTAGATGAGAGAAGCATGGGAGAATAGCAAAGTAGAAGGATCCAGAGGGTCCTAGAAACCTACAAGTAGAACATTATGATAGGCAAATTTGGGCCCAGGGGTCCCGCTCAAACTAAGGCACCAGCCAAGGACAATACAGGCAGTAAACTTTAACCCCCTATCCAGATCTAGCCAATGGTCAGAACATTCTCCACAGTTGAGTGGAGAGTGGGATATGACTTTCTCATGTACTCTGGTGCCTCACATTTGAAACAGGTTTCTTAAAAGGCTAAGAAATGTTGTATATCAACCATGTATCCTAGACATTTCTTTCTCAGGTACAGAATTAAAAGTAGATGAAATGTAAAACATGTTACATGAATTTTCTTTATTTAATTACATCCTTAATTTATGAGACTCCAACATAATTACATCATTTCTTCCTTTCCTTTCCTCTCTCCAAAATCTCCTTGTACTTTTTTGTTCTTTTTTTTTTTTTTTCAAATTCATACCCTCCTTTTTAATTGATTATTTTACATCTCTAGATATATACATAGACATTCCTATTACTTGCTCAGTCTGTATGAAGTTATTTGTAGGTATATGTTTCTAGGGGTGAACATTATACAATGAACATTGTGCAGGGTTGAATTGTCATGGATATTCTCCCATGGACTCTTCCAAATGAGACACACTCTGTAAATCTATACATAAGGTGGAATGTTATGCAGTAATGGAAAGTGATGAGCATAGCAGACACTGTGTTATCTATAACTCTCAAAACAAGAGTCGTGACTGAAAACTAGTTGTAAAATATATATGCAGCATGACTCTATTTATACGCTGTTTTAGGAAATTCACCATAATTGTTCCATTTCAAAAGTAACAGTAGGCACTAAAGTCTGAGAAGGAAAAAAAAATAAGAGAAATACAAAGTACAAGAGATGAATTACATGCATATGTCGCTTATCTTCATTTGGTGATTGTTTCATGGTACATGCATAATAAAACACAACAAATTATTGAAATATGTGTCAATGTGTTGTTTATTCTATATCAAGTCCCTTAAAATTATTAAAATAAAACTGTGTTTTAATTATATGTTTAACGTGAATTGATTCCATGTAGTCCATATCCTATCATTTGACACTGCCAAATTCTAAATGTTAGTTTCTCTCACTACAATTGGATTTTAATTTTCCTGCTGAGCCCTGTTACTTAGGGAGAATTTTCTCATCTATTATGCTTAATTGTTCTTTCTGAGATGTCCATTTATTAGCAATGCCCACTAGCCACGTATCATTATAAAAATGAGCGATAACTAATTTTGTGCTTCTTTTAATATGAAGGCCTTACACTGTGAAAAATCCCAAGCTGTCTATATAATGAATGACTTCAAGGAGAGGTAGCTACAGGCCTTAGATTAAAGCTGTGTTCATGGAAAACAGAGTGTTCTGGATTCAGTTTATGGAGGGCATGGTTTGGGGTTCCTTTTTAAAATTTTTTTTTATTAATTTATTCTTGTTACATCTCAATGGTTATCCCATCCCTTGTATCCTCCCATTCTTCCCTCCCTCCCATTTTCCCCTTATTCTCCTCTTTTTTTTTTTTCTTTTCTTTTTGTAATCAGGATATGTTTTCGGTTTATCTTTTCTTGGTGCGTCCAGAATTTTTAATGTAAATCCACATCCATCAGAGGAAAAGGCTACAGGGAGGACAGATGAGACTTGATAGGCTGGGGTCAGATGTTAGGGGAGGAGGGCTCTCCTTCCTGGATGAGGCTTTTATCAGAAAACAGAATCGGTTTAGACTGAAGAAATCTATTTACGTGACTAAATGACACAGGTGTAGTTACCTCTAACATAGAAATTTTCTTCTTGCTTTAATGTAGGTTAGAAAGGAAAACATTTGCTATTTTGTGGGTTCTTTACTCTCTTCCACCATTCTCTACCCTTATTCTACTCCCAACATTAGGTAGGAGACAAAGAAGAATAGAGGGGAAAGCTGGAGATATTATTAGAAAACTGCCTGTTAGTTGGGGTGTCTAGTTCCTTGGGCCAAGTCTGCCTTGAGGATGTTCAATTTCTTCTTGTTTCTTTGTGTACAACCACTCGACAAACCACAACAACAACAAGCAGTAATCAGAAACCTGCCACACCTCTCTTGGGGCTCTAGCATTTATATAACCTCTTAAGAGTTCCCAGAATTCCAGAAACATGCAAAAACTATATGCAGTGGGCAAAGCCACACCCCTGCCAGAGCATGAGACAAAGCATAATCAGCTGCTGTGAAGCAGCCCCGTATCCCCATACCTGGGTCAAAATAGAAATATATTCTCATAACATGTCTGTAGTTTTTAAAGAAACCAACAATTCTCACTCCACATATTATCTTAGTTCTATCTGGGTTTGTACATAATTGCAAACGTTCTTGTTATTCTACAATCTTCAACTATTGGCTTCTTATGCTCTGCATTTTAGAAGAGTTTGATTTTGTTATATAGAAGAAGCCAACTGCCTAAAAAGGCTAAGATCATTACTGATGAGCAACTTTCACCTTTCAGACTATTTTCTTCTTCAATCATTTGCAGGATTTAAGTTGAAGTGTTCACCTTTTGACTGACTTGCAGTTGGGCTCACCAAGCAATCCTGAGCAGAGGCTGTGCCAGCCTGGATGGACTAGCAGTGTGCCGGTGGCTATGGCATACGGTGCCTGGAAAAGGTGTGCCACACAGAGGTCACATCTGTTAAGACAATTGGTCCAAATGCTAATAAAAAGCAGGTGCAGATACTATTACAGACTTTATGAACTATGATGTCTACATAAAATTTTATTTACTGCTACATCTATATGGGTCTTTCTATCTGGAGACACTTTTCGCTCTTCTCAGCATTTGAACCAATCATCTTAATAAGGTGACCTCTGTCTGCCAGACCTTACTCAGTCACTGCATGCCATAAATGTCTTCCAGGTCCACCAGAAGTGTATCTCCTATGCTTTTGCCAGTCTGGTAAGTTCACCCTCTCATTCATAAACCTGGCACATTCACATCTATCTTCAGTGGAATCTGTCTCATACCCAGTCTTCTAACTCAGTCAGGGAAGCACTATCCATACCTTCTCAATATCCAGGTATGAGATGAGGTGCACATCTTGTACACAGGTCATCCTGTTACATTCCCTTGAGAAACACAACCAATATCAACAACAAAAAAGGCTCATATGCTCTCTGATGAGTTATTGAAGAAGTACAAACAATATGAACGTTCAAAACAGTGTATCTTCTCCAATATCCAGTATCCAATATCCATTTTCCAATTACATTTGCCTAGTTGAACCCCAACACAGAGATCTTAAGAGACTATCCATAAGCATCAACAAAGAATTCAAGGAGTTTAAAGAAGCCACAAAACAAAAGATTCGATGAAGTTAAAGAGAATAGATGCCTTGATGACTCCCAAGAAAACACAAACATAGGGCTGAATGAAATGGAAAAAGCAGCAGAGACTCTGAAAACATCATTAACGAGAGATAGAAATGTTGACAAGAAGTCTACCTGAGACAAAGGTAGATCCAAACAAGGTGAAGAGCCATGTAGTGTGCTACATACCAGAACAAATTTCTGTGAGATTAGTAAGTACAAACAAGGTTTAAGTAAGCATATACAATACTTTGCTTCACAAGGTAAGAAAGTGAATTCTAGAGCCATCATGTAGAAAGCTTATTATGAATGTGTCTGGTGACTCTCGGGTCCAACTTCTCAAAAATGAACAAAGAGTACCTCTTCAGGAAAAGTGTCCAAAATACCTACTCCAGAATGTTTTGGCTACTATAAAAAAAATACAATGGAATGATATTTAGGAATCAAAATTAAATATTTCATTTGCAAGAACAATGAAACTTGAGAATTACTTAGTATATAGAATAAATCAGGAAAAGATAAAAATAATATTATCTCACACAAGAACTGAGGTAATAAAAAGGTAATATTGAAACAGAGGGTAGAATGTCTGTGACCAAGCCAGCGTGGAACACAAAATGGAGAGAGGTCAGTCGCGGCTTCTAAAATGATGAAGAATTTCTGGAGACTTGACTTTTATAATGATGAGTGTGCATAAGAGAACATTATATATTCATGTTCTCAACACATATAAGCAATGATAACTATGTGAAGGAATGAAATAGTTAATAAATTTTGGTGACAGTACCCTGAGAAGATGGAAATATAGAAAATCTCACTTTGGACATGTAAAGGAAATTTAGTTATTTGTCAATTATTATGTCTCAACTCGAGATATATTGCAGAATCAGATATCTTTCACTTTAGATGAAAAAACACATGAAAAGTCATGCATAATAAAATGATTAAAATTTAAGGTTTCTTATAGGAAACATTACTGTGAAAAAGTGATCACCTTGTAGAAAATAATTAATTACAAAAAATGTTACTCATGATACAATCAGATGCACATTACACAGCTTTAGAATGACTTTGGATACAATATATATGGCTGTCAGTATTTCTTAAATGTCATATTTTGCATATAAAAGATAAAGCATTATTATCTTAAAATTACTTTCTATACTGGTGTAATAGATAAACAAATAAACAATAAAAAATATTTAAAATGTTTTAATGTAGCAATAAAAATGACTCCTAATGACACTTTGCTCTACTCACAGATCACTTCCTTTCTCATCCTTTATCAGATACTCTTCCTCCTGCAGCAAAAGGGGACAGATGTAAGGATCCAAAGCCAGACAATGCACAGTTAGAGACCTTGGAACATTGAACCCTAAGTCGGATGTCCCAATTAATTTCCTCTCCTCAGGGCTCAGGGAACCTCGTTTAAGAGCAGCCAGATATAGTGTAAGAGGCAGAGGGGAGTGACGGTACCAAAGAAACAAAGCTCTGTAAATCAAAAGGGTCAATGCTCATATAAAGTCATAGACACAGACAGTATACACTGGGCCTGTTGGGTCTGTACCAGACATGCTCCTAGGTAGGAAAGGAGTAGGAGAACATGGCCTCATTCCTAACTCAGATTTGACAAGTTTGTTTTCCCCCAAGTGTGTCTCACCTCTCTCGGGGAAGCAAAGTACTCTGCCTTTATCTCCAACAGTTTTCTAAACATGAAACTCTTGCATTCATTATTATGATTTTAGTCCTACCTTAGATATTATTCTTTCTTTTCTTCAGTTCTTGATTGAGAGAATGAAGAAGATCATTAAACTTTAAAGTTGCACTATTAGAGAAATAAGTCTATGTATATGAAAAATAGGAACATAATGTTTGGAATGGAAAAGGTTCAAAAGAAAGGAAGTAGTGTTGAGCATTTCTGTTCGACTAGACAGCTCCTATCTGAATTTCTAAGTATTTTCCCAAAAGAAAACATGACCAAAATGTATTTATGGGATATATGACTTGTTATTCAAGTTACAAAGCTGGATGTCATTGACATGTTATTATAAGGATGAAAAATTCTGTACAAATCTTTTTATCTCAGTGCAGTCAAGTATTATCTCTTAGGAAGAAATAAGAGGGATTTTGCCTTTCCTATTTTTTTTTCTTGGTCTTTCCATTAAGACCATTTTAACCATCTGCAAATGGAATGGCAGAGATGGAACCACTTTTTCCATAATTTATAATGTTTATAATATTAGACAAAGTTACAAAATTAGACTCATTTTAAAAATACATCTGGCTTTTATCTCATATAAGGATGAGTATATTATTCTTTTCATGTTCTTTATTAAACCATAATTTGTGATAGTAATATATGTTATATTAAATTAAAATAAGATTTTTAATAAAAAGTTATTTAGAGTTGTTAGAAAAATTCTAATAAACCCATTTTATTAAATAACTTTGATTTCTTTTATTCTGAAAGTATATTTAAATCTTTTCTATCTATTAACAAGTAATGACTGCTAGTTTTTTCAGAATAAATGAACTAAATCAATGGAAGGCACAAATAGCCTATTATTAAATCATTTACATTTCCATTATTAAAGGTATACGAAAGTATGTATGCATATTAAATATTATCATTGCTAATAAATTCCAGTATTTATATTCTTTACTTTCAAAACATTTTCCCTCTTTCATCATAGATAGCTGGTATATAATTCAAGCAGTCATTATGACTTGTGATTTTAAGAAGCATTTTATGTTCTTTGTTTTTAATAGTGGTTTCTGTGCCTGTCATGTGTCATTTCTTCTTTCTCCAATTATCTGAGATAATTGCTGGAGTATGATCTGGTGCTTTCAATTTGTTAATTGCTTGCCCCGCCCCCGATTCTTACTGCAGACTGTCGCGTATCCCAAGTACTGCTGCTTAACCTAGTCTAAGAAATTACTCCTGATTGGCTGATTAAAAGGCCTATACCTGGCGGGGCAGAATGGAGTAGATGTGGCCAAAGTTCACCAGCCCTGTGAGAGAAGGGTCTTGGGAGGGAGAAGCAGGTGGAGGAGAAGAAGGAGGATTGCCATAGTATAGGAAGGAGCTACGTGGGCCAAGAGGAGGAACTCTAAAGTTCCGCATGAAAGTAACGGCCGAAATGAATAACCTTAGCAAGTATTTGGGGATTATGGATGGGAGGTAGCCTGGACAGAAATTATTAGAAGCAGATGGCATGGGATTGAGGCTGGGCTGTAATAGAAGGTAGCTTAGGAGTTAATATTTACCATGCCCAGATGATAAGGTTATTCTAAAATATATCAGGTTACTGGGTCTTTATTTATTGTGCTAGTGGGTTAAATAATACTACCATAATAATTATAAGCCTAATAGTAAGCATTTATTAGGCCAACCATTAAATTAACAGCAAGAGAGTAATATAGCATGTTAAACTGAATACATATATTCTAATATATCACAATCCAAAATACTTTGGTAATAGTATTTTTATTGGTGTGTGTGTGTGTGTGTGTGTGTGAATTTCAAATATGTATCCAAATCTGTTCATGCCCACCCCTCCACCCTTGCTATTGCTCCTCCAGCAGGAAAAAAATTTTCCTCATAGAAGCTATAGTATGTCCCACACTGGGACTCCTCTCAGATAGCCTGCCAAAAATCCTGTAATTTTTTATCTACAGGACCAGCCCTTTCATGCTTTCCAGCAAGGGAGATAAGTGGTCAGGCTATCTCGTTCATGCTTATATCCTCTGTGCTATTTCCTCTACAAGCCATCACTGTGTGAAGATGCTGTCCAAAATACTGCAGCTGGCTAGGGGCAGGGGCAGCTCTCCTGTTCTCCGGCTCCCAGGTCTGGCTCCCTGGTGATGATCAGGTGATAGGTGGAGCCAATTCTGCACAGCCCTTTGACATCAACCCGAGTCATTCACCTGGTCTTTGTTGGTAACAGACACTAGCTGCTCTAGGACCACAAACCGAGACATGGCAGCACAGACCAGGATCATTCTATGGTCGCAGGTGGTATCACCGTCTACTCACATCACTACTCTCGAGTCTCCATTCTGCCTCTCTTCATTGTGCCTACATCCTTCTTCTCCTCTTTCTCCTCCATTTCTCCACCACTAACTGTTCCTCTTAATGGTGCCTCGGGTGTCTCAGGAGTCCTATTGCCAACTTGTGCATTATTGTGCCAGGCAGAGGTCATCTCAGGCATGTTCGGCTTCCACTCCCAAGCTTCTGCACTGCTAGACTGGTGGTCATCTCAGGCTAGCTCCCTTTCTGAGCTCCATGGTTCTAGTTTGGTGGTCATCTCCGCCTTGCACCTTGCCTTGCCTTCCCAAGTAATGCCTTGTCCGGGCCCCCTGCCACCAAATTGATGGTCATTCTCAGGCTTGCCTTTTGTTTTTTCAGGGAATGTTAGGCTACTAATAATTCAGATGTTCGTAGGTAAGGACACTGAACATAGACATAGCCTCTCCCATCTCTGCCACCTAGTGATACATATGTGACACAGGAGCTACACCTGCAATGCCTCTAGTGCAGGGTTTTTTATGTCATTGGTCACACATCATTCTTCTGTTGTCTTATACCCTATGATCCACACATATTTACAGTTTTATTGGCTGCTTGCTTTAGCTTCATAATAAGAAATAGTGCATTTGAAAACCATTACTTTATTTATTTATTAGCATGCACATTTCATTGTCTCCAATGGAATTAATCTTCAAATAAAAACTGAATATACAGGACAGTGATGGGGAAGTTATAACTAGACAGTAATAAAGGGACTGCATAACTTGGAGATACAATCGAGTTAATCATTTATTTCTTTTCCTTCGGGTGTTATTAGCCTGAATGCAGCACTCTCTACAACTTGGGGTTGGTTCGTCTCCTAACTCTCATGGTTTTAGGAAGTACCATATCTTTCTGTTTGATAAACAACAGAGACAATCCACAGTGCTTTAAGCAGTATTACAGAAATCCTCCAATATTCTCTTTCTCTTCTTGGTCATAGAAGCTAATTTATTTCCCTCTCAGTTCATGTCATCTGTATTCTACTATGCTTGCTCTCTTCCTTAGGGATTTCTTCACCTTCTCCACAAAGAGCTCCATTCTGTTTTCTGGACTTGACAGGCACTGCACATTAAACCACAAATCTAAAGACTCAACACTGAGATCCCCGTACAAGTGGTCTGTATTAAGTCCTCCATGCTCCAAGCAACGGACCCCACACTCATGAATACCGGCAGCACAAATACGACTTGGTTGTTCATAAAAATACAAGCAACACATCAACATCAACAGCAGCAAAAACTACGAGAGGACAGGAAGGAGTTAGTGGGATGAATGTGGGTGGAATTGGTCAAGATATATTGTATTCATTCATGCAAAATATTCTAAAAAGAATAACAAAAATATTAAAAAAATAATTTGCAAATTTAGTTATGTATTTCATTGCACATTAGTACCTAGATAATTCAATAGCTCTGGGCTTGGAAAAATGTCTTCCTGATTTGGGAATGCTGTCACCAATATTAAACTAAGTAAAATTTTGATTTCTAAGTAATTACATAGGAAGCCTTTGAGTGTCAGAAACTGGAAAGAAAAAAAAGGAAAATAGCTTAGGGGAATCATCCCATGACAATATTGTGAGACTCCAACTCTTCTGCAAGGGTGTCTTGTACTTGGTCAAGCTCATCATCAAGTATTAGAACATTGAGGACTGAAGGAGTAGGGGAACTGCTGACCTTCCCTGGTCACAGACTGCCATTGACTTCTGGACATGCATGACAAATCAAAACAGCACCATCAAGGATTGGATGCTACAGTCAAGTAGGGATGAGGGCATAAAGCTAATTGGCCTACAGGGTCTGAATCATTTATCTTCCCAAATCAAATTTAAGTAATGTTTATAGGACTTAAGTAGCAAATTATAATTCCTAAAATGCCTAATATATAATGCAAAGTCATCTGGTATTACAACCAGTAATGCTTCAGCACTTGGAAAAATGTTCATAATAAGTGTATTTCAGGGAATATTTGAAGAAATAATATGTGAAACATTCTATCTTGTATCAGAAAAGTAGGCCTGGCCTCAGGAAATTTTGTGATTGTCAGGGAGAACAAATCCACAAAAATCTTAACCGACTAGCATCAGCCTGTCAACCTACTAAAAAAGTAGTATTTTATTTTATTTTATTTTAATATTTTTGTGTTTTGTGTTATCAATTCTTCTCTCACACAATAATCCTGCCCAAGCCTCCCCACTTCTCCCAGTCCTGCCGCTTGTATTCCTTCTCCCCTAGCTCCACTCCTCCTTAGTTTTTCTTCAGAAAAGGGGTACCAACTGAACATGACATAACAAGTTACAAGACCAGGCACAAACTTTCACATCAAGGCTAGACAAGGCAACCCAGTAGGAGAAAAAGAATCCCAAAAGCAGGGAAAAGAGTTGGAGACAGCCCCTACTCCCACTGTTAGGAGTCCCACAAAAACCCCATGCTAAACAACTGACTAGTGTTGGGAATGTAGCTTGGCTGCCCAAAATGTGGTACCTAACATACTGTAAGCCCAGCATTTAACCTGAGGTGTGCCAATGCTTCCATCCAATGATAGTACTTGGGGAGTTGAGGTTTGAGAGGCCAAAGCTCCAGCTCAAAGTCATCTTCAGCTACATAGCACACTGGAAACTAGAGAGCTGGAGGCAAGAGTGTGCTACAAGAGGCCTGGTCCCCCACCCCCACCCCTAGACAATAGGCAGAAAAGAAAACGAGGAAAAGAGGAAACAAACAAATCTGACAATTGTACATTTACATTAAGAAGATCAGAAACTTGTCTAAAAAGTTTGAAAACTACCTTTATGCGACATTTACCATATTACCACTCATGTTCATCTAGAAAGATCTTTCGTATTTTGTTCTATTAATAGACAACCATGTTATAAGTAGTGCAATATAAATATTACCTAGCAAAATAAAAAAGTGAAGTTGCAATGAACACAGCACCTGACAAAATCTCAATGACAATAGAGTGAATTCAAAAGTCAGTCTCTAAAATTTAGAGTGATTCTATCACACAACTTCCAGGAGAAAAACAATTACTAAATGATGCTAGGTAAACTGATTTGTAACCATGATAATTGGGACGTAGGATGGGATTATAAGGAAGAGCAGACAGTTGATGAGGTTATTATAATTGTAGCTACACAACCTTACTAAAGACAATTACATCAATGAAGTTAATTTTATGATATAATGGCTTTTAAGTGTTAAATAAAAATCTCCTAGGACTATGAGTCAAATAAAAGCCTAATAAAAGACAATACAATACTTAATAGATCTTATAATATGTATAAACTGTTTTTATAGCATTGAAAGCACATGAGGATTTATTACTGCTATCAAGTGTTGTATACTTTATAGTTTTGGGTACCAGACTTTTTAATACTGACAGTTTTCACAGTGTTTTTACACCAGTAAACATTTGAATAGTGAATATAAAACTACTTTACGAACTAAAATGGGCCATGAAGTTATGAGATGATAATTTTTAAATTTTAAATAGTTATTCAACGTTTCATAATTGTTTTTAAGTTCTGTTTGATAAAGATGAGAGTATCATGGCTATTATAACATCCTAGAAAGTTCTCAAAATCAATTGACTTTAAAATAAAGAATCTTTTAATTGCTTTTAAACCAGAAAGTAAGCACTACATTAACCAGTGGTGGGTAATAATGACTATGGCCATGTTGTACTCCATATTATTTAGCATTCAGAATGGAAAATAAATTTGCCTATGAAAGATGGGTTAGTTGCTAACGTGACCAAAGCACTATTTATAACATAAGACCTTCACTTTCTCAGTCAAGGATTGTAATGCTACATTAGGTAAGCAAGTATTTTCATTGTTTATGTACAATTAGGAACAAAAGTGACATTCTGGAAGATTAATGATTGAACCTCTGTTATTAGTACAATGCAGTATATTTTATGATGTTATTTTCCCCCCACACACACACACAAACACACTCATGGCTTATTAAGTGAACAATACATAAACAATGGATATGATTTTCTAAGCTTCATTAACTGTAGTAGATTTTGTTTGTTTTTAACGTGCAATGTTTATTTTCAAGCAGAGACCACCAAAATTCAAGAGGTCGATTCTCCAGCAAAATTCTAAATGATTAGAATTTTCTATGACAATTTTCAACTGGAAGCAGATTTGTATCAGTAGGAAGATGATATGCTAGGACACTTTTTTACACTGCACATAATCTACATATAGTCAAAGACATCAGGTTTCAATAGTCAAATTTATAACCTAGTATGCCTGTAATCATCTTCTTATAAAAAGAAAGTATTGTCAATCAAATTCATTTTGGCTAGCCACCTTCTTCACTCGTACTGTACTAGTCAAGGATCAGTTCTGTCATTGAGTAACGGCATCTAATACACATGTGACATAGTCCTGAAGATGTCACAGCTAGACACTTTCTATATCTGGTTTGGTTTTACTGGAATGTACATAAAACGATAGGAATAATGTCAGTGTCTTTCACGGCTGCAAACATGGGTTTTGTAAGTCTTCAGGTCACTTTTCTTCTTTCTATCGCCATTGTAAGCATGCTGTCTGTGACTATGTGGGCTTTTTTATTCTCTCTCTAAAGAAACCCTGACAGCCATATGTTTGCTTGTCCAGGTAGGCTTAAGTTAAATGCCATGATTTTTCTTTTTCTTTTGCATTCTGTCTTCCATTCTCCTTTGGGGAGCTTCTAATATGTACATCTTCACTGTACTGGGGCTTTTCTTTTGAATCTAATAATAGTTCCTTCAGGCTTCTACAGTCATTTTTTTTAAACATTACTCTGAAAATTACAATTGTATGCATTTTCCCTCTGAGTTAAATTTTGGTCCTTTTTATAGTCCTATTCCTTGCATTTCTTATATATACATGAATGTTAAGTCATGGAGAAACCACAGAAGAATGACATTGTTCATTTTTTTAGGGCATTTAAATCTCTCATTTCACCCTTCCTTTTTGACTCTTATCTTCTTCTGGATATGATGGAGTGGTCCAGTATTACAATAAATATGGCAATACAACAATCGTAGTACAGACACAGTTGAGACAACCCAGCTAAATTCTTGTAAGCCAGATATTGTTGATAAGAAATTTTTAGTTTACAAAATTTAATTACTCATAGTAGCATAAAAGTGTTTTTATTATTATAATATTTAATTTTATAAATTTCTTAATTTCAT
Organism: Acomys russatus; assembly: GCF_903995435.1. Classification (NCBI taxonomy): domain Eukaryota; kingdom Metazoa; phylum Chordata; class Mammalia; order Rodentia; family Muridae; genus Acomys; species Acomys russatus. The sequence goes on along the minus strand of NC_067163.1, from coordinate 46,469,156 downwards.
TATCTAATGAGTTAAATATAGATAAATGTATTACCTTTACACCTATTGTGTCATTTAATGATATTTAAAAGTATAGCAAAGTTATGATTATAAAACATTTGAATGTCAGTGCAATTCAGTCATTATAGATGTGATCCTAATATTTGAAAGTTTTGATGGTTTGATTTCATATTCATAAGCTTCTCTGTAATAATATATTCTTATAAACTAGTAACGATTTTTGAATTAATAACTAATCATATTTATTATTTCTTTTATTTATTTGTTTTATCACTTTGCAGCCCAAACCCAGCCACCTCCCTCCTCTCCTCTCAGTCCCATCCTCACACTTTGTCCCTCATGCCCCCTTCTTCTCAGAGAAGTGAAGGCCCCCAAAGGGTACCAACTCACCCTAGCACCTCATGTCACAGCAGGCCCAATCACATCCTCTCCCACTGAGGCTTGACAAGGCAGCCCAGCCATGGGGAAGGGATGCAAAGACAGGCAACAGACTCAGAGGCAGCCCTTGATCTCAATGTTAGGGGAACCACAAAGTGACAAAGCTGCATACATGTATGGGGTCTAGGTCCAGCCTATGCATGCTCTTTGGTTAGTGGTTCAGTCTCTCTGAGCCTCCATGAGCCCAGGTTAGTTGACTCTGTAGGTTTTCTTGTGCTGTCCTTGACCCCTCTGACTCCCTTTATCCTCTCTCCCACACTACCACAGCACTCCCCGAGCTTAGCTTATTTTTTGGCTGTGGGTCTCTGTATCTGCTTCCATCAGCTGCTGTATGAAGCCTCTCAGAGGACGGTTATACTAGATACCTGTCTCCAAGCATGACAGAGTATCATTAATAGTGTCAGGGGTTGGCTCTCTCTCTCTCATAGGGTGGGTCCCATGTTGTGCCATTCCCTCAATCTCTGCTCTATCTTTACCTTACACTTCCTGTAGACAAGATACATTTTGGGTCAAACCCTTTATGGGTGAGTTGGTGTCCCTCTCCTTCCTTTGCAAGTCCTAGCAAGCAACAGGACCTGTCAACTTCATGTTCCTTAACCTGCTGCTTATAGTCTCAGCTAGGGTCACCTCGATAGACTCCATGGAGTGTCACCTGTCCTAGAGATGTACCCCCACCGACTTCCATTCTTTCTCCCAGTATTTCCCCTTCCCACTTTACTCTCCATCCATCTGGTCCCCATCCTTGTTACCTGCCCCACCTCGTCTCCCACCAAGTTCCCTCCTTCCATCTACCTCAGCTGTGTATTTTATTTCCTGTTTTGAGTGAGATTCAAGCATCCTCCCTTGGGCCCTCCTTGGCTTCTTTGTGTCTGTGGGTTGCAGCATGGTTATCCTGTACTTTATGGCTGTTATCACTTAGAAGTGAGCTTTTGCTTTTTTTTTTTTTTTTTTTTTGCTAAAAATTCAACTGACCATAGTTGAATCACTAATCTAACCTATGTTAATAAAATTCTATTATTGCTCCATTTAAAGAATTTATCAATCAACTCAGCACTTTTACCAGGGTCATGTATTCATTATTTTGTCATAACAAATGATCAAGAATGTACATACTTACCCAAATTATGTTGTTTCCCACAAAACCTAAAGCCAAATGAAACTTAACAGTGAGGTTTAAATATCATGTATATTTATAACAATGACTTTCTGATCCAAATGCTTTTATATTTTCTGTCTAGACTGGAATAAACATTAGACTATCTGTATGTGGGGGATGAGGATAAGCCACCAGAAGCCATCCAGAAGCTTTTTAGATTCTCTTTCTTGTAACTCTTTTTTTTTTTCTTCTTTACCTTTAAATGAAAGCATTAAATAACTTCAAGTTTGTCTAAGCTAACCTGGAAGAATTATTGGAATCAAAGTGTTCTCACACTTCTCAGATGATGACTCTGAGAAAGATGTACAAATGGGTTACTGGTCATGAAACATCTGTGAAGGCACAAAAGTTTGAGGGACCACGGCATGTAAAGAAGCAACCTTTACCTTGCAGAGGTTAGCTTTCTGTTTCATTTTATGTTTTTAGCACACATGCAGGTTCTTCTTCACTTAAGAACTGTATGATATTAGAATTCTCTTTTCTCTGTAAGCATATGCAGTAAGTTAAATAGTTAGAAGGTTTGTGGCTTTCAAATTGGAAGAAGAGGTGGGTTCTATAATGTTTTCTAGTACTGTAATATGACTTAACAATGGAAACTGCAACATGCCAACACAGAAAGTTTATTTCTCACAGCTGGACACAGAAAAGCAGCACACAGCAGGTTGGATGTTTCATAGTTCTTCAAAACAGCTCTCAGAAATGTTTCATTTAAAATAACCAGGCAGAAAGAAAGAGGGAAGAATATCTTTCAACTATTTAACTATATTTCAGGAAAATATATGTGGATCACAAAATCAACAAGTTATATATACTGAGAGGAGGAATTGTTCTGTAAAAAAGTGCTTAAAAAACTTACTTGCAAGTTTTTTTTCCTCAGCAATTTTTTTATTAATTTATTCTTGTTACATCTCAATGGTTCTGGTCTAACTGGAGGTCTATGTGTAAAATAAGGCAACTGGACCCATATATGTTACCTTGCACAAAACTCAAATCCACGTGGATCAAAGACCTCAACATAAAACCAGAGACACTAAGCCACTTAGAAGAAAAAGTGGGGAAGAGCCTGGGACACATAGGCACAGGAAACAACTTCCTGAACAGAACACCAACAGCCCAGGCCTTAATGTCAACAATTAATAAATGGGACCTCATGAGGCTGAGAAGCTTCTGTAAGGCAGAAGACACTGTCAAAAGAACAAAGCGACAGCCTACAGACTGGGAAAAGATCTTCACCCACCCTACATCTGACAAAGGTCTAATATCCAAAATATATAAAGAACTCAAGAAATTAAACACCACCAAACCAAATAACCCAATTGAGAAATGGGGCTTGGAACTAAACAGAGAATTCTCAACAGAGGAAATGCTCAACCTCCTTAGTCATCAGGGAAATGCAAATCAAAACAACTCTGAGATTCCATCTTACACCCATCAGAATGACGAAGATCAAAAATTCAAGCGACACCACATGCTGGTGAGGATGTGGGGAGAGAGGAACACTCCTTCATTGCTGCTGGGAATGCAAACTAGTACAGCCACTTTGGAAATCTATCTGGTGCTATCTCAGAGAACTGGGAATAGGGCTTCCTCAAGACCCAGCTATTCCACTCCTTGGAATATACCCAGAAGATGCTCCAGCACACAACAAGAAAATTTGCTCAACCATGTTCATAGCAGCCTTACTCATAATATCCAGAACATGGAAACAGCCTAAGTGTCCCTCAGTAGAAGAATGGATAAAGAAACTGTGGTACATATACACTCTGGAATACTACTCAGCTATTAAAAACACGGAATTCCCGAAATTTGTGGACAAATGGATTGAGCTAGAAATGATCATAATGAGTGAGTTAACCCAGAAGCAGAAAGACTGAAATGGTATATACTCACTTATATCTGCATACTAGCCCAAGGGGCATGTCCCATGAAAGCCTTCACTTACCAGGAAACTGGGACAGAGGGGAGGACATCCTATTGGGACTCTAGATGAGAGAAGCATGGGAGAATAGCAAAGTAGAAGGATCCAGAGGGTCCTAGAAACCTACAAGTAGAACATTATGATAGGCAGATTTGGGCCCAGGGGTCCCGCTCAAACTAAGGCACCAGCCAAGGACAATACAGGCAGTAAACTTTAAACCCCTACCCAGATCTAGCCAATGGACAGAACTTTCTCCACAGTTGAGTGGAGGGTGGGATATGACTTTCTCACGCACTTTGGTGCCTCATATTTGACCATGTCCCGTGGAAGGGGAGACTGGTGGCACTCAGAGGAAGGATAACAGGTTACCAAGAAGAGACTTGATACCCTATGAGCATATACAGGGGGAGGAAATCCCCCTCAATTACTTGCAACTTTTAACTGCCAAATGGGTAATGATTTTTAGTTGATGACAAATATACTCCATTTTAATATCCAGGTAAACCTAAAAGTATGTTCTTTGTAACTCTGTTTAAATTATAATTACTTCAAAGTAGACCTTCAAGATCTGGTTGCTATTCCTGACAAATGCAGTATTAGTAGCCATGCTTCCAGGACATTCCATCCAGGAACAGTTAAAATAGACATAGTCCTGCTTTTTAAATCTGGGGACAGAGATATGAAATCATGCTTTTTCTCATTTTTTAGGTATGAACATTTTTTAAGGTAGAAAAATGTTTTCTCTTTCAGAATCTGAATGCCCTAGTGCACAGCAGGACTACCCGGTGGGCCACATTCATTTGGAATTCCTAAAGACCTAATAGAGGGGATTTTTACTCCTGCTACAATTCAGGCTCCATAGGTGCAGTGATTACTCTGCTCTGAGCATTATGCATTGGATATATATGTTAAAGTTTCTTAAAGCTCCACATATACCTCCATATATGCATACATACATGTGTTTATACATGTACATACATGTATCTGTATACATATATATAAATAAATACGTATGCATATATATGCATGAATGTATGTGTGTTTATGTCTGTGTGCTATATGTCAGATGAAAGAAAATACACTGAAAATGCCCCAAATTGGAGGCCTATAAACAGCATAGATGTTGAGAAAATTTATTACAGCAGGTGCCATACTATGGGATGGAATGCATGCCAGAGAACAAACAAATGAAATAGTGACATCTACCTCTTAGTTTTGCCAAGCTCTATAAAGATTTAAATGCTATGTAGGTAGATAAGTTGAGGCTAAGTGTTTAAGTACCTGTCAGCTGTTGAGCGAGGAGGGTAGTGAAATGGAAACTCGGATGTTAGCTGTGAACCTGAAAATAGAGGAGTGATTTCCTGGCTCTTTTTTTCTCCTTTGGTCCAGCAGGTGCTTTTCAAGCTTAACTTCCTGCCAGGATGATGGACAGCAGACTCAGTGGCAGGGCATCCTTACCCACTGAATGATGTAATAAAAGATCTTCACCTCACTGACCTTCAGTTGATGAAGACCAAGCCTTTCTCACGTGTGTCTCTAATGTAAAGAAACTGCTCAGAGAATCTACGAACTTAGAAAGTGGTATAGAATGGCAGAGCTTCCAACCAGAGAGCGTTACATAGAAGAGGAAGAGAGAATGCCAGTGCATTCACAAAGCGCAGTGCAGCAATGCATTGTCAGTCAACAGCCACTAACAGCCACGGAGAGGCAAGCCCACCTGCCAGGCCTGCTCTAAATGCTACAATACAACGTCGTATCTTAGTTTTAAGACCTCTCAGAAGAATGCCATAGAATTAGAATGGCGGGAGGTCTGAATTAATCTCACACCGTTTCAAAATGAAAAACACAGTTGCCATGTAGTTTCCAAAACAGAGGCAAATTGGGTTCCTCGCTTAGTACCAATATAATTAAAGATATGTGGGAAAGAAAATTAAATACCAAGCAAGCAAGTCATTAGGAGTGGCAAGAAGAAAGAAAGTAGAGAATGAGACCAGAGCTGAGTGTTAGGGATTTGTTGTTGTTGTTGTGTTTGTTTTTGATGCTGGGAATTGAACATGGTGTTTTCCCTGTACACACAGTATACAAGTACTTTATCACTAAACTGAATACCAGATTCTAACTTTAGTGCCTGCAGACTAGTGATGTTCCCTCTGGCCTCTGTAGGCACTGCTTACTTACTTACAAAGAGGGCACAGACACACTCAGTCTGCACTGTGAATCACTTGATTTGGATGCTAGCAACCAAACAAAGTTTCTCAGCAAAAGCAGGAAGAACTCTGACATGCTGGGTCATCTCTCTAGCCACAATCCAGCACTAAATATTGAAGATTTCCAAAATGTTTATTTAAGATTTTCTGTTAATATATTTACCCTGTATTTTTCCTTAAATAATTATCATTAAGCTCTACATCTAAATTAAATTTTTTCATGAAAAATGCAATAATTCTTACAGAAATAGTTGTGCTGTAAATAGCAACTGCTGAAGCTCTCCAAAAATATGTAGAATCACTGCATTGATTTGTTAATATTTATATAAATTTTTAGGATAATACTTAGATCAGTGTAGTTTCTTCCTTTACTAAGAGAGATGCAAATTATTAAAAGCTGCATCAAAAGTAACTTATCATACCATTATAAATTATCACAATATAATTAGTTATAATATAATTAGTCTATTTAAAAATACCAACATATTACACAATTTGAAGGCATGGCATTATTATTAAATTAGTTTTTATCCAACTAACATTGTATGTTGGCAGTCCCACTCTTTAAGATTGCAGTCCACCATATCTAGTCAGCTCTCCAAAGCCTGAAATATAATGGAGGGCTCCTTTCTCAACAAGGAGCTTTTTTTCTGCCTGAACTTATCTGGAAAATGTCTCTAAGTATGACCCCTCATTCCTGATGGCCAAAATGCTGGTACAATTTTCTTTCTCCTGATAAGAACCTGCCAAAGAAGTGTCTGGCATTCCCAGACTGTAAGGCATTCCAGGCACCTCAAGCCCCAGCCAACAGTATATACCTACCCCGGGAGCCCTCACCCACTTCCATGGACTATATATAGTCCTTGTTCACCCTTAATAAAGTTGAGCAGTCTTGTTAAAATGGATTACATCTCACCCCACCCCTGGGTCACAACTGTAAAATTCTTTGTGAGATTCACATTTACCACAGCAAATTTTACTTAAAAAATAATTATGTCTATCTATATAAAAACACTGCCTTGCAAATTTTAATAGAGATTAAAATCTTGATGCTTTATTTATTGTCTTATTTAAGCTTTCTGAAAAGTAGGTGAGATTATTATAGGAATTCATAAACTATGGAACACTAAGAATTCAAAAATAATGCAGGTGTGGTGGCACCTGCCTTTAATCCCAACACTGGAGGCAGAGGCAGGAGGATCACTGTGAGTTTGAGGCCATCCTGGTCTACAAAGAGAGTCCAGGACAGCCAAGGGTACACAGAGAAACCCTGTCTAGAAAAAAATGAAAATTATTATTAATATACTTAATTTCTCTGCTAATTGATGGTTTTATCATGCCATTGTATTATCAACTTTTTGCTTCTATGATCGATTTTCTAATGAGACAAACACCTTTTCATGCTTTGGGAATAGCTGAGTATGGAAAATTATTAGAGACACCATCACAAGTACTTGGTTGACTAATAAGGTGAATGAAAGGTAATAGTGACAACCTAAATAGTGTGTCAAGTAGCCAAGATACTCGGTCTCCCAAAATAGGTATGGAAAACACAGAGCCCCTTGCTAAGACTCTAGGAGTTACTCCTTGGAAATTAATGCACTTGATGTGTAATGCTTATGACCTCCAAGTTAATGAGAATTAATAAATCAAGAAAATATGAATCTGCTTTATATGCAGAGAGATTGGAGATGGATCAATAGGTTGAAGGATAGATAGAACTCAGTCTTTAATATAACAAGATAAATAGCTATATTCTCAGTATTTCTGAATAGTAAATCATACAAACACTCACCTGTGGTGACCAAATATCTCATTTAATTGTCAAGCGTCCTACCAGGGCTCCATCAACCACTGTCTTCAAAACACTACTTCAATTAAACATTAAATCGTGGGAATTATAAATAAGAAATTTCTTATTAAAGTTAAAATAGTTCCCTAGGATATTTTAAATATATGAGCTATTTCATCAACTTCAATTGATGAGCGTATTTCTATTTTATGCTCTCCTACTCTGAATTCTAGCTTCCCAAAGATGTTTCATCTCCTTTTACTGCAATTTGCTTAAGAGCTTTGAACGGCCTGTCTACTCAAAATGCATATTTTAAATGATAGATTTTTGGCAAGCTTTTTATTTCACCTCTAGTGATAGATATGAACATATTCGCTAAAACGTCTGGTTTAAATAACTGTCCCAATAAATTCCATGTTGCTTTTGAATCACTGAATTAGTCCTCATTTCTGATGATTGGGGATGGCAGGTCCTGTCACCACTGCTAGCTTCTACAATTTAGCTTCTTTTCTGGATTGCATTATTTCTACTATGTCCATTAGAGTTTGACCTCTGAGAAAGTCTTCAGAACTTCCTAATTTTAAAGCAGCTAAATAAATAACATTCTATTGAATTATAAAATTTGAATTTAAAATACAGCTATATAAAGAAGTATTATTACATTTACTCTGGTCAATCTTTAAACTCTCACCAAAGCCTGCCATAGCCCATGGTTTTGAACATAAGTTAGCAATTATTTGTATACAATACAGAAAACAAGGCGATATGTTGAATAGTTTGGTATTTCCATTCACTTTTAAGGAACTGTTAAGCCATAATGTAAGTGGGAAGCATGGTTTTCTTCTTGTGGAATCAAAGTTTTATACAAAACAATTGTTTCTATTACAGAAACAGTATATATTGAGTATGATAGAAAATTTCTTTCAATAAAACTTCCATCACTTCTACTTGAAGCTACTTTATTAGTAATTTTTTTTTTTTTTTTTGGTTTTTCGAGACAGGGTTTCTCCGTGTAGACTTGGCCATCCTGGACTCACTTTGTAGACCAGGCTGGCCTCGAACTTACAGTGATCCACCTGCCTCTGCCTCCCGACTGCTGGGATTAAAGGCATGCGCCACCACGCCTGGCCTATTAGTAATTTTTATCACAGACATTTTATCCCAAGGAACTAAGAATCATGCAATTTGTTGGGTTATTGTTTACAATGCTCTTTGTATCGAGTTCTTTGCAATATGTGTGTGCAGGGTCCATGAAAGCCTGAAAAGGGAATTGGAATCCTTGGGACTGGAGTAAGAGATAGCTGTGAGTCATCATGTGGGTGCTGGAAATTGATCCCAGGTCCTCTTAAAGCGCAGCTTGTGTTCTGACCGCTGAGCTGTGCCTCTAGAATCTGACTATAATCTCGTTACAGCTCTCTTAACCCAGGGTGTGTTTGCTATCACAGTTTTCTGTCTGTTCATGTCACTTGAAGTCCACTCTCGTTAGCTATTCTTTCTCTATTACACAAATTCTTCTTGCCTGGGTCCTCTGTGACTTTCACACTGCTATTAACTGCTAAACCTCTGGGTTTTAACTTCCCCTAGAGCATTTACAAATATTATCAGTAATTCCTTCTTGAAACAGTTGTGAATATGGATTAAGCACCTAATAGTTTTCTTGAATGGTCATTCACCACAGTATCTTCTGGATTTTATCCTGTTTTGTGCTTATACCCTCTTAGAGTCCTTTAATGATGAGATCATTTTCTCAACTGACCTACTAATGCTGACATGCTCCATAGTCTTTGCTGTTCTATGGTGATCACAGCCCACATCAGGATTTCATATTCTGTCTGTAAACTGATGGCTCCAGAATTATACATGTCACCAAAGCATCTCTTAAATCCCAAGATTTTCACCCCAGTTTCTATTCAATACCCAATCTGTATTCGATTTTGTATCAGTTCTTAGTTAGGGTTACTGTTGCTATGCTGAAGTACTATGACCAAAAGCAAGGTGAGGAGAAAAGGATTTATTGGGATCACACCCCCACCTCATATCCATCTGTAAAGGAAGTCAGGACAGGAACTGTAGCACGGCTGGAACCTGAAAACGGGAGCTGATGCAGACACTATGGAAGGATGCTACTTACTGGATGGTTCCCAGGGCGACATTAAGAGACACCATGACCCCACCCCCCAGTCTGTCTGTCCCTCTTTGTCTCTCTGTGTCTCTATCTCTCTCTTTCTTCCTTTAGCAGAACTGGCCACTTGGCCATTCAGAAAGTACTCCATGAGTGTTTTCATTCTGAAACCTTCTATTTGCAGTGCCTTTGCCTGAAGTGTTCTTTCTTAGACATCCGTGTTTGAGTTTTGCATCCACTCTTAGTGATGACATCTCTGCGCAAAATTAAATCCTAATATAACTTGTCTCTTCATTCTCTTAATTGAGCTTTGCTTTGCTCATACACACTTTTTCCTCATATGAAACAAGAAACATGTGCATTTAATCCTTTGTTTCCTTTTCTTATGATAGAGGATTAGCATAGAAATCTCCTTTTTACTACAAATTAGTAAAACCTTTAATACACAGTGAGCTGGCAAGAACAGCATCCTGAAAAAGGGGAAAATGAGCTTATATCTGCTTTGGTTTTTACGTTATTTTTTAAGTTTTTGTGTGACTTTCACTCTTAGATATCTTCAAGTGAACACTACTTATACTTTTCCAGGAGGACTCAGAGTAGCATTTTATGGAATATAGCATACTTTCCTCAGCACTTCCACAGCTTTGTGCATAATTTTATATGCTATACTCTTTATATCCATATTCGTTATTTTTTACACCTTTATTCTTATGCACTGACTCATATGCATAGACTATTAATGTACTTGTTCATATATAAATATAAAGAACTCTTCATACCTTTAACATTTACACTCCATAAACTGGTATTAAAATTTCACATTTATGAGAATATACAAAGGAAATTCAGATTTCCCCAACTTCTGAAAGTGTTCTATAAGCCACAAGCATAACATGTGATGGTAAAACAATATTCACAGCCCATTCGTTGTATCCATTTATAGGAATTGTAGCTCTTTTTTTCTCTATATGCCAGAGGAAAGGTTTGAATCATGTCCTATAAAAAAATATATTCTGCTAAATTAAAACAAACCTTTAAGAAGCAATATTTTCCATTTTAACTCATACCCTCATGTTAAAAAATTGTCTCCCTGATTTCCAATAAAAATGTTCATCACTGCTATCTTATAAAATCCAATGAGTCACCCTATATCATTGTTTTTGTTATATATCTTTCCAATATAAGAAATTGCTCATTTTTGTTATAAAAATCCCTGTGTGTGCCCCTTACATCCAAACATCTACAAATCACATCAACATTGAAGAAACCCAAAAAAGGAAGGTAACATAATTTGATGCTTTCCAAAGAAAATTTAGACGAACTAAGCATAATGGTTCAATTCCACCATTGCACGCGTTTTAGACTTTTGCCACAGTGTATCCTTGAAAGCATTGAAAAGCAGACACCATGAGGTGAGGTGGTGTTTGTGCTGCCATGACTTGCACAGCAGTAGTGTTCTGCAAGAACATAGCAGGGAAGATGCGAGGTTAGCTGCTTCCTTGAATAACTTTCTACATGCTGCTGAAGAATATATTATATTCTGTGCAACTCTTTTCTTCCTTTCCACATCTGACCTCTTCTGCACTCTTAAGGAGCTGTTAGTCATAGTTTGCTGAAAATTGAGAGCTACTATTCTTAGGGGAATAACCATTATCACATTGTCCACTCCCCTGTGGATGATCCAGTACCAATGTGTGTATGAACAGTATTAATTCACTTCACGGTGTCATGAGAAACAAAAAATGTGAAGCATCGAAAGGAGATATAGTGAGAATGAGGAGAGCTAATGAAAATTATAGGAAAGGAGAGTTCCTTATGATTAATACATAGTGTACTGGTACTAAGAGGACTGTTCACCATTAAGAGCATACATTGCTCATAGGGTATCAAGTCTCTTCTTGGTAACCTGCTATCCTTCCTCTGAGTGACACCAGGTCTCCCCCTCCAGGGGACATGTTCAAATATGAGGCACCAGAGTTCATGTGAAAGTCATACCCCACTCTCTACTCAGCTGTGGAGAATGTTCTATCCATTGGCTAGATCTGGGTAGGGGTTTAAAGTTTACCGCCTGTATTGTCCTTGGCTGGTGCCTTAGTTTGAGTGGTACCCCTGGGCCCAAATCTGCCTTTCATAATGTTCTACTTGTAGGTTTCTCCCTCAGGAACAGTCATAGTGGAGGGGAATAAGGGAAAAATGGGAGAGAGGGAAGAATGGGAGGATACAAGGGATGGGATAACCATTGAGATGTAACAAGAATAAATTAATAAAAAATTTAAAAAATACTTTCACAGACTTAAAAAAAAAAAAAAAAAAAAGAGCATACATTGCTCCTGCAAGGAGACTCTGGCCAGTTTCAGAGGATCTAATGGCATCTTTTGACTTCCACAGGTGCCTGTACTCTTGATTACTTACCTACTCAAGACTCATTTCCATGTAAAAGTATTAAATCAAAATGAATCTAAAAATATCCATTCTGTACATCTATACACATGTCAAACAATAATAATAGAAATACAATATCCACTTGAAACTCTGGAAGAAACTGGTGTTCTCATTGAGAAAATTAAAGATTTAAGGTTAAAGAACTGTACAAATCTTCAGCTAGAATTCAACAAGGCACCCTACTGGTGTAGAAAGAATAGATAGCAGTACTTGTTTACTTGAGGCATAGGGTGATTTCACAGCTTAGAATGAGGATTAATGACATTGAGAAAAGAGAAGAACACCTGTCAGGAGGCATGAATTAGCATTGATAGAGGGAACTTGTGAGCAGCCACAATGTACAGGACCCCCCACCCCACCCTTTTGACATTTTGGTGAAGTCTGAAAAAAGTTTGGGATTATACCTATGGTAACCATACCTGGTTATCAAGAAGAAACAAGTTTGTGGATGGAAGCAGCTAATTGCTCCCAGGATACATTAGTCAGGGCTGAGCCCAACAAAACATAAAACTTAAACACAGAAACATTTGGGGTGGCATTATGCATTTTGAATGCAACGTGGGTTTTTTGTTGTTGTTGTTATTTTTCTTTTGTTCTTTTCTTTTGTCTTTAGAGGAAGTCTTTTGGGTTCAGGAAACAGTTTTTTCACTTTTTGTTAGTATTTACTAAATATCCTTCTTCTGCTTGAGCAGCTCATCTATAATTAAATGGATTATATCAGCTATACAGAACTGCATTGTGCTTTTGAAGATTTTTCACGGTTTTGAGATGCCTTGTTCATGTGTCTTGTAGAATTTCTCCTAAGTTGTATCTATCTGATGCTCATTTTATTTCTTTGCACTTATAGTTTGTAAGGAAAATGAGAACACTAAATAGCCTTATTATTCACATAACAGCAAGGTTGTCAATTATGACTTCTTGGCTGTTTTGGATTGCATACATCCTTTTGCTTTCTATCACTTTTGAAAGGAAATTTCTAGGTCTGGCTAATACTCAAGGAAAAGAGAAATACTTATAATTCACATATTTGTGTATGGAATATCTCTGTAAATTTTTTACAATTCTTATTCACAGGAACTCTTTTGTTTTTTTAATATCTAGTATATTTAATCACTTTATTAATTGTTTTTGTTGCTTTTATGAAATTCTTTACAAAAATCACTTAAATAACAACTGGTTTATTTTTAGCTCATAGTTTGAGATGATGGACATTGCTGAGCACTTTAGGAGGCATATCTTGTGTATAGTATGGATGCAGCACTTGCCAATAATAAATCTCATTCTTATATTCTATAAGACAGCAGGCTTATCAACAATTGATGCTGCCTTTAGCGTCACAGATTGTACTCACTACATTTAGTACGATATGCTGACTTTTATCCCATACTTATTTAATATGTTTATGATAAGGTCATATAATTTTATAAAATTTGAGATTCTAAAATAATTCCCTATCTTTTCAGTGATTTTTTTTTTACTAACATGTTCTGAAGCTTCCCAGAGTTCACTTTAAAGCTTTGAAGATTTGAATATAAAATGTTACATAGATCCATTGTTAGGGTCTGATACACAATAGTTTCACAACTCTTAACAACCCCATTGAATTTATTTTTTTAAATATTCTTTTTCTCTGAGCCTTTAATAACGACTCATCATGATTCTTTATAATATTTTGTGGTATGTCAGAATATCTGACTATTAACATATAGTGTGTAGTAGGGCTTTTTCAAGCTGGTTTATTTTAATCTTAAATATAGTTTCAAATTGACTCATGTCTTCTTTTTTTAAATTTTTTATTATTAATGTATTCTTGTTATATCTCAATGGTTATCCCATCCATTGTGTCCTCCCATTCTTCCCTCCCTCGCCTTTTCCCCTATTCCCCTCCTCTATGACTGTTCCTGAGGGGGATTTCCTCCCCTTGTATATGTTCATAGGGTATCAAGTCTCTTCTTGGTAACCTGCTGTCCTTCCTCTGAGTGCCACCAGGTCTCCCCCTCCAGGGGACATGGTCAAATGTGAGGCACCAGAGTACGTGAGAAAGTCATATCCCACTCTCCACTCAAGTGTGGAGACTGTTCTGACCATTGGCTAGATCTGGGTAGGGGTTTAAAGTTTACTGCCTGTATTGTCGTTGGCTGGTGCCTTAGCTTGAGCGGGACCCCTGGGCCCGAATCTGATTATCATAATGTTCTACTTGTAGGTTTCTAGGACCCTCTGGATCCTTCTACTTTGCCATTCTCCCATGATTCTCTCATCTAGAGTTCCAACAGGATGTCCTCCTCTCTGTCCCAGTTTCCTGGTAAGTGAAGGCTTTCATGGGACATGCCCCTTGGGCTAATATGCAGATATAAGTGAGTATATACCATTTCAGTCTTTCTGCTTCTGGGTTAACTCACTCATTATGATCATTTCTAGTTCAATCCATTTGTCCACAAATTTCGGGAATTCCTTGTTTTTAATAGCTGAGTAGTATTCCATAGTGTATATGTACCACAGTTTGTTTATCCATTCTTCTACTGATGGACACTTAGGCTGTTTCCATGTTCTGGCTATTATGAATAAGGCTGCTATGAACATGGTTGAGCAAATTTTCTTGTTGTGTGCTGGAGCATCTTCTGGGTATATTCCAAGGAGTGGAATAGCTGGGTCTTGAGGAAGCTCTGTTCTCATTTTTCTGAGATAGCACCAGATAGATTTCCAAAGTGGCTGTACTAGTTTGCATTCCCACCAGCAATGAAGGAGTGTTCCACTCTCCCCACATCCTCGCCAACAACAGACACTGAAAAACATTTTCTTTAAAAGCTGACAGGGCAAGGCATGCCTCAAAGAAGATGATGAGCATTAGAGAACCTCCTTATGGAGATGGCTTCAAATGTAGCAAACAAGCCACTGGGCAAAATGTCCTCATTTCTGCCACAGACAGAATTCTGCCTAAAAATGGACCTGCTTGAATGCAGGCAGAGTAGCTGGCCAAACTCTGCCGAGATAGTGTAAGCAAGTCCTCAGTAGTTCGTGCCTCACAAATATTTGTTAAATATATTGGGCCAGAAGGTTGAAGATGATGCTTCAACATTATAGAGAACTTTGGGTGACTGTTCAGGCAGCAAACCGTCTCTGTCATATTTTCATTTGGGAAGCTGCTAACTTGCACTTCCTGTTTACCCAGATAATTAATTTTATACCTCCTCAAGTCTCTGATGGACTTGAATACCAGATAGTTTAGTCTTACAATTAAACTTACCTGTTTAGGAATTAAAATGTTTTTAGGCCTAGATAGATGATTTAAGTTGATAGAGATGAGATATGATAGATACTGATTTTTATTCAGAATTTTAGACTCAGCCAGAGAGAAAAATTATTTTCTACAAATATGCCAAATACCAATAGCCAAATCATTATGAATGCAATATTGATAAAATTTCTGGCTGTTTCATGGTTCTTTTTGCTGTATGTAGTTTATTTTTTTTATGTGTAATAATATAAATGTATATGTGAAAAAGAAATATAATAAAAAATGAAAAAAAGCTGAATTGGGAAAAGACCAACTAACATATAAATGCAGATCCATTAGAATTATGCCTGACTTCTCAGGGGACACTCAAAAAGCCAGAAGGGGCTGGACATATATGCTGCAGACTCTAAGAGACCAAAGAGTCCAGCCCAGATTATTACACTCTACAAAACTTTAAATCATTGCAGATAAAAACAGTAAGATATAATATGATAGAGCAAAATTTAAATTACATACACACACACACACACACACACACACACACACACACACACAAACACAGCCCTATAGAAGGTGCTAAAAAGACCATGCCAACCTAAGAATGTTAACTGCACCCATGAATACACAGGAAATAAAAATTCCCACACGAACAAAATCAGGAGTCAGTAGTAACACACAATCTTTCTCTGTCTCTGTTCCTGCCTCTCTCTTTCACACACACACACACACACACACACACACACACACACCATGACCACTATTACACCAAAACAAACAAAATAGCATGAATCAACAATCACTACTCATCTATATCTCTCAATATCAATCATCTCAATAAAAAGACAGAGATGAAAAAGCAGGCAGAAGAGCATGTATTGTGAGGGGTCCTTTTGCCAAACTCAGCATTCTGTACGGTCCTGTTGTTGTGCTCATGCTGAAAGCTCAGTTTTCTGTGCAAGCCACACAAGATCCTTGATTAAAGATGTGATGTTCTCTCTGAATGGTATTTAAAGTTTTCAATAAAATGTATACCCCTTGGAAGAGTCATTGGAAAGGCACAGACTAACAGAATGGATTGAAAACAAAATCCATACAACTGCTGCATCCAAGGAATAAACCTCAATATGAAGGATAACCTTTCCTCAGAGAAAAGGGTTGGAAAAAGATATTCCAAGCCAATAGACCTAGGAATAAGCTTTGTAGCCATTTTAATAGCAACAAAAAGACTTAAAATCAAAACACTACATAGACATCAAAGAAAATAATTCACCAAGATAACATTTCCATTCTTATTTTGTCTTTTTTCCCCCAGAGCTGAGTACCGAACCAGGTGCTTTTCACTTGCTAGGCAAGCAATCTACCACTGAGCTAAATCCCCAGCATTTCAATTATTAATATTTATGGCCCAAACACAAAGGCTCTCAAGTTTGTTAAACACTACTACAATTTAATTCACATATTGATCCTAACACACTGATAATAGGGGACTTCAATACTCCACTCTCACCATTGGACAAACAGTTCAGACAAAACTACAACCAGACATACTGGAGGGAACAGACGTTATAAACCAATTGGACCTAACAGATATTTACAGGAACCTTTTACCAAAACAGAAAAGAATGCACCTAAGTCTCAGGAATTAATGGAACTTTCTCCAAAACGGATCTCATATTCAGACACAAAGAATGTTTCAACCAGTACAAAATTTGGAACAACTCCCTGCATCCTGTCAGATCACCACAAATTAAAACTAGAAACCACCACCACCAAAAGCAACATAAAGAGTACAAGCTCATGGTAACTGAACAAATCTCTACTGAGTGAAAATGGTCAAGACATTAATAAAGAAAGAAATCAAAGGCTTTCTAGAAGTCATTGAAAATGAATGCAGAGAAGATGTAAATTTAGAATATACAATAAAATCAGTGCTAAAAAATGTTCAAAGCACTAAGTACCTACTTTAAAAAATGGAGCCATCTCATCCTAGCAACCTAACAGCATATCTAAAAGCTCTAGAACAAGGAGAAGCATGCATATCCTAGAGGAACTGACAGCAATAATTAATAAAACTGAATGATGAAATCAATAAAATAAAACAATGAGAACAAGTCAAAAAATTAACGAAACAATGAGAGAATTCTTTGAGAAAATAAAAAAAAAGATCAACAAACCCTTATCTAAACTAACTAAAATCCAGAATAGGCTGAGGAAGAATACCAAATTAACAAAATCAGAAACAGAGGGAGGAATGGGAGGATACAAATGATAGGGTAACAATTGAGTTGTAATCTGAATAAATTAATTAAAAAAAGAAACAAAAAGTGGGAAATAATAACAGACATCAAGAAAATCAAGAGAATAAAGACATATCAAATTAGAACATCTAAAATAAATAAATAATTTTATCAAAAGGCATCACTTACCAAGGTAAACCAAGATCAGTTAAACATTTTTAATAAACATATAAGAGCTAGTAAAACAGAAGCAATCATTAAAATTCTTCCAACCCAAAATATCCAAGTTTCTACTAGTTTGTGCATCAGCTGTTTGTAAACATTTTGGTTTTGAATATGTTCACTAAAAACAAATTTCTAAGGAACATTAAAATATTTAGGTACCTAGGAGACAGGAATAGGGCAAAAACAGGAGGGAGGGAGGAACAGGAGGATACAAGTGATGGGATAACAATTGAGTTGTAATCTGAATAAATTCATTAAGTAATAAAAAAGAATAGACAAAAAGTATTTTATAATGTGGTTAAATTATCATGCATCCTGTGAACAATGACTAAGAGTGTCCTTTTGTTGTGTTATAATACCTGTTCTTTAACTAATAAATACAGAACCTGGAAACAGCCTACGTGTCCTTCAGTAGAAGAATGGATAAAGAAACTGTGGTACATTTACACTATGGAATACTACTCAGCTTTTAAAAACAAGGAATTCCCAAAATTTGTGGACAAATGGATTAAGCTAGAAATGATCATAATGAGTGAGTTAACCCAGAAGCATAAAGAGTCAAATGGTATGTACTCACTTATATCTGGACACTAGCCCAAGGGATATGTTCCATGAAAGCCTTCATTTACTAGGAGACTGGGACAGAGTGGAGGACATCCTGTTGAGACTCTAGGTTAGAGAAGCATGGGAGAATGGAGAAACAGAAGGATCCAGAGGGTCCTAGAAACCTACAAGAAGAACATGATCATAGGCAGATCTGGGCCCAGGGATCCTACTCAAACTATGGCACTAGCCAAGAACAATACATCCAGTTAACTTTGAACCTCTACCCAGATCTAGCCAAAGGACAGGACATTCTCTACAGTTGAGTGGAGAGTGGGGTCTGACTTTCACACGAACTCTGGGGCCCCATATTTGACCACATCCCTTGGACGTGGAGGCCTAGTGGCACTCAGAGGAAGGATAGCAGGCTACCAAGAAGAGACTTGATACCTTATGGTCATATACAAAGGGAGGAGGTCCCCCTCAGTCACAGTCATAAGGGAGGGGAGTATGGGGAAAGTGGGAGAGAGGGAGGAATGGGAGGATACAGGGATGGGATAACAATTGAGATGTAATATGAATAAATTAATAAAATACATTAAAAAATAAGTACTAAGCTATGGTAAAAATCAACTATTTCATAAAAGAACATTTACAATCATTGTTCAAACAATCATAATTAATATTTATTAATATCAATGTCTGAAGCATGCCCACAGGCACTCATTACTATGATGCGCCAACCTCAGAAAGAATCTTAGGTAACAGGTTGATACCAGTTCACTGTGGGTGCATTACCATATTGTATGCATATAGATATTAGTACAGCATATTTGAAGTATGGATCCCTTTCCCAGAAAGTTTAGTGGTCAGCTCAGAATTCCATTCCTGCACTACCAAAATATGTACATTTTTATCAACAATCAATTTTACAGAAGAAAAACATTTTGGTGTACCATAAGAAGGCATATATAAATTAAAATTGTGTAGCAATTTAATGTCTTCCCTATTTGAACAAAATTACTTTTCTGATTTGAGGTATAAAAGAAGATTTTCATACTTAAACTCGGCTCTGCAAATAAATACTGAACTTTACCATTGAATTTAAAATACCAGCTTTCTGTCTCCTATGATTTCTTTGCAAAGTATAAAACTTTAGCGATAAAATTTGTGATAACCAAATCCCAGGCAAGAGGGGATTTGAACTTCAGCTGTACTGTGGATTAAATTCTCTACTGCAACCATCATAAGCAATCACAGACAGATTTTTTTATTAAAAAATATAACTTGCTATCCTGTGAAATTGAATCCCTTTTTACTTTCTGTAAAGTACTTTTTGAAACTCCATAACGACCAAATAGTCCTCAAAACACCACTGAGAGGTGAATAACTGGGGTTACATTATAACAGCCTATAAATTCATTTTTCATATAACCACAAATGAATTTTTGTTTTTATCTTTGATCATTCTCCCAGGCTGACTTACACTGGAGGTATATGAATCCTGTTCATAGATAGGATCTCTCTGAAATAGCCTTTTGAGAGGACAGTACAGCCACTTTGAAATCAACGTTTATAAGGTTAGCATCACTCTTTTACAGGAGTGTAGTCTCATACACTCAACAAAATTTAAAATACTAAGGTTAGTCACAAATTCCAATGTTGCTTTTAGCTTTAGCACTCAGTGACATAGATGTTGAAGACGTTTATAATGTATCTGCAAAATCAGAACATTAAATGTAAACCATTGATTGAGATATAACCACTGATAGTGGCAAGTGTAATTTTATAAATCTCACCTCTTTGCCATTCGATATACATCATGACAATAGTTTACTCCTCAGAGGTACATGCCAACCTGCTTTATGACAACAATGATATTTTTTTCTGCTAATAGATTGTAAATTTCTTAAAAGTCACATGCATGGAACAGTGCTTATATGGCCCTTTGACTAAAAAGCTTCCGTACCTAAATTGCATATGTTAAGACTATCCATGTGATTATGTAGATAAGCTCTCCATCTCTTTGTTTTAGTATGCGAGTGTATGGATGTATAGCACTTGGCCTATCTGTTCATTTGATGCTATTTTGGCAATTAAAAATGGATAATCATGAATGATTTTGATAAATACCTTAAAGTTTTTATATTAATTTAGTGCTATCAATGGTGTGTTTGTTGGCTCTTGTAGCAATTGTAGTTTGTCCTTATGGCTGTTTTATTTTCAATATATAAATGTTGTTATTATTAATTTACCATTATTAATTTGCCAGTATGGCCTAATAATGTTTATTATCAGGGCTATAATTATTATTACAGCAGTATAACCTGCTAGCAATCAATCAAGACATAGACACTTATCATATTTTAAAATATCCTTAGTTAACTTGGGGCAGAGCAGACATTAATCTCCTCAACAACTTTCCATAGTGGGGCAGGTATGGGATACCTGTCCCAATCCCATGTCATTTGCTTCTAATAATTTCTATCAAGCAACCTCCCATACATAATCGCATATATTTGTTAATGTTCTTCATGTGGGTCAAATCCTCCATCCGCACCAGCATGGGCGTCTCTTCAATCTAACCAAGGGTGGCCTTCTTTCTTCTCCCTTCTCCTCTGGTCTCTCTTCTTCCCAAGATTCTCTCTATCTCCCCATGCCCAGGCACCTTAGCCACGCCTATCTCATTTGCCCTGACCAGGTGTGATGGCTTTTATTAATTAGCATCATCATACATCAGACCAACTCCCCAACATATAAATATGAGTTTTCCAAATGTTCTGAAACTTCATGAAGTCTCGGCATTGCTTTACCTGTACTTGTCCTTGCAATACACTACATAGCTCCTTATGGTTTTAATATGCACTTCTACAGTGTTGATGTTAACTGTGCTTTTTGTTTTTAGGTGATATGTCAAATAATCTCACTAATTTTATTGGGATGATTTATTAAATTTGAAGTTTGGAAATTTGCTTTATTCCAAATGTCAGTTATGGACTTAAAAAATGTATTCTCCATTCCATACCTTGTCCCTATATTTTCTTTTTTATTACACATTTAAAATTTTTACATATATATTTATATTATTGCACATACATACAATAAACTACCTACAGCAAGAAGAATCATGAAACAACAAGGAATTATATAAATGTTACATTCATAGTGGTTTGACTATTTGTATTTGACAGCCTTGAAGAAAACATCTTTCCTATCTTGGTGCATCTATATTCTGAATGTAAATCAATATCTATCATATCTCATCATTATCAACTTAAAACATCTATCTAGACCTAAAAACATCTTAACCCTTTAACAGCTAAGCTTAACTGTAAAAACTAAACTATCTGGTCTTCAACCTTATCAGAGACTTGAGAAGGAATAAAATAAATTACCCAAGTAGACAAGGGGGTAAAATCGATGACATTTGTGTTTTATAATCTGGACTTTCAGTTATAAATAAAAGAAGTTTTGTTCAAAAATGTAATTCTGGTTTTTTTTTTCTTTTTCTTGGAAGAGGTAGCTTAAAATTTGACCATGTTTAACTATTTTTTAAAGTTAGGTACAAGGCTGTATTGTCATTCTTTTAACTAGTTAATTAACAAATTAATTTGCACATGAATATTATTGGGAAAGCCCATCTGATGTGTGGTCTTTGTACTCCCCCACTCTGAGTTGATTCTAATACATACTCTTACCAAAAGTTAAAATGTCCACAGGGCCTGGGCTGAGCTAATGTTTTTCAATTTGTTATCCTATAATTTTATTATAAGTTATCCAATAATGTAGGATAAAATTCTGCTTCTGTGAATCCAACGTACGCCACTTTCTTCTATGTAAATTCTTCTGATAAAAGTGCCAGTTGTGCCACTTTCTTTTCCTTCCATACAGAAGGCCCTGGCAAAGCAGAGGCACATTTGTAGCTAGTTGCACTGTCTTGGCTGCGAAAACAGACTCATAAGCGATGAAGACTGAAAAATGCTCATCTTGCTTTTGTCTGTGTCTGGGAAATGTGTGTTTGGCTAACAGACATCAGGTTTTAGTTTCCACCAAATCAATGAACAAATCAGAAAAATCCTTCGCCTTAAATGTTTACAAGGTAGAGAGTGTGGTCAATAAATTACAAACACACCAATAAGCATAATAGGTACTGCATAAAAAACAGAAGACTCACTGTAGCAGGGTGTGGGTTTTCTGATTTGAATTAATTAATTAGAAGACCATAGACTACAAAATAAATATTAAAGTTGTAAATGTTTTTAAACTTTCTATTCTATTTTGGTATTATATAAAAAGAGAAATACTCTGTATTATCCTGATGAAACAATCTCTGAGATTCCATCTTACACCCATCAGAATGGCTAAGATCAAAAATTCAAGCGACACCACATGCTGGCGAGGATGTGGGGAGAGAGGAACACTCCTTCATTGCTGGTGGGAATGCAAACTAGTACAGCCACTTTGGAAATCTATCTGGTGCTATCTCAGAAAAATGGCAATAGGGCTTCCTCAAGACCCAGCTATTCCACTCCTTGGAATATACCCAGAAGATGCTCCAGCACACAACAAGAAAATTTGCTCAACCATGTTCATAGCAGCCTTATTCATAATAGCCAGAACATGGAAACAGCCTAAGTGTCCCTCAGTAGAAGAGTGGATAAAGAAACTGTGGTACATATACACTATGGAATACTACTCAGCTATTAAAAACAAGGAATTCCCGAAATTTGTGGATAAATGGATTGAGCTAGAAATGATCATAATGAGTGAGTTAACCCAGAAGCAGAAAGAATCAAATGGTATATACTCACTTATATCTGCATACTAGCCCAAGGGGCATGTCCCACGAAAGCCTTCACTTACCAGGAAACTGGGACAGAGGGGAAGGCATCCTATTGGGACTCTAAATGAGAGACGCATGGGAGAACAGCAAAATAAAAGGATCCAGAGGGTCCTAGAAATCTACAAGTAGAACAATATGATAGGCAGATTTGGGCCCAGGGGTCCTGCTCAAACTAAGGCACCAGCCAAGGACAATACAGGAGGTAAACTTTAAACCCCTTCCCAGATCTAGCCAATGGTCAGAATATTCTCCACAGTTGAGTGGAGAGTGTGATACGACTTTCTCACATACTCTGGTGCCTCACATTTGACCATGTCCCCTGGAGGGGGAGACCTGGTGGCACTCAGAGGAAGGACAGCAAGTAGCCAAGAAGAGACTTGATACCCTATGAGAATATATAGGAGGACGTAATCCCCCTCAGGAACAGTCATAGGGGAGGGGAATAATGGGAAAATGGGGGGGGGGGAGGAATGGGAGGATACAAGGGATGGGATAAACATTGAGATGTAACAAGAATAAATTAATAAAAAAAAAAAAAAAAAAAAAAACAATTTCAAATCATGCAAAAGAAAACCAATTTTAAAAAATGAAATGAGAATAATTGCCTCATTATTTATCTTGAGTCCAAATTAATGATTTAAACTATGAATTCATAGACAGTACAATGACAGATTTAACAGAACTTTATGTTTCTATAGTATGTTCTGATACAATTTCTAAGGATATTGAGATCATTCAATGCTTCAAAATAATATATTTTCTATTTTAAAGACACTATAACTTAAAACAAAATAATAATACTGACGACAGGATGATAAAAGAAGGGACTTGAAAATCATTAAATCCTCAAAGTAAACATGTCATTTCTTCAAAAACCCAATCTATGAGGAAAGAAGCTATTTGTAGAAATACTCAAATTATGTTTAATAATAAAATGAAATGAAGTCTAGCTAATGCCTATGCTTTCTACTATATGAAGTAATAAGAAAGATAAAAATGAATCTCTATATCTTCAAAGGCAACTTAGTAAAAAAAATCACTGTTTAATTTCTTTAATGTATTTTATAGAATAACAGATTTTATTAAACATCTTTGGAAAAATCAAAGACAATTATGTGGGAGGCTGAGTTAATATGTCTTTATTGAAACCTATTGTACACATAAATGAAAACAATTTGCTTGTATCTAATTTGACAGCAAGGAATTTTACTGCAACTTTGAATCAACATTAATTTTGCCTATAAGTTAATATGACTATTAGAACATATCTGTACAGATATTAAGCAAATGAATTCTGTGCATTCAGAGCATTTTACTGTAGAGCACTGCTTCAGTTTAGTGAGTATTTAAAAGGTCAAGATGAAAGTGATTCCAGTTTACTCACCTCAACAAGACTTTTGAAAATCTGTATCAGTATGCTGCATTGTAATGTATAGTGTATGAATTAAACATCTAACTATCAGGCAAAAAATTATTGTAAATGTAAAATGAAATTGAAATTAATAAAAATATGGTTAGCTTAAATGATGTAAAACAATGTATTTGTAATATTGAACCTTCCATTCAATAAAGCTTAGATTTTTCTGTTTTCAGTGACTTAATTTAGCTGTTTCTTAAGTTTACTGCTCAAAATAACTATCATTCTATGCACGGTTAATCTGTTAATAGTTTCATTGCTGAACACTCTGAGGAATAAACACATAAGAGTAGTTACAGCATTTCTGAGAGTAACTCAATAGAGGCATATCATTGAGTAAAAACACACTCAATTACATCTATCTGTCTCCCTAAAATGCTTTCTTTTTACACAGAGGTTTGCCATATAAATATACAGGTAAATGATGCTGTTTTTAATACAGTGAAACTAACTTGATGGCTCTCTTTAGAGAAATGCAAGAGCAACACTCTCGGCCATGAAGCCATATTTCCGATTACAAAGCAAGAGGAAGGTTAAAGCCAGATCTATTATTTAGATATCAACATGAAATGTTTCTTTCAGAATAGATTTAAGGAAATGTATAAAGACACAGAGTTTTCCTTCGTAATGATTATAGACGAGTGAGTAACATGTGGAATGAGGCTGGAGGTGGGGACTGCCTCCCCAAGCTGAGGGAGTCAGAAGGCATGTAGATGCTGGGCACATGTGCCAGTCCACCTGTTGTTACCGCTGTACTCGGGATGCAGAAAGTGGCTTCTCCAAGCACTCTGATAAAAATGCTGAGCTCTGGCTCCAGGTGGAAGGCCCTGCCTCAATGTACAAAGTGAGACCTGATCAACGTGGATAGCTGTGGCACCTATACATATGTATGTGCACCTACATGCACATGCACCATTGCACACATCTAGCTCACACACACACATAAACAGGAATATACAAATGTTGTACGCATGCAGGTAAATCCTGTAAAGACCATGGAATTTTTTCACATTATCTTGATACAGCCCATTCAGAAAGTAATAAAGTATCTCAGTTGATAATGGCTGTTAAAGGGCATATAGGTTGATTCATGGACTGTTAATTATAGAATTGAGTGTTACAATATTTGAGTGCTTATATGAAGGCTGTAGAAACTCTTTAGCAGTATAGATAGGATGACTGAAGAGTGTAATTATTTTCACAAACAAGTATGCTTGAATACTATTATCCTCACAAAATATGGAATAAACTGTTCCTGAACACTTTAATTTGATTCCATACATAAGAAGTGAGTTCAATCTCATGATTTTAAGAGGAGATTAATAAATTTATTTTGTGGACAATGTCACTAACTACAGATCGTACTCTGTTATGTGGCACAGAGAGACCCCCCCCCAGGCATTTTGATCACAAATTTTGCATGTTTTACATCCAATAGTCATGATGGCTATGAACCATTTAAAAGATGAGCACTTACATTTCTGTGCCAGTGAACTATTGAAAATGCTCCTGTACAACCATTGTTTATTGATGATGACCATCCCAATACCACAATGGAGTTTTTCCCCCTCCAAACCTCATATCTTTAGCTAATCAGTGAATCAGAATTCTAAAGGAGTTTAAGGTGTTATATCTAAAAACAAAACCAAAACAAAACAACAAGAAAAACCTTTTGCCCAGGATTTATATGTAAATGGTGACGTGGTGGGACTATCAAAACATTACAAATATTTATGTCTGCATCAAGTACATTAAGAAGATTTAGGGTGATGTCATTAAGTAAATATCTTGTGAAAAAGAAATTGTTCCATACTTAAGGATGAGGAGTTTGAAAAAGTTAACATAAGCCGGGGGTGCAGTGACACATGGCTGTAATGCTAGCATCGTGGGAGGAAGAGGCAGGAGGATCTCTGTGAGTTTGAAGCCAACCTAGTCTACAAAGCAAGTCCAGATCAGAGAAGGCTACACAGAGAAACTCTGCCTCAAAAGAATAACAACAAAACCAAAATGAGCAAACAAAACAAAACAAACAAGAATTAGAAATTCGCAGTAAGTGAAAGGGCTAAAATGTAGTTCATGTAAGTTACTGGTTAGCTAACACAAATTAGGCATTTCTTAAACATTGAAGGTAGAGAAAATTTATAAAACATTTAACTTAATGAAAGCTGCTAACCTGAACTTCCTGTTTACTCATATAATTAATTTTATTCCTTCTTAAGTCTGTGATAAGGTTGAAGACCAGATAGTTTAGTCTTCTAATTATGCTTAGTTGTTTAGGGGTTAAGATGTTTTTAGGTCTAGAGAGATGTCTTAAATTGATAGAGATGAAATATGATAGATAATGACTTACATTCAGAATTTTAGACTCACCATGATAGAAAAAATGTTTTCCTCCAGGTTACCAAATAGTCAAACACTATGAATTTAACATTTATGTAATTCCTGATTATTTCATGGTTCTTCTTGCTGTAGATAGTTTATTATATATATATATATATATATATATATATATATATAATTTTTAAATATAAAGTATACAAAGTATCATTTTATTAAATTAACATGTATTATTCCTATATCATTTAATAAAATTAGTAATACAGAATATTTCAATTATCAACATACGTTGTTATATAGACATTAGAGATTTTTCCATAAGAAAAATATACAGTTCTTTAACTAATAATATCCTTTTGAGAGGTTCATTTTGTAGTAGTTTATTCCATATACCAAAATATTCCTTCCCATTTCCCCAGAGGATGGGTAGAATCTTTCCTGCACATTATCACTTTTCAGTGTGCTAATTTGAGGAGTGATGGACCTTACCAGTTTATGCACTGTTTTAGATGCTCAGCTTAGCTGTGGTGGTTTTTTAATAGTTACTACAATCAGGAATCATTGCTCTTCAGATGTGTTCTGTCCAGCAAATCTCCAGGTCAACCAGGAGAGAACAAACCAAGACATACAATATTTCCTGCACATCACACACTACTCAGTTGAAACAGACTTGGCCAAAGAATCCTGAGTTATAAAGACTTTCTGGGCCCTATCTCTTCTTGCTAGAGCTTCTTTCATGGTGGCCTTAGCTAGTGCTGACTTCACTTAAATTAGGAACATAAGAGAATTTTCTGAGTGTTATGTGAATTTTGTGGATACATAAAACTCACAGAGAATGAAACGGTATGCACAGGGCCTACCTGGGTCTGCATCCGGTCCTCTGCACATATATTATGGCTTCCAGTATAGTATTTCTATAAATTCTGAGTCTACAAAAGATGGGTTTCTGATTCCTGTGCATTCTCTTGGTTTCTTTTCCTTCTGTTGGTTTGTCATGCTCAACCCCCATGTGATAGTTTTTGTTTTGTCTCATTATATTTTAATTTGTTATATTATAATTAATAATTAATTAAAACCAGCTGCTGGGATAAAAGGTAACAACTGAACAACTGAACTGGGAGAAGGAAAATCCATTTTCTCCAGTGGAGTGGCATTGGGAATATCAACCACTCCAGGACATGCCTTATATTCAGGAGTAATTGAGCAACATATAATTTAACTGCACAAATTTTTTTTTGTGTGTGTGTGTGTGTGTGTGTGTGTGTGTGTGCGCGCGCTCATGTGCTTTTATTTGTTTACAGTTTGGTGGATTTTGTTTGGTTTTGTTTTTGTATATGATTTTATATTGTTTTCATTGTTTTAATGGGTTTTGTTGTTGCATTGGGTCTTTGTTGCATTTTTGAGACAGAACTTGAAGTTGACTCTGGAGGGACTTGGGATAAGGGAAAATATGATAAAAAAATATATTTGAAATTTAAATTTGTTTTAAACAGAGAAATTTTAATAATAATAATAATAATAATAAACACTAACAATATAAAAGAAGAAAGTTGGAGAATTGTTTGATTATGAAAGTTCATACAACATGGTGCAGAATAAAAGTTTTAAACTTTTAAACAGTTCTTGTTTTAGAATGAAGAAATTGAAGGTCTTTTTTTTCCCATAGGATGTGCCATAAATGACATATCAGTGAGCTTTTGCTTCCCAATAAGATTATTCTTCAACATCTCAAAAGCCTCAGTTAAAAGCTGGTGCTTAGTTAGGATGAATGCAGTGACAGAGAACAAAACTAAGGCTAGGACAACTGTATTCCAAGCACAGACATCAAGAACATAATGATAATAAATTAAATGTAAAGGAGCAGTATAGAGTATTAGACATATAAGCTTAACATTAAATTCAAGATGGACTGAATGAAAGCTAAACAGGCTCTAATAATACCAAGGCAGAATTATTTTTTTTAAATCTATTTGGTGCAACTATGTTTAGCCACATACTGCCTGCCAATTACTATTATTTGTATATCACTTCGATGAGCCAAAAAAAAAACAAAACAAAACAAAAAAAAAAACAAAAAAACAAATCATGACTCCTCAGTTAATTGTATTTAGTAGTTTCAAGGCACTTATATAGTGTAGGAAAAAGTGAATGGATATACTATTGAATAGTTTTTTGCAAAAATCTGTATACCACCTTGGGCTATCTCTTATTTTATGCATAGAAAAATGAGAATAAGTCAAATTTATCAAAGTAAATTTAGGTGGCAGAGAAATAAGATTAGCCTGAAGGAACGGCTATTCTTATTTATTCATTTTTAATAAAGTCTATTGTGCATCCATGAATTATAGAAACACTTCTGTATTTCTTATTAAATTCCTCTACTATTTCATATATATCAGAATGGGACCAATTTTTATTATGGAATCATAGAAAGTAAAGATAACCTTTGTTTGTAAAAGGATTAAAGAACCTTGATCTTGATACAACTATTGCAAATGAGGAAATCTGGTCAAATTTGTACAAAAAGAAAAAAGTTAAAGACATTACTTAAATTAAAAATATTGAATAAATTATCTAAAAATATAAAATGTATTTAGATTATCTGTTTTCAGTGAACATAGATATGAATTATAGTAACTGATTTTTAGAGTAATGGGGTATAATGCGATCCTTGAGAATATATTAGCCTTCAAAGTTTGTCCATTGGTTAGTTAAAATAAAAACATCAAGGAGCTACCCCAACTCAGGCATTAAACCAACTATTTGAGCTTCTACAGATTTCTGGAAATTGATTTCTAAGCCTGAAAGTCAAGTGTGATAATTGAAGAAAATGGAACCCACTGAGTGAAGTTTGAATTGTTTCATATGCAAAGCTTCTTCTGTTATTATATCCAAGATTTCTGGCAGGATTAACTGAAGGTGGGATAAACTTACTTGTAGTCAATGTTTCAGAGAGGTTTCAAATCATCATGGCAAAGATCATCATGGTGGACTATGTAGTTTCAGGAATGAGGCATAGATTTCTGTGATACAGACATAGGCAGGAGGTACAAAGTACAGAATAGAACAAGAAAGGGTGTCCCTTTTAAAGATTCACCCCACAGCGAGCTACCTCTGCTAACTACACAAGAAACCCTGAAGATACCACAGCCTTCAAAATAATTCCATAAGCTCAGACCCAAACACTAAAGAATGAAACTACAAGGAGTGATACAGAGTCACCCAAACCATAGAGTGATGAAATTATATCATAAAGTAGACTATAAGTGCTGGTGGTATATGAAAGCAATTGAAAAAAAATCACACACTTTTACATCTCAGGATAATTAGGTACATCCTAAATTGACACACAGTTCATTTTCTTGACCTGAGGTGGCAGTGATGTAGTGATAAGTTCTGCCTACTCTTTACTTCTACTTTGTAGTTGTGGCTTACAGTATTTACTGATTTCCACAGCAAAATAAACATACAATAATGGATTTCTAGGTTTTTAAAATGATATAATGCAATTTCAGTAAACAGTATGAACTAGCTTTACCCCAGCATGCTACCATAGAGTTTACAGGTGACTGTTTTAATGACTACTAACTCTCAGTTTTTAGTAACTAGTGCTTAATATTGTTCTGAAGTGAGCATAACTAAGACACTAATCATTAATACTATGAATATAGACACCTCATCCTAAATGGTGTTCAGAACACATTTCCAAATATTTCATTAAAAGTATTACTATTAAGTAGTGATTATGTCAATATTTCTAATGATGTTATAATTTTAGTTTTGAATAAGATTGGTTTTAAGGTAAGAAAAGCATAAAAGGGAAAATAGATTTTAATGTAATATAGGTATTGGATAATATAATTGTTTTGTGAACTCCAAAAGTTATGTACATCATAAACACTACAAAACATGACTTAAAAATTAACCTTACTACTTAACAATTTCTACTACAGAACTCCTTGATCAGTTGAGAATCTCCATTTTATGCTGTTGTTAAAAAACTGTCATTTCATTGACAAGAAACTTGAAAATCACAAAATAGAAAGTTAATAGTGCTATCAAGGTATGAGGTTTATAATACCTATGTAAAGTTGATTTACTAAAAGAAAGTTTCAGCTCTACTAGAAAGCAAAAGAATTGAAGCAAGAACACTGACGATACAGGTTTCCTATTCCAAGGACAATGCAGGAAAATATTAACTTCAAGGCTTTATAAGCAATACACTATCTATATCCATTTTAATTAAAATTATAAATCTCGCATTCCCATGCTTTCAAGGTGTCCCCAAATATGCTTCCTAAGCTAAGCTGTACATCTCATTTCTGGATAGTTTACATTGGAGCTGTAATTAATATTATCAAAACCTTTCAAAGGTAGCTTAAATTTCAGTAAGAGCAAATTTAGTTTGAAAGTGATACCACCAGGGCATCTCTAATACTACATATTTAAGCTTATTATAATTAGATTTGAAGGACTCTAACTGATTCTGTAGCCAATATGAATTGTGCTTTGTAAAGCACAAAAAATTAGAGCTAGAACACCTTCCATTGATTATCTTCCCAAATATGGATGATTCTTTTACTGTTTTTAAGATATACAGACTAAACTGTCAAAATTTTTGAACATGGATGACAATGTACAATATGCTACATGCTTTGCTAGTCATAGTAATTACATCAGTAGTGGTCCTTTGAAACAATTTATAAAAATATTGAGGTTTTAATAATGTTTAGGCTAGAACAGCTCAACACTCCCAAATGTGCTTTAACTTGTTCCATTTCATTAGGTTTCAAAAGCTCATTCTTTAGGTCATTATTGCATGAAGACCTTAGACAACAAGAAGCAACTATAAACATTTCCTGAAAAAATAATATGCCTGGTGCAATTTTCTGAAGTGTGAAAGAAGCATATATATGTGTGTGTATTGTATATGTATGTATATATAAAAACATTTTCATATATGGAATATTCTGCAAGTATATTTATAAATATACACATATATGTTTGTATAAACACAAACACACACAAACACTGTCATAGATATGTACACACACACACACTTCTCTTTGAATTCAGTTCATTATTCAAGCATATTGCTAGAAATACCAAATGGGTCCACCTTACCTCTGACTTACCAACCGTATTTCTGTGGTTATTATTTTCTGGTGACTAATACAGCTTTCTTTTTAATCACTACATGTTTTCCTAAGAATAATTGTTGTCTTTAATTTTAAAGTATGTCTAGTGTAGCCTGCTTTGGAGGAAATATACATTTTTGAGAATGTGGTATTTTTTTTGGAGTCTCTTTTTTTATTAATTTATTCTTGTTACATCTCAATGGTTATTCTATCCCTTGTATCCTCCCATTCTTCCCTCCCTCCCATTTTCCCCTTATTCCCCTCCCCTATTACTGTTCCTGAGGGGGGACTTCCTCCCCCTGTATATGCTCATAGGGTATTTCTTTTAAATGTAAAGAACACACACACACACATCTTTTTAAATTAAATAGCTAATATTTTTGGTTTTAGAAAAAAAATGTGTGTGCATGTGTGTTTTCATGTATGTATATGTTTAAAATTGTGTGCATGTGTCTGCTGTGTCTGGGCAGGCATATTTAGCATAGTGCTTACAAGAGCCAAGGTGTCAGATACCTGAGATTTTAAGGCAGCTGTGAGCCACTTGACTTAAATGCCAGAAATCCATTTTGGGTTCTATGGAAGAACAGTACGTGTTCTTAGCAGATGAGTCATTTTTCCTGCCTTTGAAAAGAGACTTCCTTGACAGAGACTTGAACCTGTGCCTTAGTGGTTTTTGTTTGTTTGTTCATTTGTTTTAACATTGGCACAACCAAAATAACCACCAAGGTTGTTCAACCACTAGTACACAGTTGAATGATAAGATGTTATGAGCTTCCAAAGTATCTTGTCTATAATGTTAGTAATTAGAAACTACCATCAAGCTTGACCATAATTCCTACATCTTTTTGGACCATTGGAAAATAAGGTTTATACTCAACCATTGTACTCTGCCAACAAACAATCAAGGTTGCTTTCACTCAAATGTGATAATCAGAGAAGAATCCATGCCTGAGCCTCAAAGACTTGTAAAATGTCAATAAGTGGGGCTGCAAAAGTCAGATGAACATACCATCAGGGAGGTCAACCAAATCCATGACGATTTCAGAAAAATACAGTTTGTTCACTCTGCACACACAAAAGGAAAGGTGCAAACATATTTTATAATTGTACACTCATTCAGTTGCAATACCAAATAAATGTAGATCCAAAGATTTGGAATTATTTTGCTGTTCTTCTATTTACTTCTTTTCACTCAACATGAAACAAATTTGTGTGTTGTGAGGATCTGTAGCCTCAGATTTTCCTTAAATTTACTTCTGAGTAGAACTGAATGCAATTCCATGGTGTTGATAGCATTTGCTACCCCTACCTGACAGTCAGTCCTTTGTAACTGGTTGACTCACCAAATCAAAGTGACTTCCTGCTATGAAACTACAAGACTGGAGTGTTAGTCTCCTGGTTATGAAGGAGGTGCCTCTGATACAGAGCCTGGACTTAGCCTAGATACCTATGTCACTGTAGCTGCCCCTCATGGTGTCTTCCCAAGTGAATCTGAACTACTACATTTATACTTTTTCTTGGATGGAAGTAAAAAGAACATACTTTCCGAATCAATAAAAACATGCCGAAAATTAGAGTGCGTATTGATTTCTCTGGTGATGGTTATTACATCAGCACAGGGCTGCAATTGATTTCCTATGTGCTTACTTTTGAACTTAACTGAGGATATCATGTTTTTTTAGACCTATTGTTTCCAGGGCACGTCAATCGGATGTTTCAAAGGCTCTCATCTGGGCCTTCGTGTTACACAACATCACAGTCTGTCGTGTAACCTCTCATGCTAGATATGTATAAGTCTCCCCAATCTATGACATAATGAGTGTTCAGAAGACTGAATTAGCCAACAACAACAAAAAAGAAATAAGTACAGGCTGAATTTTGAGAGTTATCCTCAGTTACTTTCTTTTTTTTTAATATTTTATTATTAATTTATTCTTGTTACATCTCAATGGTTATCCCATCCCTTGTGTCCTCCCATTCTTCCCTCCCCCCCATTTTCCCCTTATTCCCCTCCCCTATGACTGTTCCTGAGGGGGATCACCTCCCCCTGTATATGCTCATAGGGTATCAAGTCTCTTCTTGGTAACCTGCTGTCCTTCCTCTGAGTGCCATCAGGTCTCCTCCTCCAGGGGACATGGTCAAATGTGAAATTAAACACCACCAAACCAAATAACCCAATTGAGAAATGGGGCTTGGAACTAAACAGAGAATTCTCAACAGAGGAATATCAAATGGCTGAGAAACACTTAAAGAAATGCTCAACCTCTTTAGTCATCAGGGAAATGCAAACCAAAACAACTCTGAGATTCCATCTTACACCCATCAGAATGGCTAAGATCAAAAACTCGAGCAACACCACATGCTGGCGAGGATGTGGGGAGAGAGGAACACTCCTTCATTGCTGGTGGGAATGCAAACTAGTACAGCCACTTTGGAAATCTATCTGGTGCTATCTCAGTTACTTTCACTCTTGTACAATGACATCTGCTGCTGAGCAAATTTCTAAGCTATTGTCCCTATGGCTATATCATCTGATAAGTTGTCCTCAAGATGGGGACACCATCCTCCTGTCACAATGTATGTGTGAGGTCAGCAAAAGGAGGTTACTGTCTACATCTACTGAAAGCAAATGCAACCAGGTGGTGATGGTGCATGCCTTTAATCCCAGCACTTGGGAGGAAGAGATAGGTGGATCTCTGTGAGTTCAAGGCCAGCCTAGTCTACAGACAGCACCGCACAGAAAAACACTGTTTTTGAAAACCAAAAAGCAAAAACATAAAACCAAACAAAAACAAAAACAATAAACAAAATAAAAACATAAAAAAGCAGAAATGCCAAAGCAAGCAAATGAAAGCAAAACAAACAAACAAATTCAGGCAGAAACAAATGCGAAGGAAGAATGTTGAAGGCTTTGAAGTACAGTGTGCCAGGCAATGCCCTTCTAGTTCACCCTTCCCTTTTCTCATTTTTTTCTCCTACTCCTCTTCTGCATTCCTGTCTCCAATCGCAAACAAGTCCATGTGTGAAAGTAAGCATGCAGTGTTTTCCCCTATTACCACCCCATGTTCCTTATTCTGTTTCCTTGAATCCCCTTCCTTCCCGCACACTGTCTAATTCTATTGGAAGTTTATTCTTCCCTAGAGTCTTCAGATGTGAATACAACCTGGTGGTTAGCTCGATTTCTGCTCATAGCACTGAAGTAGCAAACAGACTGCGACATAGCAGACTTCTGGCCTGCGCTACTTAGAGCTGATCTGTGGTTAGTTCTCTGTATGTCTGGCAATTTAATACCACTGAAGTAAAACAGAATTGTAAATAATAAAACATAATATTTGCAATTATACAGTGTGAAGGAATATATCTGAAATATATTTATATATATTAAAAACAGTTTTACTTGGTGCTAATTAAAGTCATAACATGAATGAGCAAATTTTTTAATATTGATAAGGGAACAAGAGAAAATACCTTGACAGTAACTTGGTGATTCTTTTGACAGTTGTTTCAATGCAGACAGCGAAATCCATTTCAACATGAGGTGATTGCATGTGTGCGTGTGTATGTTGTGGGAACCAGGCCTAACTGGGCTGCCCCCCTGTCTTGCTGTTTCATGTCCTGTTTTTAGCAGCTTCCGTGTCTGTGTTTATCTTGGTTAGCTAGTCATGTTTACTGCTCTGAGAACGCACCCCTCCCCTCCTTGCGACTTTCCCTCCTCTGTGCAATCACCTCTTGAGGGATTTCTCCTGAGAGTGGCATTCCTGTTTTGCTGCCTATAAAAAGGCTCTTTGGACACTGAATAAAAGCTGCTGCTGCTGCTGCTGCTGCTGCTACTTTCTTAGCACGAAGAACCTGCTGCTTTAGTGTGTGTGTGTGTGTGTGTGTGTGTGTTAAATCTGCAGTCCCCTGCCCTTGACTTGGTACCTCCGTGGCGCAGGCGCCACCGTATGTATGCATGTAAGTGTGTGCATATTGTGCATGCGTTTGTATGCATGTGTGTATGTGCTCTCACATGTGTATGAGTGCACACAGACACAGGTATTCACATACATGTGGTAAAGGCGCATGGAAATATGAGCTCATAAACTATGTATTTTACTCTCATCTTCTATAATGTGAAAACAATGTATCTTCCAGGCTCCTCTGATAGTTGAATGGGGACATAGGATTATGTTTGGCGAAAGATCTTGAAGTAAGAATGTCATTTTCTTACCCAGACTAGACATTTTTTCTTCAGAGACCTATTGCACTCATTAGATGTTGGTATAACAATTTTTAGTTTACTATACAAATTATTATTTTTTTGGAATAAATACCCATATTCAGTGTTTTTTTATGATATTTGCTAATAATAATGGGGGCTAGAATAGACTACAAAGTATCATCTCTATTAAAACTTAATATAGTTTTCATACTTGTCTATAATTTCATACATACTCGTAAGTAATAAATACTATTCACTAAAATCAATATTAACAAAACAGTTCCAATCTTATAACAATGATGTGTGAAAGATTTAGAAATATCAACTACATAACCCTACATGAATCTAAAATTCAGACATATAATACATTTTTGATGGAAGTAATTGGCAAATATTTGTACAGCAGTTTCTCTTAAGAGACAATTATTCATTTAGCAACATATACAGACAGAAGCACAGGGAATTTTAGTCGGGATGGTTTATAGAAAAAAGGTTAAAAATGTTTAATTGTAGGAAAAATGAATTTCTTTAAACTTTAGGATATTTTTATGTCCCTAAATAAAATTAATTTGCATTACTGGCTAGTTGATGTCTAATTAAACAAAAATGTTAACATCTCTTGTTCTTTGCTTAAAGGATATCAGAATTTTTTAACCTCCTTATGCACACACTGACATGATCAAATGAGGAAAGTATGTACAGAAACAACATGCATTTTACTCAGGACTGAGTAAACATTTTTTTACTCAGAAATGTGGAGTTTGAAAGCCCTATTCATTAAAATATTGAGGTGATAAATATTTTAGTTATGAATATAGCTAGAGTAATTTCTTAATTCATATGTTGGTAATTCATCTCACTTGTATTTTTGCATTTTGTATTACCTTCTCTTTCTTGGTTTAATTATATTCTTAAAATAGTTTTATTTGATTGCCAGTATTTATATTTCATTAGGATGTCAGTGTTTAATTACTTAATTATTGTTCTAGTGATTGAAAGACAATTTTTGCTTATAATAATGTATTCTCTGAAACCACTATGGCATTTATTTATAATAGATAAATCTTAAGATTTTATCTCTGTGGACAGTTTCTAATCTTTTCAAATGCTTCTATTACATATTTCATTGTCTTTGTAAGTTATGGAATAGCCCTGGTATTATTTTGTTATGATAAATAATTGTAATGTATAGGTATCTGAGTAAAATGTCTTATGATGTATCTCTAACATTGTCCAAACTGTGTTTTTTCCTTTTTTATGTATACCCTCATGTAAGGTCAGCATTAGTTTCCAATTGACTGATAAATTTCCTTAATATTCCCTTTTCTTCACCTATGCTGATGATTAATTCTCTGTCTTTCATCATCTAAAAATTACTTTATTTTGTGAGGAATACATTATTTTTGCAATTCTGCATTTAATCATTATTACAAAAGCATAAATTTATGTTATCTAATGTGTTTTATTATAAATATTGTACTATCACACTTTGTCCTTCTGTAGCAGTTTTTGGGAGGTTGTAATGTTGCTGTTACTCCTTGGTTTTTTGTTTTGTTTTGTTTTACTTAGATGGGATGATTTCAGAGAGGCAGCTGAGAAAACCTAGACTTTCATGTTGTTCCATGTTAGCAAGAACAAACTTCCTCACCAGTCCTGCTGGAGGAACAGTGGGAACTTGGACTAATACCTTTCCTAAGAGAGTGCTGGTGCATCTAGAAGAAGCCAGGGTGTTCACCCTAAGCTTCTCTCAAGGTCTCACATCTCTATCTTCATGTGGAAACAATAGGAAGTTCACATTCTTCACAGAGCTAGAATAGATAAATGGTGACCATGCTAATCCCATATATTTGCCCAAGAGTAAGGCAGTGTTTCCCAGGATGCCAATGGAGAACAAGTGATAATGCTGGATTCCACTCCAATTTGACAAGAGATGGAGAAATAATCCCCATATTCCCACTTGTAAATATTACAGAAAACTAGTTAGCAAAAAACGAAACAAACAAAACAAAAGCAAAAAACTAAAGATGATTCTGATTTTCATAATATAATACTCAAAATGTGCAGAATTCTATGAAAACGGTCCACCATACCAAAAACGAACACTTTCAGTTTGAATAACAGAAAAATACCTGTACATACCAAGAAGAAATATATAGAAAAAGTACTCTGCACATGAGGTTTCAGAAGTCTATGTGAAGAAGGCAAGAAAGGCTCAGAGTTACGTAATGAGTGGATCTCCTAGGTTTGTGGTCTCACTGAGTTTGCTTGCAAAGTGAAAATTTGAAGATAAAAATGATAAAGTTTTCCAGATACCAATGGGAAAGTATCAAAGCAGAAACAGCACTATTTGAGACATGAAGCACAATCAGCTATGTCAAAGAAGCAAACCACAGTGTTTTGAGAGAGCTTGTGTGTGCTTTTGTGTCAGTTTACAAGAGTTACTGCAAGTCATGGGCTATAACCACGCTTAAGAGAAAGAATGTGCAATATGTGAACATGAAAAGTAAATATGAAGAATATTAATTTGTAGATAATGAAGCTGACATCTCTCTTCTGTTTATTGAATGTTTGTATGTAGGTATATCTAATGACATATGTGTACGTGACATGAGAGTAGAAGTAAAGGTGCTCAGGGAACAGAGGGTATGACTGTGGCAGGGAAGAAGGCAAGGAAGGGAGAAGCATGGCTTATGAGGGTAATGTACTCAGCATAAAGTATATACTTGTGTGAGGGTCATTATGTAATATATTGCCCCATACAAGGAAAATAATGACAACAATAATAAAATGAATAACATCTAAAGGGCTAGTCATCCTTCCACAGAGGGAGAACTGTGTATTAATTAGGAAATCAGCACTGCATATTGACAAAACTCTAGAATCCCTGGCATTGATTTTTCTGTCTCTTAACCTTTGCCATACTGGAAGATGGAATAAAATCATAGCAACAATTCTACAGCTAACTTCAAAGTAAGATGACTTAGTATAATGCACTAATAAAATATTAGATCCTCTTTGATTTTTTTTCTATTTGGACCATATTCACCTACTTGAGGCCAAATGGAATTGTGGTATATTATGCCTCTTCATTCAGTTATTTAGAATAATGTATAAGCCAACTAAAAGGATTCTTGGAAGTAGGTATCCTTTCTGCAATAACATTATTTAGATGCATAAGTATTATCCCATGTAATTATGCTTTATTAAAAAATCAGAGTGAGAAGTTTCCATATGTATCTTTAAACATCTTAATTATTTTAAGTATCTGCATATTTATATAAAATACAATGGTACATAGCTGCACATTTTAAACTAATTTGTAGTTATAATAAATTGAAAACTTGCAACCTAGCTAATGGTGATTTATTTATAGCAGTACACTAAATAAATAGAATTTTCTCCAGTATATAGTTTATTTGTAATTGTTATGAATTGGTGGTTTTAGTATTCAAATGCATTACAAAAAATTCGAAATAAACCTATGTTGCTAACTAGAGAAATTTTAAATAATTTTATTCAATCTTCATTTGCCTGATATTTTGCATCAGATAAGAAAGCTCATTTTTTAAAGGTCATGTTGAAATATTCTTGAAATAACAACAAAAATACTGTTTTGGGTTGAATTTGGAAAATCTATTATGAAGGTACGGCAAGAAAGAAAACAGAAAAATACAGTGATTAAATTCTTATAGAAATGTTCTCTCTGAGGTCTCAATAGGAGCAAAGAGGTGTAAACCTTCCACATGATCATTACTTGCCAGCATCTAACTTATTATCTGATTATGAAGATGTCATTTACTATTCACTAGAATCCTTGCATGGACATTTGTTGCTTTGGTAAGTTGCTGTAGAGATCTATTGCTCTCACCCTGGCTTTTTAAAGTGAAGCCTGTGTATGTGAACAAGCCCTCCGGACGTCTGGTACTCATTTGGTATTTTCACCTTACCAGAAAGTGAATTTTGCTCTGCCTCAGTAACTAATGATCCAAAATGGTAACTTCTACTTAGTAAACAGGCAGTGCTGTGTGCCTCTGTGCTTCTTTCAATGTTTGTTTTTGCATAACTTTAATATAAGGACAGGCGAAGATTTACCCTTTCTTGAAATATTGAAGAAAAGTACTCTGGCAGGATCCAAGATGGTAGCGCCTATCACACACTGTTTCTGATAAGCAGGACATCAGTGACTGCACAGCAACCTGAGGACCAAACTAAGAACTACAAAACATCAGTGCTGGTGATTTCAGGTGAGAGGGATCTACACTATGTGAGCAGAGGTGGGGTGGGTTCGAGCTCAGCCATAGAAAAGTCCCTGGGTCCCTGGAGGCATATGTACAGTTTCCAAAATCTAGCCACTCACCTGCTTGCATCCTGCACCTGTGCTCTGGGTATCACACTGAGCTGGAGATTGCAAAACACCAGTGTCTGGGTTTTCTAGCACAGAGGATACCCTACTGTCTGGAACACAAGTGGATCCAACTTCAGTTCATCCAGACAATCTACAGAAAGTTTCCGGGTCCACACTAGCATGGGCACATGCACCAAAGGCTAGCCACACACCTGGACCTGCACTCTGTGTCTCAGAGGGTACTGTGTGCTACAAAAACCTAGTGTCTGAGTCTCCCTCCCCAAAAGGAGACACCAATATGGCGTGGAACAGAGGTAGATCTGACATCAGGTCACCCAGCTGGTCCACTGAAAGTTGCCAGATATGATCTCAGGTCACCCGCCTGTTCCACCTGAAGACTTCCCTGAACCATGCAAGTGAGGAGTCTCTGTCTATAGCCGCTCATCTACCAGCTGCTCTCAACAGCCAGTAAAGGACACCAGAAACTACCATCCAGTGCCAGAGACAACAAGATGGAGAAAGGCCAGTACATAAACACAAACAACAAAAGCCAAAATATTATGGCATCTCCAGAACCCAGTTATCCCAAAGCAATCATCCCTGGAAACTCTAACACATCGGAAACACAAGAAATTTACCTCAAATCTTTTCTAATGACGATTATAATTGAAGAAACAAATAAAACCCCTAAGAAATACAGAAGATATAACCAAATAGATTAGGACCTTAGAGAGGTCATGACAGAGGTCTATAGAGAGGAAATGGAGAAGTCACTGGAAGAAATTCAGGAAAATGCAAACAATCAGGATAAGGAATTCAAAGAAATCAATAAAATGGTTAAAGATCTGAAGATGAAAATGGAAACAATAATAAAATACAAATTGAGAAAAGCCTGGAAAGATAGAACTTAAAGAAGAAGACAGGAACTGCAGAGATAAACATTACCAACAAAATACAAGATAGGGAGGAAAGAATCTCAGGTATGGAAAATAAAATGGAAGAATTTGATGCAACCATCAATGAAAACGTTAAATCTAAAAATTTCCTGACCCAAAACATCCAAGAAATCATGGATACCATTAAAGATAAAACCTAAGGATAATAGGAATTGAGAAAAGAGAAGGTGCTTAGCTCTAAGGTCCACAAAATATTTTCAACAAAATCATGGAAGAAAATTTCTGCAATTAAAAAAAAAGAGACATCTATAAATATAAAAGAGGCTTATAAAACACCAAATAGAGTAGACCAGAAAAGAAAATCCTCCAGCCACATAATAGTCAAAACACCATATGTACAGAACAAAGAAAAAATATTAAAAGCAACAATGGAAAAATGTCAAAATGCAAAACTATCAGAATCACACCCAACTTTTCAGCAGAGACCATAAAAGCCAAAAGGGCCTAAGCAAATTCTGAGACCACAGATGCCAGTCCAGACTACTACACTCAGCAAAACTTTCAATAAACATAGATGGAGAAAACAAGATATTCCCCAACAAAAACATATTTAAACAGTACCCACCAACAAACCATGGTCTACAGAAGATAATAGAGGGCAAACTCCAAGCCAAGTAATATAGCTACACTCTGGAAAACACAGGAAATTGAGAACTCCAGTTTAGCAAAGAAAAATTAGACAATCACACAAACACACTACCATAACAAACACCAACATAAAAGAATCTAACAGTCACTGGTCATTAATATCTCTCAACATCAGTGGTCTAACTCTCTAATAAAGAGACACAGACTAACAGAATGCATTCACAAACTGTTACAAGCAAGGACAATGCATACAGTAAACCTAGACCCATTGTTCAGATATAGCCAATGGACTGCTTGCTCTCCATGGTTGTGGGGAAGCACTGACTGCCTATGACAGGAATTCTGGTGCCCCCTTTTTGATCACTTCCCTGTAGTGGCAAGGCCCTGCAGGCACACAGAGGAAAGGGATGCAGGCTATCTGGATGATACCTGATAGGCTGTGGTCATATGAGACAGGAGGAGCTGTCCTTCTGTCAGAGTTCTAGGGAAGTGGAATAGGGCAGAAGAGGGAGGGAGTGTGGGAACAGGAAGGTAAGTTCACAGGATAACAATGGGGATGTAATCTGGATAAGTTATTATAAGATAAAAAAGAATGGTATTCTGCATTTCTTTGAGACTATCAAGATGATGGTTTGAGTAAAACTATGGGGAAAGGATTATATGAGTCTTCCTCAAATGGTAAAGTTGGATATTTGAACCAACATCCCATTTTAACTCATACAGGAGGATGCCAAACATCCTATATTTTAGGGCAGAGAGTATAAAGACCTTTGTGAACACATGACTGTAATATACATGGCCTGACTAGGAAAGCTTTTGCAAAATGAGTAAAGTATGATATTTAGGTTTTTCTAAGGGAACTTCTCAAAATCAAAAACAAGGTACATGTTAATTAAAGGCAAAGATTGCTCTCTCTCTCTCTCTCTCTCTCTCTCTCTCTCTCTCTCTCAAAATAAATTAGTATGAAATAATTTGGGGGAAAGAAATATTTGTGTTTCTAAAAGATGTGTATCTTCAACTCTGTCGGTAGGTTAAAAATCAAAAATTTCAGTTCAACCCTCTTTTATATGTATTCAGAGGGGGAGTATGTATTCCAGGGCTTGCCATCTCTTTAAATTTGAGAACATAGAGTACATCTTTAATGTTCTTTCTCCAAGCCTTAGTTAAATCTACTATGTTTATCAGATTTTAATGTTTAGTAAGATATAGATAGGTAATTTTCTCATATTAAGCATTCTGAATATTTCAACTAATGTCTTCAGGTAAAAAGGAAAGAAGGAAGGATGGAAAGGATGAAGAGGAGAGAAAGTGAGGGAGAGAGAAAAAGAAAAGTATATAATTTTCTCTCATAATAAATGGATAACAGGAACAAGTATTACTAATGAGAATTTACTTTATACAGACGATGTTCACTCAAGCAATCCTGAGGGTACCTTAGTTTAAAAAGACTTTCCTAAAGAATGAAATGACACCTAAGAACATGAGATACATTTGGGAAGTCAATTGAGTAAATAAAGAGGAAACCATGCCATCAATATAAAATTTTGCATGTTAACTCTAGTTAAGGAATTCAGTTAGCTCTTTGTAGATGAAATCTGTTTTTGTTCTATATTTAAAATTGAGAAAAAATCTTTACCAGTTAAAAAATTACTTACCAGCTTTTGTTTATTTTTTAAAGGAAATAAAACTATACTGTTATAATGTTGTTTAATAATCCTGTAGTTATAATATGTGGGGTTTTAT
Source organism: Acomys russatus (assembly GCF_903995435.1). NCBI lineage: Eukaryota > Metazoa > Chordata > Mammalia > Rodentia > Muridae > Acomys > Acomys russatus. The sequence continues at coordinate 46,425,273 of NC_067163.1, read as the reverse complement.
ATCAAATTTTAATAAGTAAAAAATAAACATATTGGAAAATAGTAATACTATTTTACTTAACATTTCATTATACTGAATATTTAATAACTATAAATTAATCATTAGATTAATATTAAATTGGCATTAAATATTTAAAATTTTTGAGTTTCAAGGAAAATTCAGTTGAAAGGTTTCTTCAACTTTAGGATAAACAAAGTTAATTAACTCTATTGGGGTTTGATTTGAAATAATATAGGTCAATCCTTACTGTGCTAAAATAATATTATCTTTTAAAGAGTGTGAAGTTCAAGAACACCATCTAAACCTCCATACTCTAGTGCAGTCAATGTATGTTAAATACCTGCTTAAGAGCATAGTTCAATTAAATAATATAAAAATGAAATAAATCATAGCACTTTCTCGTTGGAAAGAAATATAGAGCATACATACTACAGAAAACATTCATATAAAAGCTACAAGGTATGATAGATATATATTCAAGAATAAATATGTGCATTTTATAAGACAGTAAATTAAATCTGATTAATAAGAATATAATTGTTTTATGAGAAATTTCGATATTTATTCAATACAGTAGTTAAAGTGGCTGAATGCAAAATTAACTCCAAAAAATCAGTAGCCCCCTTGGATACAAACAATAATTGGATCAAGAAAGAAAGCATGGAAACAACACCATTCACAGAAGCCACAAATAATATAAAATGCATGTTTTATTTCCTCAGATAAATGGAAGAGGTGAGAGCTGCACCCAAGTTTTTCAAATACACGGCTTAGGCTCAGCCCAGAGCCTTTCCATCTAACTATCCCTAATCCTAGGCCTGGAAGCTTCCAGCTTCCATACAATCTAATCTTCTGCAAGGCCAGACCTCGAAGGTTTCAGCGTCCAGCCTCTGTCTGCTAACATAGGTCTACAAGGTTTTCCTCCTCTGAGACTTCCTGCTGAATATGCTCACACTTTCACGTTCTTTCTGAACTCTGGGTATGTGGTACAACTCAGCTGTTCTGGCTCAGAACTCCTCTCCAAGCTGAATGATTCAAACTGCATCTCACTAAATTTCTCCTCTTTGAAACACTGCCCCTGAGCTCTATAAACTGAACTGAACTGCACTGACTGAACAGACACAATTGAACTCAACTGAACTTCAGCAAATTGAACTCTCTCCCTCCACTGCTCTTGAGTAGCTTCTCTTTCTTGTCTGTTCTCACGAGAGTTGGGTATATTCTATCTGTGACTCATTATGTCACATTTCTCTTTGACTAGTTACTTTGTCTGCTCCTCAACTATACTGTCTTGTTTTGGAATAAAGGCATATACTAAGGATGTGCCTGTATTCCAGCCAGGTCATACGATAATCCAGGGCATGTCTGCCTTCCAGCTAGATTGCATGGACCTAGAAGGTCTTTAGATGTGATCCCTTGTCAGAACTGCCATGTTGCTAGATTAAAATTTCTCTAGATGTAACTAAGCACTTGACAGACTTTTATGACAATAACTTCAGGTATTTGAAGGAGAAACTGAAAAAATGTCAGGAGATGGTAAGATCTCCCATAATCACAGATTGGTAGAAATAACACAATAAAAATGGCTACCTTACCAAAAGCAAACAGAAGTTTGAAGGCACTCTCTGTCGTTCCAGTATACTTTATAGAACTTGAAAGAACAGTATTCGACTTCACGTGGAAAAAACGGAAACACGGGATGGCTAAAACAATCCCGAACAATAAAAGAACTGCTGGAGGTATCCCTGGTTTCAAGCTGTATTACAAAGCTATAGTTTGCAGAAGGAATACTTGTGCATTGTATGGGCGTAGCACCTGTCAACAATAAATCTGATGGCATATAACTTAGGCAGGAAATAGGAGGTGGAACATACAGCAGGGAGAAAGGATTCTGGGATAGATTCAGGTGCTGGAGATTCAGCTGTCAAGATGGGAAGATGATGGACACATGGTACCTGAGCACAGGTAACCAGCCAAGTAGCAAAATATAAATTAGTTTAAATGAGTTATTTTAAGTTAAGAGCTAGTAAGAGAAGAATCTAGCTATATGGCCTATGTAATTGTATAATATTTAATGAATTTCATGAGTCATTATTCCAGGAGATTGTGGAAGGGTATTCCATAAGTGGAGTGTAGAATCAAAACTGAAAAAAGTTACCGGTAGAGGCACAAACCCTCCCCAGAAATGAAACCGCTTCAAAGCTCTACCTCTTTAAGAAAAGGGGCTACGGAAAAAAGTTGTTGTTGAAAACTGCCTCTTTACCCAAATACTAGCATCATCGGCTCTGCCAAGCACTGTTTGGTTCCGTGGGATCAAAGCACAAACTTGGATTCAGCTGAGTGCCCCAAGCAGTGCTTTGCTGCATCTCAGCCAAGAGCCAGGCAGAATGCAAGGCCAGTGGCTAGTGGGAACCCACTGAAACAGAGTGGCAGGAAGGAGAATGGAGGAGTCAGTTATCCAGACTTCATGGCCCTAGAACTGTGCAAAAGACAAGGCTGATGGGAACAGTAGACCCCCAAGTTAGAGACTGGCTATCACCTAATGAACAAAGTCCCACAAGATTGGCACTTGGGCCAGGACAAACTTCAGGAACAAATCAAATCTTAAAACAGAGTCAGGCAGAAGGCCTAAATGCCTTTCCCTGTGAGCAAAGAGACAGGGATGTGGGTAAGCACAGCACAGCATCTGAGGTTACCACAGCATACACAGAAAAGCAAACAAATAAAAAACTCAGTCAACCATGCAAAACTGGTTTAAACTTTTATTTTAATGCTGAAGATGGGAAGGAGTTTAAAGAAGGTTAAGTACAGAATAGGTATTAACTTAAAATGTGTTAAAATATATAAATAAAATCACATGCCTTTAATTCCAACACTTCGTATACAGAGGAAGAGCCAGGCAGGGCTACACAGAACAATCCTACTTTAATAAAATTAATAAACAGATTTCACTGTAGAGGAGATTATTTGGACCCCATACAGTCTTGTTTTGATTATCAACATGAAAGTGATTTTATGTTCAGTAGTAATGGTAATATTTTGCATTCTCTTTGTGAGAAGCCAAAATGGAGCAGTCCTAGATTTTAAAAAGAGGCTGCTACATGAAATCAGGCTACACTTACAAAGACTTCAAATTGCAGGACTAACTGTATGTTATGTTGTGCAAGGGACTTTACGTTTATGTCAACAGGAAAGAAAAGGTTTTAGACTCCATCCAAAGTAGTAAGAACCAGAATTGACTGAGCAAGACACACCCCCATGATGTAGGTAAGAGAAATATAGGAGATGGGGAAATAGAAGGACCCAGAGGGTCCAAATCATGGGAGGCCTAAGACATATATACTTTCATTGCATTCTATTCATCAACGGAAAGAGCCCAATCATCTGTATCCTAGAAAGAGAAAAAGCATTTAAACTTTGTGTATAGATTGAAAAACATGGGAAGATATACAACAGATATAAGAGATTACATATTATAGATAAGGGAGAAATTCCCACTTTACAAGATACCCTATGAGAATATATAGGGGGACGTAATCCCCCTCAGGAACAGTCATAGGGGAGGGGAATAATGGGAAAATGGGGGGGGGGGAAATGGGAGGATACAAGGGATGGGATAAACATTGAGATGTAACAAGAATAAATTAATAAAAAAAGATAAATTAAAAAAAAGATAATCTATCATTTTATGTTTTATTAACTATTTTTTTTTTTGCTGCTTTCAAGAGTTACAAATAAGCAGACTACAAATCGTATTAAATTCTGAAATAGATTTTCTCCTATAACTTACCAAATGTAAAGAGACTATAGCATAAAGAACTGATGCATCCTGGTACTGTGTGAATTTGTTATTTAAATGGGATATTACCTCTCAAAATATAAGTAAACACAAATACTGACCAGAGTTTTGGGAATAGTACCAAACCCATTATCAGGGAGATAAGAAGTTACAATAAACATTTCACTGGAAATTACAAACATATAATTTGAAAAGTCTAATAATTTTAGAAATAATTAGGATACTGACATCTAAAATTTGAAAATCAAAAATATCTTTAAGAACATAGAAATTTATAAAATTGCATGACATTATATTAGTCTCCTAATGAATTTAGCTAAGCATATGATTAGTGGTAAAAATTACATAATTTATAATTTAATTGTGATCTTGAGTTCTGGAATATACAACAATACGAGCTCTATGCTTTTTTCCACTTCTTAGGACCTTTCCTCACTTAAAAGAGCTCAGTATTTTAATTGCAGTTTTAACCTGGTAGGAATGTGCTATTTAGATTTTTGGGGGAGTACTACAGTGTAAACCTAGAATGCGAGGATGGCAGGCAGTCTACTGCTGAGCTACTTTCCTAGTACAGAAAGGCTTTGAATTGTGATAAGTCTGCTTCCACATCCAAAGCACCTAGAGTAACATTCTTGTACTACTAAAGGCCATATTATGTGATATATTTTTGAATGATTTTAACTTTTCGTTATTAAGTTATATGTGTGTGTGCATGTATGTGTATGTACGCATGGGTGTGCAATATGTGTGCATATGTATGTATGTGTGGGCATGTGTGTGTATATATGGGAGTGTGCATGTGTGTATTCTGTGCAAATGAGAAGGCCAGAAGCCATCTTGCAGCTGCTGCAGTTCTGTCCTTCTACCGTGTGGGTGCCTAAGATTAAACTCAGATCATCAGCCTTGGTGCCGAAAGTCTTCACAGGCTGTGCCATGTTGTCAAAAACATTACGTGTGAAATTCTATTAATATTTTCACAGGATATATTGGAATATAACTTTGCAGAAAATAATAGTCACTGGCTCTATGCACTACATTCTTTTATATAGTGTTCAGCAGTCTCCACTTAGTAATGGACATTGTTATTTATGTTTTATGAAAATGTGAAGCAACCCTCAGAGAAGTATACTTATTTTGTAACAGTCTTGTGGTTAGTCACTGATAACACCAAGTTTCACAGATTAGTTATCTTATCCCTGAAATTCCATTTGTTGCCCATCGTTACTGCTACCTATTACTTGTTAGCTCATTGGTTGGTGTGTCTGAGACAGGATATCATGTAGGATAGGTTGGCTTGCAACTTGTCAGGCAGCCTGGCCCTGACTTGACCTTAAAACCTTCCTGCCTCAACCTCCCAAATGTTGGAATTTCATCTATGAACCAGCAAGCCGAATACTTTTTGAGATTTTTTTTCTTTTTTGCCTGCTTTTGGCCATAGAAGGATGACACTGATATGAATGATAAATGAATTGGTATTTTGATTTTCATTTGTCTCCATCCTAATTTTACTAAAGTGAGGGATATAAATTCTGAAAGTTGTAGAATTAATATCTGGATTAATGGGCACATAAATCAAAGATTCTGAAGCCAATTTGACTTTCTATACTATGATTTTATTTTTCTAACTTGTCTTTTCTCATTTATAGTAATATTTAACAAAATTAAACTGATTTAATTAATATATTAGTGTTTTATATTAATTTCCCCCAGATTCAAGCTTAGCCTTTGTCATTTTAAACAACATATTTTATTCCATACACATTACACCCAGTACTTACATACATACATGCATATGTGTGTTAAATTCTTATCAGTTTTGCTGATATTTTTTATCATGTAATCAAACTTACTTTATATCTAATGATCTTTGGCTGACCTTTTGTGTCTCCATAATCTCTGCTGGTATAATTTTTGGCATCATGTAGATATGTCTCCCCAGAGGGAATTCATATTTGTCTCTACAGTATTTCTAGAGACACCATCATACAGAACTGTGCTAGACTAAACTACAACTTGCAAACAGAAGTACAGGCCAAAGTTAGCCTGTTGTATGTGGCTTTCAAAGATAAATGCAAACTGTTTTGTGACATGGCTTACTTCTGAGTTGTCAGGGAAAGACTGGTTTCACTATATTAGAAATCTGAGATTTACTTCTTATACAACCCATTGAAACAGGTTTTAGAGTTTCAGTTTTAAGACAGAGTATGGATCAGATATGTATGGATCAGAATATGCTTCTAAGTGCTGAGCAAATCTTATAGATATTTCTAGAAATCAGATAAACTTCTATGAAGCACATCAAGGACTTTGGGTGAAAGGCTAATTTTGGAGCCTTCGGGTTTTTAAGGTTTGTAGGTACAGTTTATCAGTGACTATACTTTTCTAACCCTGCCTCTATCTCTCCCTTTTGCTCACTAAATGCACGAGTCATGTTGTTTCCTCATGTGCTGAGTGATAGCTTCTGCCTAGTGATATGGGACTTAACCAAGTGTCTCATTGATAGAGTTTGTCATCAAATTTGATGCAGTTAGAATTTGAAATGGGTTTATTTATGGGAGTCTGTATCTTGAGACCATGTGCCCTCCATTGACCTGCATGTGGGGCAAGCAAGAGACACATGGGGCAGTGAGAGGCATTCATGTTGTATCAGCTGTGTCCAGCTTAGACCCTTTGATGAGCTGCCTACCCTCTCAGGTTGGTGCGTAGATGACATGTCACTGAGATTGTCTCACTGTTTTGCAGCAATAACTGCCTTAACATCCACTGGCTAATTTATAGCCCAGCAGCCACCTAATTGAGTGGCTTCAAAAAAGCATAGCAAAGAAATAATTTTATAACCAAAATTCCCTCAATGACAATTATTAGGCAATACAGAAGAAAATAATATCAAACTCTGTAAAGACATATCTTTGGACACATAATGTCACTCACTGTCTTCTGAGTGTTGCATGTCACACAATGTTGCTTTCAAGAAGTGTCGTCTGGACATGATGGATATCAACTCAGAGTAATTTAAACAAATTTTTACCATTCAAATGTATTCACATATATAAAAATAAAGAAATTGTCATCATCCAAGCAGATGAAAATGCTATAATATACTTAGCAAGTTTACCATCTGGACCAAGAGTTTATATTTCAATGTGTACCTTCATATAGTGCTTTGCCAAGGACATATAGAGTTATTCCATAGTACATTAATCTTAGAACATGGCTTTTACTATTATTTATGAGGAGCACATTAAGCACTTAGAACTGAAGGCTACCTACCAAGTGTGATTTAGAAACTTAACAATGCCCAAGAATTCTCCTCCTCATTGTCCCTACAATTGTCTGGTGTAAAGCTTCACGCAATTAGAGCTATTCCTTTGAATGAAAACACCCCTTAGAATATGCTGGCTTTCTTTACTGCCCTGGTACGTAGATCAATGATCATTGCTTTCATACTTAGTGAGTAAATAAAGCGTTCATAAATAAATCCTCAACATTATATAGGATGCAAAGGAGATTTAAAGCAAAGAATAGAACAAGCCCTCCAACCAGGTAACCTCAAGAAAGCAGAGAAACCTAGATGGATTATGAGCTACTTACTTGGATACTAGGAAAGGTGTTCAGGCCCTCTGCAGCATCAGGCCTTGTAGTTTTTAATGCTTTTTTTCCCACACACTATATTCTGATTATGATTTCCCCTTCCCCAACTCCTCCCCAAACCCTCCTGTTTTCCCTACCCATCCAACTACATATTCCTTTTTCCTGTCTTTCTCTTTAGAAAATAAGCAGTCAAGTAACAAAGCAAAACAAGATACAGTAGAAGATACACACAAATAAGCATGCATGCAAAACCCATATAAACACAAAATCAGAAACCATAAAATTCAAGCAAAAGGCCAATAAGACAAAAGGTGAAACAGAAAATATGAGAAAAAAATTCTGCAAAAATATCAACGAGTTCATTTTTTATTGGCCATCTACTCGTGGACATGGAGACTATACTTAAGTTTGGCTTGTGAGCCTAATGAGATTCTACTGAAGAAACCTATTTTTTCCCCTTTGCAATCGGATGCCAGTTTTTTGGCTAGGCATGGAAGCTCATGTGCACTCCTTCCTCCCAGTGCTTGAACCTAGGCAGGGCCTACTCTTAACAGCCGATCCAACCCTCTCACCCCAGTGGTTTGTGCTCTGATTACTGGAAATAAAAGTAATTTATTTTTACTTTGCTAAGTAATTTATGTAGTAATCACCTTTAGCATCAGTAGAAAAGTAATACACCCATAGATGGGGAGGTTGGACTAATGTCTTGATAAGGAAAGTCAAGGGTTAAATCATGGTAAAATTGTGTGTGAGAGTCAATGACATAGAAATATGAGAAAGCTCTCAATTTTGCTTTAAGTTTAGAACATTTGATGGGGTGGAGCTTGAGAGCAGCATCATGTAGGCGTCTTGGAGATGCACTAAGCAGAAATTATATCCCTTCATACTATTCTGAGAGGGGCAGAATTATGTGAACTTAAGAGACATGGCTTCAAATAAAAGTACATTTGCTAATTCAGATTGTTAGATTGAATGTAAGTATGTGTATATAAATATTACACAAAAATTTAAAAACACATAGCCACAATTAGTGAACTGCCCTTAGTTAATCATTCAAATTTTATCCAACAAATCAAAAACCATATTTAAATATGTTCTTATGTAGCTTAGCTATTTGGTGTTAAGAGCTAAAACCTCTAAAGATACATTTTTTTTTTACACTTTTTGCTTTTGTGCTTCAAGTCAATTGTAGCTGTAGAAAAAATTTTTTAAAGTTGCACACTATATAACAGGAATGTCCAGATGTGTAGAGAGCTCCTGCTCATCAAAAGGGGTCTAATTCTGGAACTAAATTTTGAAAGTCTTACATATCAGTCAAGTGTCACTCTACAGAGAGATAATATGGAAAATAGTGTTTTTGTTTCTAATGATATAATGTAATTTAATATTTTATTTAATCAATGCAATAATTTAGGTTAGTACATTTGTAATGTCAGTAACATAAACTACAAATATTTCATATCATTTACTTCATAGATTTAAAATACGTTTCATCTTGGACACTAACAAAATTAGTAGAGGCATGGCTGTCTGTCACACATTATTTGATTTATTATTAAAGATACCCTGCTACTATACCACATACTTAAACTATGAGATTGTATTTCAAATACTCAACTACTTGTATAATTTTCTGTATTTTGTGTATATATGACCATATATTTGGGAGCTCTCACTAGGCTTTCAAATGAATCCCTCTCAATCCAAATACTATGACCTGATTGACGAAGTTTTTCTAGAATGTTGTTTGCTTATTATTAAGATCTACGTTGTACTAAAAGTGTGTTTTGCTTTTCCAAATTGGTTCATTAAGTTACAAAATAAAAAAATTCAGTGTAATTCTGATATGCAACCTCCATTTTTAGTCTGTTTAGCTGTATAGTGTTCAGAAACACTAACCACTTTATATACATATCTAAAACCTGTAATTTGTGCCTCTAGTAAAATAGATATTAAACAAGGCTCCCAAAATTCTTTCTGTATTGTAAAATGTAATTTAAGCACTGTCCAATATCATTAAAAATAATGAAAGGAAGCACACAGTAAGAAGTTTCTTTTTAAAATAAAACATGTTTCACATGAGAACAGCAAGATTATTGATATTTTCAAGATAGATATCCTTAAATGTTTTAGTTATACTGTCACCTTTTATTTTCCAAAATTATTAAAATAATAAAATAAATGACTTGATTTCATATAACTCAGTATTCTATGAAAAATTTAAACCTGATACAATAATGCAGAATACTACTAAATGATAAAGAAGTCTTTGAACTGTTGATCAGTACCACGTGGGAAAAATATACTTACTAAATTCCTTGCTGTGTTGAAAAGTGGAGTCACCAGACAAACACACGTCAAAATGTTATCTGTAAAATCAACTCTTTTATTCCTCTTTTTCTCTTATATTCAGATTATATCCTCATTGTTATCCCCTCACTTCTACATCCTCTTTCTCCCTACCCTTTTCACCCTATTCTCCTCCCCAGGCCTCTGACAGAAGGGTTCCTCTTCCCCCACCATATCTGATCACAGCCTGTCAGGTCTCATCCAGATAGCCTGCTTCCCTTTCCTCTGAGTGCCACCAGGCCTCCGTATCAAGGGGAAGTGGTTAAACCGGGTGCACCAGAGTTCATGTCAGATTTCTAATAAGAAATCTATACTGGGTTGATTTTCTTATAGGAACAAAAGGTAAGCTCATTAATTCATAGAAAGTCTGATGATTCTTGCAGCTTCTACAGCTTTGGGAAGTGAGTAAAATGTTTTGATTTTCTTTTGACAAACAGAATACCTTGAAATTTATAAAAAATATTGCTTAAACCATTTTAAGTTACTTTTTTATTAATATTTATATTTTTAGATGAATGTGGACAAAATGAAAGTGTCCAGTACAAGACAGAAAATGATTAATGGAATATGATTTATGAACAATTATTAAATAAATTGAAGTTAGTCTGGCCCAAAGAATTCTAGGACCAAAAACAAAACCTGTTTTAAAACAGGCAATAAATTGCTACATGAATACTGATCCACCGATTTTTATGAAAGTTGGACCAGTAGAGGTTCTGTTTGAGGATAAAAATGCCGTACATGGGGCTCATTTACCTTTCATTTTCCTGCCTGAATTTTATTTGATTAAAAAAACCCTCTGGAGGTCTTCATGTGACAAAGACAATGAGGGCACAAGGATGTATAGACACTAAAAGATTGGAATAATGCAACATGCTTTTGGCTGCTACATCTCAAGTCTACCCAACATAAGTACCAAGTCTCTTCCCTCATGTGCAGAGTTCAAGCTGTTGAAAGAAAAGCTAAACTGAGTAGTGCAGACGTTTCTTTAGTAGCCTTACCTCTTCTGGCCCTTCTGTTTTGTCTCCATCATAGCTTAGTTTCTTTGATTTTCAGCAATGGCTGTTCTGTTTCCAAGCATCACAAACAAAATCTTCCTTGACTTGCTCGTAGAAGCATGGGAGGCACCTGATGTTTCCTGTTGCCCCAGGTTCTAAGAAGGTCTTCATGGATAGCAAACCATTCGCACCAGTCAAAACTGTACTACTTATCCACATCTGTGTGAGTCAGAAAGTACAAATATTGAATGTGATTCATTTTTACCATAACTCACTTGTCATAAAATCAGTAGAGTCCTAAAATGTGTGCTTTTTTATTAGAACGGAAGAAGAAATATGTCTAGGAAAATATTCATATTGGCCAATAAGTCATTTATTAGCAACTATAGAAACTCTTAAAGCAGGACACTGTATTTTTCTTTCTTCTGAGATTGTTGATAAAGCAGACACATGGCCACAGGTGGCATCAGAAAACTAGGGACTTCTGAAAAATACACAGGAAACTCTACATAGGTTACACAGGAAACTGTACATAGGTAACATGTAACATTCTTTTAAATAAAAAACTAATTACCTCTATTTTTCTTTATCTGCAGGGATTACTAGCACTAATCCCATAAGTGGGAAGGGAGAGGTATATATGTCAGGTTTAGATGAAAAAAAAATCCCAAATAATTCTTGTAATTGCTTACAAGAACTGGCCATCTTCTACAACCAGGCAAGGCCTCAGTTGGAGGGACTGGAATGACAATTAAGCCACAAAACCTTAGAGCTACATATCCTACCTAGAGAATGTGCTGGAACCGTAGCATAGCAGAATCATTATCAAAGAGACCGGAGAGACTTCATCTAGATACTGATGGGGGTAGATGCAGAGTCTCACAGCCAAACATTAGGTGGAGCTGTAGCAGGTCTGGGGAGACTGAGGAGGAAGGATTGGAGAAAGCAGAGGGGTCAGGAACACACTAGGAGAACCCGGTCCACAGGATCAACTGACCGGGACTCATGAGTGGCTTTCATAGATTAAGGAGCCTGTAGGAGTATGACCTAGGTCCTCTTCCTATGTGTCGTTGTTGAGTAGCTTGGTGTTCTTCTAGAAATCCTAACATTAAAAAAGTAAAGAGTAAAAAGGAAAGAAAAGAAAAGTAGGAGCCACTGTAAAACACACAGGAGAGTGTTCATAGGTAACATGCAATATTCTTATAAATAAAAAACTAATGTTCACATTTTTCTATCTGCAAGGATTGTTGCATATTTCCTTATGTAGCAAAGGAGAGATGTATTTGTAAAGAAATTTTTTGAGTTTTGGATGAAAAAAAATCTCAAATAATTCTTTTAGCTACGTGTTTTTCTTTTTAATATTATATAGTATGACAAACATTTCTGAATATTCAAATCACTGAAGATATAATTTAATACCCTGGATGATTTTCTTTTTTTTTTCTCCAAAGACCTTTTACTTATTATTGTATAAGGGATCTTTGAAGATTAATGCTCTAAAATACTCATATGGTCAGTTTATGATGCAGGCTATTGTATTTAAAAGACAGTACCTAGGTATTTTTTCATTTATTGAAAATTGTTTTTTTCTTCCTATCACATAATATAACCTGATCTGGTTTGCCCTCTCCGTCCTCCCAGTTTCTCCCCCACTTCCCCTTCTGTCTTAATCCACCCTCTGCCATTCTGTCTCTCATCAGAAGAATAAATGTTTCTAATAAAATAAAAGAAACTACACAATAAGAACTAACATATCAGAACAGGGCAAAACAAACAGAAGAAAAAGAGTGCAAGAAAAGGCACAAGAAACAGATATCGATTCAATAACACACTCAGGAGTCCCATAAATACACTAAACTGGAAATCATCATATATATTTAAAGAGCCTGTAGAGTAAAAAGTCAGAAAGTAGACAGCTGAAAAAAAATGAGAGGGCCTCAATCATACACAAAGAAATTCAGGAAACAAAGAATGCTGGAAGCAAGAGAAACAGTCTTCCCAGGAAGGAACATACCAATTGATTATCTAATACCAAATGATCAGCCTTGAAAGCATAAATAAAAGTAGCATTTTACAAACTGAAAAAAAAAAAAAGAAAAATACAAATAAAATAAAAAGAAAACAAATTAGCAAAGTAGTATTAACAGCTCTGACATGATATTATGAGACAAGGAACCTATAAAGAAATGGTTCAGTTAGTTTTGTATGGTCCATCTTCTGCTGAGCATACAGCTAACTCTTAAGGGTAATTTGTTTCACAATGAGATTATTTTGGGTAAAATTAAATATTCCTTTGCAATGACTATCAATTGGACTTTGTTTCTAGGCTAGGGAAAAGGATATATGTCTACTTATCCTTAATCTCTAGGACCCATCTTGTACAGACACAAACAGGCCCTGTTTATGCTGGTTCAGTCTCTGTGAGTTTATATAAACATCTTTCTGTTGATTTCAAGGGCCTTGTTTTCTTGATGTCCTCCATGCCTTGCAGCTTCTAGGCTTTTTCTGCTTCCTCTTCCTCAAGGTTCACAAAGCCCTGAGAAGAGGTATTTTATGGAGGTATGCCATTTTGGAATGAGTATTCCAAGGCCTCTCACTCTCTGCATGTCAGGTGTTGGTCTCTGTATTTGATCCCATCTCCTGCAGGAAGAACCCTCTTGGATGATGATTGATAAATGCACTTGACTATGAGTCTAAGAGAATACTAGGGGTCATTTTATTGATATATATAAAGTAGTATTCAGTTTTATCCTACACCTTTGGCTATCTATATTCATTCAAGCAATGCCAGTGTGGGTTTCATTTTGTAGAGAAGTCCTTGACTCAAATCAGATATTACTTGGTTATTCCCACAGGTTTTGTGCCATCGTTGGCCTAGCGTATGTTGCAGGCAAGGCAGCATTGGAGATCATAGAGTTTGCGGCTGGTCTGCTGTTTATGTTTCTCCTTTGGTACAGAGTTCTTACCTGTACCTAAGATGCTTGTGTGTGTGGTGAAGGCTCTATGTAGGCACCAATTTGAACTTTCAGTGTTCAAGGAATTCTGTAAGTGTTGTCTTGAACAATGTGGCCTTGCAATCAGTGTGTGGACAGCAACCTATAGTTTTGATAACAGCCTGAGTTTTGGGGGGATTAACATTGGATCACTATCACCAATATCTCAATTCGATGTAACCCAATATCTGTACTGGAATCTTCATTTTGTGTCAAGAGATGTCCACTTGGGGCTTTTTCTCCTCCAACATTAGACAATTTCATTTAGATTATCTCCATATGTGTATATATTTCAGGAGGCTTCTACTATATTAAGTTACCATACTGCCCCTCAGATGGCACTTAATTTTAGCTGTCTCTCCCCATATTTTCTCCATCATCTCTTCACTTGATTCTTTCTGTCCAGCCACCACCATCTATCTATACCTATTCTATTTCCCTTTCATAGGGAGATATATCTATACCTTCATAGTCCTATACTCCAGACCTAATCTCTGTGGTTCTACAAATTCAAGTTTTCTTATCAATGACTTAAAAGCTAATAAGAACATATAAGTGAATACATACCATGTTTGTCTTTCTGGATCTGGAATATCTCACTCAGGATAAGTTTTTCTATTCTATTTACCTACAAATTCCATGAATTCATCATATTTAAAGGCCGAAGAATACCCAATTGTCTAAATGCATATATTTTAAATATATTCATCTATTGAGGGACATCTAAGTGGTTTACAATTTCTGGATAATATAAATTAAAGCAGCAATGAACATGATTGAGTAAGCATCTCTGTGGAAGGATGAAATATTCTCTCGGTATATGCTCAGGAGTATTATAGTTGAATCTTGAGGAAATTTGTTTCCATATTTCCAAGGAACTGCCCCATGGATTTTTATAGTGGCTGTACACATTTGCATTTCTACAAGCAGAATGTGAATGTTCACCATAATCCACATCCTTGCCAGCTTGAGCTGCCACTTGTTTTATTTATATTAGCAATTGAAATGGGTGCTAGATGAAATCTCAAGGAAGTTTTGAGTTTCATTCTCCTGATGAGTAAATGTTAAACATTTCTTTAAGTGTTTCACAGCCACTTGAGTTCCCCTTTTAAGCTTCACTGTTTAGATATATAACCTAATTTCAAGTGGGTTATTTGTTATCTTGATATCTAGTTCTTTATATAGTTTGTATATTAGACCACTGTTGGATGTGTAGTTGTTAAAAAGATAAAAAGAAAATTTCCATTATGTAGCCTGCCACTTTGTTTGAACTATGATGCCTTTTGCTGAGCAGAAGTGTTTCTGTTTTGTGAGGTCTCATTTATTAATTGTTGATCTAAGTGCCTGTGCTAACAGTATTCTGTTCAGAATGTCTTTTCCTGTGCCAGTGAGTTCAAGGCTATTACCCACGTTCTCTACCAGCAGGTTCAGAGTGTTTGGTTTTACACTTGAGGTCTTTGATTTGGAGTTGAGTTTGTGTAGGGTGTTAAATATGAATGTATTTGGATTCTTCTATATGCATACATCCAGTTTGGGCAGTACCATTTGGTGAAGATGTGGTCTTAATCCTAGTATGTATTTCTTAATCAAAGATCAATTATCTATAGGTGTATGAATTTGTGTCTGTGTCTTAAATTTGTATCCATTGATAAACATGTCTGTTTTGGATCGGTAATCATGCAGGTTTTATTAATATAGCTCTGTAATACAACTTAAAGTCTGGGATGGTAATATTTCCTGTAGTCATTTGTGTGTGTTTGTGTGTGTGTATGTGTGTGAATATAAAGCAGAAAATTGTCAATCCAAGGTGTGTGAAGAATCTGAAGAACTGAATTGCAATTTTGAAGGGGATTGCATTGAATTTGTAAATTGCTTTTGGAGTATGCTTATTTTTACTGTATTAATCCTACAGATCTATAAGCATGCACGATCTTTCCATCTTCTAATATATTTTTCAAAGTCTTAAAGTTTTTGTCATACAAATCTTTTTCTTCCTTGGTTAGAGCTACCCCAAGATTGTTTATGCTGTGTGAAGGTACTGTTAAAAGTGTGTTCCCCTGATTTCTTTCTTAGTTTATTTTAAATTTGCCTATAGGAAGGCTATTTTGTGAGCTCATTTTTTGTATTCAGGTACTTTGCTGAAAGTGCTTATCAGCTATAATTTCCTGATGGAATTTTTCAGATCACTTATGGATACCACCAGGGATAAGCAAATAGCAATACCTTGACTTCATAGTGGGCAATTTGTATCTCCTTGAAATGCTTCAGCTTTCTTATTGTTCTATCTGACTTCAACTATTATATTGAATAGATATGAAAAAAGTTTTTAAAACTTTGTCTTCTTTCTTATTTTAGTGTATTTGAGTTTCTCTCTATGTAAGTTAATGTTGACTAGGGGCCTGCTGTAGACTATATTTTGTTGAGGTATGTTCCCTATTTCTCCAGTCTCTCTAGAACTTTTATCATGAAGATGTGTTCATTTTTGGCAAAGGCCTTTCTGCATATAATGTGTTGATTATGCAGCTTCTGTCTTTCACATTGTTTACATTGTGGATTATATTTATTAATTTCCATAATTATATTGAACATCTAGATGAAACCTATTTGATCGCAGTGAAATATCGTGTTGTGTTCTTGGATTCAGTTTGCACTCATTTTACTGTTTTTGCATCTGTGTTCACAGATAAATTGGAAAGTCATTTTCTTTCTTGGGTTTTATGTGGTTTAAGTGTCAGGGTAACTGTATCCTGTAAAATGAATTGGGCCATATCCGTTTTGTTTCTATTTTGCAAAATAATTTGAGGAGTATTGGCACTAACTCTGCTTTGAAAGTCTGGTAATATTCTGCACTAAAACCATTTGTCCTTGCACTAGTTTTGCCTGGGAGATTTTCATTATTTCTTCAATTTCGCATGGGGTTATAGGTTTATCTAAATTGCCTATCTGATCTTGATTTAATTTTGGTGTGTAATATGTACTGACAAAATTATCCATTTCTTTTACATTTTCAACTTCTGTGGAGTACTGGGTTTTAAAGTATGGTCTTCTGTTCTCTTTGGTCTTTGATGCCTGCTGCAATGGCACAATATTCCATTTTATTTTTGTTAATTGGATTATTCTTTTTCATTCTTTTAGTTAATTTGGATAAGGGTTTGTCAGTCTTATTCATTTTCTTAAGGAACCAACTCTTTGTTTCATTGATTCTATGTATTATTCATTTTTGTTTGTTTATTTCTCTTTTAATGTTATTATCCACACTTTCATTATTTCTTGACATCTATTTGTTTTAGGTGTGATTTTTTTCCTTGTTGGTCTTCAGCTTTCAGTTGTACTTTAAAGTTACTAGTATGAGGTTTCCCCAATTTTATTATATAGACTACTAGTGCTATGAACTTGCCTCTTAGAACGGGTCTCATTGGGTTCCAAAATTTTGGGTAGGCTCCATATTCTTTTTTATTCTAATCTAGGAAGATTTTTATTTTTTCTTAATTTCTGTCTTAACGTAGTTTTAATTCAGCAGTAAATTGTTCGGTTTCCATGGATTTGTAAGCAATCTTTAATTTATGTTGTTATTGATATCCGGTTTTATTCTATTGTGGTCAGATGGGATGTTGGGTGTTATATCAATTTTCTTATATCTGTTGAGACTTGCTTTGTATCAGAATATGTGGTCAATGTTCGACAGAGGTCATTGATATACCGAAAAGAAGATGTAGTCTTTTGGGGGGTGAAATGCTTTGTAAATATGTGAGGACAATTGTTTAATAATATAAGTTAGTTCCAACATTTCTCTGTTTAATTTTTGTCTGGATGACCTATTGTTTAGCAAGAGTAAGGTACTGAAGTTTCCCACTCTTAGTGAGTAGGGTTCAATATGTGATTTAAATGTAGTGGGACTTCTTGTATGAACTGGGTACACTTGTGTTTGGTGAATAGATGTTAAGAATTGCAATGTATTCTTTTGGATGTTTCTTTTGATGAGTGTGTAATGTCCTTCCCTATATCTTCTGATTAGTTTGGGTTTGAAATTTATATTCCCAGATAATAAAATGGCTCCACTAGGTAGTCCTTAGGTCCATTAACTTGGGATACTTATTTCTGTCCTTTCACCCTGAGGTGACATCTATCATTGATGAGAGGGTATGCTTCTTGGATATAGCAGAAAGATGGATTCTATTTTTACATGCATAATGCTAGTTTGTGTCTTAGTGTTGGGAATTTAAGACCAGTTATATTGGAAGATACCCATGTGTAGTGTTTGTTGATTCTTTTTTTTGTTGTTGTTGTGGTTGTTGCTATTGCTGTTGTTGTTGTTGATTGTAGTGGTGGTGCTGGTTGTGGAGAGGGTGGTATGTGTGTGTGTATTTCCCTCTTTAGATTTGGAGTCTGAGATTATTTATTTATTGCATTGTGTGTGTATGTGTGTGTGTGTGTGTGTGTGTGTGTGTGTGTGTGTGTGTTAACCACACTTTTGTTGAAGCTTGTCTTCTATCACTTCTGTAAGGCTGGATGTGTAGATAGATATTGCTTAATTTGTTTTTGCTTTCTTGTAGTATTTTATTTTTTCCATTTGTTGTAATGAAAAGATCTGCTTGTTATGGCTATCTGCCCTGACATTTCTGTCCTCAGATTCTGTAAAACACCTGTCTAGATTTGTTCAGTGTTTAGCATCCCTACTGAGAAGCCAGGTGCTACTCACACTGGTCAGTGGGTGATAATACTCGATCTTTCTTCCCTTCGATCTTTTAATATTTTTTTCTTAGTTCTGTGTGTTTAGTGTCCTGGTTATTATGTGCTGAGGAGATTTTCTTTTACAATATAATCCATTCCATTTTTTCTATGTTTCTTGTACGTTGGTATGCATCTCCTTCTTCAGGTTTGGATGTTTTCTTCTGTGATTTTGTAGAAAATATTTCCTGTGTCTTTGACCTGGGCTTCTCCTCCATCCTTAATTCTATTTTTCAAAGATTAGTTCTTTTAGAGTATCCCAGGCTTCCAGGATATTTGTTCCAGGACTTTTTTTTTTTTTTTTTTTTTTTTTTTTTTGGATTTAACAAAGAATCCATTTTTTCTATCATATCTTCAATGCCTGAAAAATCTTTCTCCTCATCTTTGTATTCTGTTAGTGAACGCTAACTCTGTAGGTTCTGGTTGAGTTCCTAAATATTTCATTTCCAGTTTTCCTCCAGTTTGGGTTATATTTTTTATTCTACTTCTATTTTACAGACTTGAATTTTTTTATTATTTTATGAATATGGAACAATTCACAAATTTGCCTGTAATTCTTGCTCAGGTTCCAAGTTAAACTTTGCTATGTTGTTCCAATTTTAATATATGTGCTGCCAAGGCAAGCACCCTATATGTTCTTATATGTACAAAAGTTGCTGTTATTGTTATTATTATTATCATCATTATTATTATTATTTGTTACTCCCAGGGCTCAGATCACTATTCCTTTCCTGGTACTATGAAGGATGGTATAGGTGAACAGTAACAGTTTCTGTCTGACTCATATAAATACCAACATTTCACAGGTATTAATATATCATATTGTTTATATTTGAAGTACATTAAATTCACTTTTACAGTATCTCTTTTCTGATTAATTTTTCCTATCTCTGTCAAACATTCCTTATCAAAATTAAAAGAGCCTATGATTATCTTGCTCCTCCCTATAAGTCCGGGATAACTTACCCACATTCAGGTCTATATTTCATTTATATGTGAGCCTGTCTTTGCCATACCGTGCACTAATACCTTGCTTGGTATATTCTTTAGCTTAAAATATTTGCATGCTGTTTATTTATTTGCCAAACAAAAGTTCAACAATAATATCCATCAAACAATTTTATTTTTAGAAAAACAATGGCACATTTGACACCGCTTGTCAAAAGACTGTTGTCATATAGCTCCACAAACTGTGCACAGAGAAAAATTAGATACACCACATTAGTTCTCTTTCCTGGGCTTGAATGACAGTTTTATGATGTGTCTTGGATATAGTCAATAAGCTGCGGTTTACCACAATATCACTGAGTTTCATGTTTCATTTTTTTCTCTTGGCTTTATAATCACCAAGTCTGACAACTGCGGATCATATTCTCAGTATAATCAAGCTTGGCATTTTACCAAAGGCCAAATGGTTTTAAAAAGTGCTGTGTTTCAATATAGAATGTTGAGATATATTCAATTTTAAAACAAAACACTGTTTCAATTCTGTATGAAATGCTTGGGAAGTGGAACTATCAATCATAAAAAGTAAATCCACTTAGGCAATGAGTAGAAGGAGAAAAGTAAAATTGTGTGGCATGGTTGTAGGAAATATTATCCATCACTGTATTATATTTAATGTCTATTAACCTGTTTATCATTATAAAATATACTTATTCTATAATGAATGTTTATTCATTTTTATTATAAATAAGTACATTTTAGTTATTTAATTTACACAATTGAAAGTAAGTAAAAGAGTATTGTGAATGTTAATTTTAAAATATCCAATTAAATTGTAAAATCTGCTTTTTGCATTAAATATTTTGAGATCAGTGAATTTATTATTTGCAACCAGATGAAGAAAAAGGTGGTTCATAGTACTCATTTCACACTGATGATCAAATGCACATCAACGAAATAGAAAAATAATGTTTTGTTTGTACAAGTAAATATACAAATATGTACATATCAAGCATAAACTACAATTAAATTTGAATTGACCCTAAATGCATAATGTATAAATAATTATCTTGATTTTTTTTGTTTTCATGTTTTAGGCTTTTCAGTTTATGTTTTAAAATGCCACTTTTTATTTTGCTTTTTACCAGTGTATGTTAATGATAAATATATTTTGTTAGGATATTTATATGAATATATACACACACACACACACACACACATATATATATATATATATATATATTATTTGAATCAGAATTGAAAGGTATTTTTGTTGTTTTGTTTTATTTTTTGTTTTTTGTTTTGGATGCAAGAGGATTTCGGAATCAGGAACCAGGGAATACCACAAAATAACATCACTCAAGAAACCTCACAGAAGAGATTTCTTGGGAGAAACACATAGGAGCAGCTGCCTCTGAGTTGGAAGAAAGATCACAGAGGTCTGGATAAAAGGGAAGGCTTTTACAGGGTTCTTAGAGCATTGTCCAGTGAGCTAGAGGGAAAGTACAATGTGGCAGGAAGAATTGTTTGGCATTTAATGCTGAGTCATGGGAGAAGGGATTTCCAAGCGCCACAAGCCCTAGGTTGAGCTAGGAGTAGAGTACTTTTCCCTTGACCCTACTCTCAAACTTGAGGTCAAGTCAGGGGAAGTTGTTTCCCTGGTTCTGGTCTCAGGGTTGCGTCAAGCCAGGGGCAGGATGTTCTTTCCCTGGTCACTTTTCCCTACATTCTTCCCTTTTTTGCTTACTATTGATAACTCATCAGGATCAGGAAAGAGAGTGCTGTATGGGTGTGTTGGAGTCCATGGGGAAAGCTTAATTTTCACTGTCAGGGTGTAATCAGTGGTCGTGGGCCTCTGTTCCAATAGTTAGGGGTTGATAATCCTATAATAGAAATTGACTAAAGGTCTGGTCAGAAATCGTTTGGCAAATTCTAGGTAAGAAGTTTATAAGACAGAATCCACTTATTAGCATTAGGGAAAAGAAGAGAAATGGGGCTAAGAAAGGCAGTATCCAGGAACAGTCATAGGGGAGGGGAATAAGGGGAAAATGGGAAGGAGGGAAGAATGGGAGAATACAAGGGATGGGATAACCATTGAGATGTAACAAGAATAAATTAATAAAAAATTAAAAAAATAAATGTATATGTAAAGAATAAAAATATTTAATTAAAAAAAAAGAAAGGCAGTACCTACTTCCATATTGGACTATCAATGATCCATTGGACAGAGCCATTAATCTGTTCCTTATATTTTTGGAGATGTTCCTGAAATTTGGATCTTGTCTTTTATTATATCATTTGTTGGAATTCTTTCCTGAGGAAGAAACAAAGGACAGGCTGCTCTGTAGTTAGCGAACTTAATCCTCCCTGACTTTGTAGCATCGTGGCAACCAGAAAGACTTTTTGGTCCTGGGGATGAGGATGGTCTGACCCACTGGTTGGAGGTTCTGGATGAACTGAGAGGAAATAGTAGTAGCTTCTACTGTGTATAGTAGATAGTCAAGGAAGCGGTTAGTCCTCCTTTTCTAATGGCAATGCCAGTGGTTATACCCAAAACTGCAATAAGGGATAGGACCCGAATCATTCATTCATTTATCATTTTGTGCTGCTCTATACTCTGTGATAGAAACAAGCACAGGTTCTTCTACAAGAACCACTGCCAATTTTTGGGGGGAAAAAGTCAAAGTATAAGTCCCAGACAACACTGCACCTGCTAGCAGCAGTAAACTTGAGGACCAGAGAAGACTGATGTGAACCATTGTCAACATTCAGATAGAGGGGTTGGGTGGTGGAGCTCAGGGTCAGGGTATTATTCCAGTGTGCTCATGAATGTGTACTTAAGAGAAAGGTGTGAAAGAGATAAGAAGTAGTAATAGTATTTGGTTCCAGGAAGTTAGTGAGAATGGAAGTAAGAGAGTCTAATAGTTCAATGTGTGAGACCACAAACAGTGGTACTGAATTTGGCTTAGGAGAGATATACTCTTTAAAATCATGTATTTTTTTCCAGCCTGCCTTCAGAGAATCACCACCAAAAGTCATGTGATCATCTGTTGTTGTCAACTGTGACACATTTATACTGTTACTACTTGAGTTGTACATCTGGCCTATGCAACAGGCATTCCTTTTAAAAGCTTCTCCCCCACCATCAAGTTCTCTTGTTCTCTCTGTCTTCCAGATTCTTTGTCTCTATCTCTCTTTTTGGTCCCCTCTCCAAGACAGTTTTTTGCTTCCCCCACCCCAGTGAACCTCTCACATGAGATCTGTTGTGTGATATCATCTTGTTGTAGTATTTCTTGGCTCCTATCTGTCAGAGTATTCTGTCACTAAATCCTAACACACAAAACCAGTGTTCTCCAAAGTAGGCAAACAAAGTGTTATTCAGAGGATGATATGCAGAGGTTATGGTCTGAAATAAGAACTGAGTTACGATGAAGGCAGACAGGTGGAGTCAGTGTTATTCAAGAGGAGATGTTATGAGTGTAAGAACCTCTGATGAATGTTGGATCACATTTCTGCTTCCTCTGTTTCTTGATGTTAGGAAAGTGGACTGTATACGTTCTTTATTTTGATCATTTCTGATGGATAATGGATGACAGCAAAGCTTCCCAGTGACTCCCGTCTCCAATCTGTAGTACTATGGGTCTTTAATTTGGAGATCGTTAAAAAATCCCCCATTCTATGCAGAAGGTAGACTCCCCTGTGGAATATATCTCCATGCATTCTATAAGGTCAGTAAAGGCAGCCTCTGTAAGTCTCTGGTCGACACTGACAGCAATCTCTAGTTTGTTCGTAGAAAAAGCAAGCGAAAGGAAGAGACTGATTTATGTGTTAAAGGGATACACATCTCCTACTGACCAGACCCACCCCAGGAGTGGCCTGGGTGAACTGTTGAGTGTAAGTTTCTTGAACCTCAAATCTCTGCATGTAGAGTCTGCTACCTGCAGGAGCTAGAAAGAGGAGGTAGAAAAAGAAAAGGTTAAGGCATATCCTAGTGGGGTCAGACTCCAGTTTTGGCAAACTTATGGTACCTCTTTCTGCTATGACCAGAGGCAAGCTGGTTGATCTTTATATCTTCTGAAGTCTAAGGGAGCAAGGTCCGCTTGAGGTTGAAATTGTAAACGAAGGGTTATTTTAAGACATTGATATAAATGGCTTGTGATGGGAAAAGTGAATCCAATGAAGGAAAACGTATAGCTTAGTGGTGGTTGGGGTAGTAAAGATAATATGGATGGGGCCCATAGATTGAGGAGAAAGGGGAGAGGGATTGTGACTAGGAGAAGAGAGGATGACCAGGTAAGTCACTGATGTTAACTGGGGAAAGAAGGTGTCAGGGTAAGGTTGAGGCAAGTAATGATGGGTGAAATTCCAGAGGAGGGAGCACAAATGGCATGAGAAGGTGGTAAGAAGGTGATTAGGGAGGTGATGGCCAAGACGTGATGCCAGGGGGCAGAATTGACCATTAATATATGTGCCTTAGAGGGGAGATAGAATAGGTTTCTTTGGGAAAGCCCTCAGTCACACGAGAACTAACAGTGAAGTTGTGTCCAATCTATTTAGAGTTCTTGAGAGAGCTTGATAAGAATGTTTTTGAGGGAGCAATTGGTTCATTTGACCTTGCCCGAGGACTGGGATTAATAGGGGATAAGGAAACACTACAGGATGTTGAGAGCTTTAGATAAAGTTTGAGAATTAAACCCCGGGCTATTATCTGATTGAAGAGAGGTTTCTACTTCAAACGAGGGGGGGGGGCAGGGGAGGGGATGATCTCCCAGAAAAGGAGATTGGAGCATATGTGTGATCTTTTGTTAGAAGTGGGAAACGTCTCTACCAATTCTGAGAATGTGTCTACCAGAGTGAAACAGTATTTGAAATATCTAATGGTGGGTATATGGGTGAGGCACAGGTGCCAGTCTGTCTCAGAGAGGATCCTCTAGCTAGGTGAGCCAGGAAAGGAAGATCCTAAAGCCCTGCAGTGGGATTAGATGTGTGACACATTTTACAAGAAACTGTGACAGCCCTTAGAAAAGATAGATCCTTGGGGGTGGGCAGTAAATACGTTTTAGTGAGATGAGACAATGCCTGGCTATTAGGCTGAAATAGATGGTTCAGACAGGACCGAACTTGTTTATTATCTGGGGATGACAGTATAGATGGAGGCTGTAAAATGAAGAGGTCTTGTGAAAGGGATCCAGGCCTCCAAGACTCACAGCTCTAGCTGCCTCGGTGCCTTGGTTATTTCCTTAGGAAATGATGGGATTGTCTGTTCCGTGCCATTATCAATACATAATTTCTATGGCTCTTGGAAGATGAGAGGCCTTTTGCATGGCCATAACATGGTCTGAGTTGTGTTTTAACCCCACCACCTGTTGTAAGTAGTCCACATTCCCTCCAGATGGCTGCATGTCATAATAGAATATGGAAGGCATATTTGAAGTTGATATAAAGGTTTAGAGATTGTCCTTTTCCTTATTGAAAAGTATAGGTCAGAGCCATTAGTTTAGTCTGCTGGTTTGTGGTTAAGGCTGGAAAGGCCTATAGCTCAAGCACCTTGGTGTCTAAGAAAGATTCTTTGCTTCATATACAAGAAGTACAGTGGTGAACAGAGAATACAGGCAAGTCAAATTTGGAAGGTGTAGGGCCATAATCTAGAGGAGGTTCTAATAAAGCGTGGTAATAGGTGCAAGAAGTTTATTGGGTTATCAAGGGCCACCTCATATAGGGGATAAGCAAGAAGGGCGAAAGAGGGAATGCAAGAACAGAAGAAACAAGCCATTGCTAGGAAGAATACAATTTGATCCCTGATGATGAGAACCGTGAGTGACAGAATTAACTTTTTTATCTAGGTAATGTCCTTGTGAGTTAAAGCAAGAGCTAGTCTCAGATAAGTTACCTGACAGCTGGACAGCTAGATCTTAGAGGCTGAAACCCTATAACCTTGGCCAGACAGAAAGTATAATAGAGTAGTGGTGTCAGCTTGGCTAAAATACAGGGAAGGACTTCAGAGGAGGAAATAATTTAAGTTTTGTATAAACTCAGATTTAGGAAGAAACAAAGAGAGTAAGTCAGAGGCCAAACTCAGGCTGAATAGATATGGCCGAATAGCTGGCTCAGAGTTCCTGAGGTAGGACGGTCCAGGTGAATTGAGTTGGAAGGAGAGTGTTTAGGTCAAGGTGAATTGAGTTGGAAGGAGAGTGTTTAGGTCAGTACAAGTAATGGCGATAACACTTTAAGAGTAAGGATTAAGAGAAATAGAAGGAAGGCATCCTTGAGGTCTAGGACAGAAAAACGAGAAGTCACTGAAGTGATGGTTGAGAGGGAAGTGTAGGCGTTTTATGGTGTAGAGAGGAACTACTGCAGAGTTAATAAGTAGAAGATCCTGACCAAAGTGTTAGGTTGCACTGTTTTTTTTTTTTTTAACTGCATGTATGAGTGTATTAAAAAAGCAAAGATGTGGGTCACAAAAGGCCTTTCTTAAGAGGTCATAAATAAGATGCTTAAGTCATCTAAAACTTTGGAGATTGCATGGGTATTGAATGTGGATGATGTAAGAGTAGGTTTTTGTTTTGTTTTGTTTTGTTTTGTTTTTTTTTTTTTTGGATGACAAGAAAGGAATGTTGTTTGGCTGTAGGGTTAGAGTGTCCTATTCTTGAGGCTTCACCTAAAAGTCCAGTAAAGGTAAAGGTGTGAGATTGTGTGGTTTGGAGAAGAAGGAAGAAGGGGAAAGTCAATGAGCCTGGGGTCAATCAGATTAGGGAAGCAAAGGAAATGGGAGCTCCCACTTTGGCTTCGGGGGCCCTTCTCAGCAAGGGAATGTGACAGGTTGGCACCATTAGGAAGGAATGTGTAAAGGGGACACCTCGAAAAATACAAATAAATGATAAGGTTTGTTGAGGCTGGTAAGGCTGTTGTCTCCCTACCACAACAATAGGAGAACAAGGAGAGATAGGTCCTCAAAACTCCATCAGGCCCTAGTAAGTGGTCCCAGCATTAATAAGGAAGGAGATGGGTCACCTTGATGCAATAATGAGCACCCATGTCACCCTATTGGAGACAGCAGTGGTTGGCCCTGGCCCTCACATTTATCCATGGCCAGACCTAGAAGGTCATCTGAAGGGCCATCTAGGTTTGATGTCCCCTTGCAAGGGCCACAGCAGCAACCAACAGCCCAATGTTTCTCTTGATGGCACATTGAACATGGTCTATAAGATTTGCAAGGGTTTGGACAGACCTGGCTCCAGTGACCCTCCTGACTTCTTTCGAAACTCAGAGATTCTTGGGCTTTCAGAAGTGAAAGAGCAGTTGCTATGGACAGCTGGCAGACCATAGCCAACATCAGACATTTTTAGGTTGGGCCTTTCCCATCTCTCCCATGGAACACCTTAAAGCTACCACTAAGGCCTGTGTAGTCAGAGGATCCTCTATCTAGACATTTAAGTTTCGCTCTAATGTTAGAGAAACTCTGGCTGAAGCAGATTATAGAAAGTTTGTTTCTCATCTGCGGTCTTAGGATTCAGATTCGTATATTATAGGAGGAACTTTGTAAGGCAATCCAGGAATGAAAACAGGTTTTTGTATTTGCCCTGAATGAACTTCTAGATATTTTTTCAGAATTTACCACTTTTAGAGCAACTTGACAGAGACTGGCCTGGAGGCAGGTTATAAATGGATCTCTAGCTAAAATGCCCCCAGGGTATTGTAGTTCCATTCTGAATTGTGGTCATAGCCCACCTCAGACACATCTGGGTAAGCAGTGTCAGTTTGTTAAATTGTCTGCATGTGCCCTGCCCTGTTCTCAGACTCGCCTGTGCTCTTCAGAGAGAAGGTTGTTGGTAAGAGTCATATAAATGTCATGGGAAGATATGGTTGTAAGACTGGGGAATGTACTGGAATTCTTTACTAAAGGTGGAGGGGAGAATAGCAAAATAAAAGGATCCAGAGGGTCCTAGAAACCTACAAGCAGAACAATATGATAGGCAGATTTGGGCCCAGGGGTCCCGCTCAAACTAAGGCACCAGCCAAGGACAATACAGGCAGTAAACTTTAAAACCCTACCCAGATCTAGCCAATGGTCAGAACATTCTCCACAATTGAGTGGAGAGTGTGATATGACTTTCTCACGTACTCTGGTGCCTCACATTTGACCATGTCCCCTGGAGGGGGAGACCTGGTGGCACTCAGAGGAAGGACAGCAGGTTGCCAAGAAGAGACTTGATACCATACCCTATGAGAATATACAGGGGGAGGTAATCCCCCTCAGGAACAGTCATAGGGGAGGGGAATAATGGGAAATGGGGGGGGGGAGGGAGGAATGGGAGGATACAAGGGATGGGATAAACATTGAGATGTAACAAGAATAAATTAATAAAAAAATAACAAACAAACAAACAAAAGGATTACTGGTATAGGACCCCAATTGTTTTTCTATTTGAGAGAGTTTGCTTACAGAGAAGGAGACATATACCCTATGGTTTCATCTACTTCCATGACTTCCTGAAAGCAGGGAAGTGTGGGCAGGTTAGGCTGGTAGTGGAAGGTGGAAAGGACCACCGGTGGAGTAGGTATGAATAGCCGGAGAACTAAAGGTGGCTAGTGGGCTGAAAATGGGCACCAGGGAGATTTGATTAGATTCACTTGTCACTGGAGAGGGAGACTGGAAATGGGAGTAGCCAGAGGAGGAGAAGGAGCTGTGGGTTGAGGCTGAGAGGGGGAATTTGATAACTGGGCCTAGATTAGTGGGGGAATCATCTGAGCTGAGCTTCATGTTAGTAGAAGCTGGGTGGAGGAACAGGAAGAACAGAGAGAGGATTTGGAGCAGAGAGAGGAGAAAGTTTGGACATAGGGAATCTCTTCCCATATCTCCAATTGCTAGAAGTACTTGTAAAGGTCCCAAATGATATTTGGGTCTAGGATGCAATAGGCAGCCATTTGGATTAGTTATCTAAGAGATATTGAGGCCGATTTGATTAGAAAAAGTGAATACGTTTGGGGCCCTTCAGGTTAGGCACCAGGTAGAGAGGCTGGGGGTTTCTAAGAGGCACCCCAAGAGGAGATGAAAGGTATAGATAACACCATTCTTGTGGATGAAGGGAGTAGGGGAGGAAAAAAGGTCCCAGTAACCTGTAATCTAGGAAGTTCCTAGGACATAGAGAGGACCGAACAAGTCAAAGTCAGCCATTTAGTGGCTCATCACCATACTCAAGTAGGATCAGGAATGACACCTCGTACCACAGCTCTGAAGATGGCCTGAAGGCTTTAAAGAAGTCAATGAAAAACTAAGCTAAATAAGGAATGAGGTCTCATCTGTGGGCAAGGGATAGACAACAGGGTTGCAGAGTATCATAAAAACTATTAGGGTATGGAGAAGCTATGGGGTTATGGCAGCTCCAAGGCAGAGGCAGAAAGGGTCACCATTTGTGTTTAAGGAAACTGCAGCTCTGGGGGTAGTAGTGGTGGTGAATAGGACCATTTCTAGCCTTAAAGACTGCGGCTGCTGGTAACTCGACCTGTAAAAGTACTAGAGTGATGCCAGACCCTCAGAGCTCACTTTCTCAGACTCTCAGACGTGCTTCCACCAAGTGATGGGAAAACTTATTTATTTAACACTGGTGCATGGAATGACGAAGTATTGGTGAGACATAAGCTAAGTCTGTTCCTGGTTAGCAGGAGATGAGGGATAGGGCCCCACTGAGGCTCAAATTCTAGGGAAAAGAGGTTAAATCCCAGGCACCAGGAGAGCCTATCTGAGTCACAGTAACAGTAAAAGGTTGCTTTTGTTTTGTTTTGTTTTGTTTCTGATGCAGGGTATCTTGGCAATAGAGAGCTAAGGACTACCACAAAGTCACACCATGCAGAAAATGTCACACTAGAGATTTATTGGGGAAAAACATGAAGTGGCTGCTTCCTCTGAATGAGAAGAAAGACAGCACAGGTCTCTGGGGTTCTTGGAGCATATACAGGGCACTAGTGGAAAAGTACAGTGTGGAAGAAAGTCATGGGAACTGAGATTTTTAAGTCTCAGGAGTTCCAGGTGGAGCCAGCAGGGGGATGTATTTCTCTTGACCCTGGCCCTGGGCTTGGGGGTCGAATCAGGGGCAGGGTATTCTTACCCAAAATCCCTTTCTCTATAATCTTTGTCTCCTCATAGTTCTCTTGGTCCCTCCCACTTCTTCTGGTCCCCTTCCTGTCATCTATTTCTTCTTTTGCTTTTGTGTATTTTTAGTTTATTATTTTATGTTTATTGGTATCTATGTGTAAATCCACATTATATGCATGCCTTCTGCTTATGGGAGCCAGAACAGGCTCTCTAATCCCTCAAACCTAAAGTTAAACATAGCTGTGAGATGTCATGTGGGTGCTAGAAATCAAACCCAGGTCCTTACAAAGAGCAGGATGGACTCCTCACTTTGACTCATCTCTCCAGCCCTAGTTAGCTTACTTCTAAAATGATATTTTATTTTGTTTTTCATCATATGCTTGTGAGCATCTTCCATGTGTGGGTTCGTGTATTTGAGTAGAGTGTCTGAGCTCAGAAGAAGCTATCAGATCACCTGTGACTGGAGTACTGGCAACAATGAGACACCTACCAGCTGTATTGGGAACTGAATTCTGGTTCTCTGCAAGAGTCCCATGTGTTCTTTACAGCTGAATAATCTCTTTAGCCCTTCTTCCCTAATTTCTTTGAAGCAAAACATCACTTGGAAGATGTCAGTCATAATTTCTTTAAATATTCTGACTCCTAATAAACTCACTCTCATGGGGAAACTATTTTCAAGTTGTTTTTAAAACATCACAAGCTTGATTTCAGATTATAAATGAAATAATGGTCAAAATTCAAAAGTTTATAGCCAACTTTACTATGAAGTCATAGATTTTACAAGAAAAATTATTTCATAAAATTTTGCTAGAGGATAAACAAAATTTGCAATCAAAAGTATGTTTTACTATATAGGTTAATTTTATTTAGAATAGTGTGTATGCTCTCTTCTTCTAAATGTACTTTAGTGTGTTTTAAACATGTGTATGTGTGTTTCTATGTGCATACATGAGGGGGTGTCTATATGGGTCAGAAGAGGTGCTGGAACTCTCTGAAGCTGAATTTGCATGTTGTCATGAACTGCCTGGTTTAGGTGTTAAGGCCCAAATTCAGCCCATCTCTAGGAAAAGCAGGTGAAGTCATCACCGTGCTAACTCCTAACATATAGCTCTTAGTCCTCTAAAACTGTGGTGTGGGAGACAGGCAAAGGAGTTGGAACTGTGTGCTACAGAAGTCTACAATGCTACAGGCTTTGCTTGGTAGGCAATTGAAGATAGAATGCCAGTGATGCTCAGTTAAGAAAGGAAACCAAACACCAACCAGAGTGAATGAGCCTGTAATGTTCTCTTCCTTAGTTCCTGATTGCCTCTCTCTGAAGGAGTTCCTGCCCTGCCTTTTTTCAGCGATGGACTATGATGTGAACATGTAAGCCCCATAAACCCTTCCTTCCCTGAGTTGCTTTGGTCAGTGTTTTACCACTGCATCAGAGAAGCAAGCTTGATTATGAGAAACTGGAACCAAGAGTGTGGTGTAAGCATGGTGGGCCCGAGCTTATTCTTTTCTGGAAATATTAGGAGAGAATTTAGAACTTTATCCAGTGTTGTATTTTGAGTGAAAATTTTCCCTGATAGTCTCAGGCATTTAAAGAGTCCCAAATTGGTGATGCTATTTGTGGGGTTGAGGCGGTACATCCCTATTGGAAGACATTTGTCAATGGGGAGCTAAAATGTTCCCTCCCAGCTTTCTGTTCCAGCTGCCATGTCATGTTGTCAAAACCAAATGGGCTCCAGCCCTCAGCTCCTTTTTTTTCTATAAGCTGCCTTTGTCCAGGTGTTTTTATCACAGTTAAATTAAAGTCATTAATACAGGCTGAAAAGATAGTGCATGCTCAAAGATTCAGGGCTGGTCTATGGGAACTTAGAAGAAATGTTTGCAGATATGGAAGAGTAGAGTGTGGAATTTCAGAGGAAAGACTGAGAGTCCTTCAAGACTCTATTGGGGCTCATTCATGCAATGTATTTGAATTAATGATCTGTGGAAGTGAAGCTTTCTATGCTTTACAGGAACAATTCATGCTGGGTCACTGGGCCTGAAAACAAAGCTATGAAACATAATGGCTGATGAAATGTTGTGTAGGAAATATTTCCACAGATCAACAAAGAGAAGTCTTTATTCAGGGTGACCAGGGATGCAACTCAAGCTGATAAGTGAACTTCACAATATGAAAGAAGAGTCTAAGTGGCGTTGATTTTGATAGTATCTGAAAGGATGATGGAGGTCACCGGGAGGGTGGCAACTGAATATGGCAGGGTTGAAGTTCCTGAAGAGAGTTCAAGAAAGGTCATGTTTGGAAGCAACATCTGAAATGTGGTGAAGACCCTTTAGCCCAGAAGGTTTTAATGAATGAACGTTGTCAGATGATGAGCTTTTTATCCTATTGACTTTTGGTTTTGCTCGGATCTGATTGTAATTGTGTCCATCTTCCCCCATTGTGGAACTAAAAGTATTCTATTTATTTTTTTATTTTCAGGAATACACAGTAAATGGCTGTGAATTTTTAAAAAATGAAAGTTTTAAAGTAGTTGGTCAGTGTTCTATCACTGCAACAGAAGTCAACACAACAATATTCAATACATCATACCGGATAAAGTCAGAAAAACTTACTCTAGAACTTACTCTAGTAGTTACCTAGGTTGCAGTATGAAAGGAATGTCTCATTTGCACCTCCTGGTCCCATCATATATAGGGGCATACCTCTAGACATCCTTAAGTTTTTTCATGGCAAAGAAAGAAGTTGGGACAATCTAATGTTCTTTTTTTCCTTAAAGTAGCTGAACTGAAGGATACAGCATTAAAAAGATTTGGGAAAAGGTCTGATGCAATGACTCTGTGGTCAAGAGTACTTCTTACTCTTGCAGTGGAACCAGGTTCAATCCCAGTATTCACATGGCAGCTCAGCTCACAACTGTCTGTGACTCTAGTTCAATTATTTTCTCTCGACTCCTTGAGCACCAGGAATATATGTCATAAACAGACATACATGTGGGAAAAATACCCATGCCATTAAAATGACAATAATAATATGTTTAATTTTTTTAAAAAGTCATAAGGGGACCCTAAGGAAGACTTTTTGCTTGTCAATAAATGAAGACAAAAGACTGGCACTTCTGTAAGATTCAGAGGCCAAATATATCTAAGGAATAAATGGCAAAAAAGACATTTTACTTGCAATATTTTTGGCCTACATTTGACTTATAGTTTATTTGCTGATGTTATTAATGTTGTGTATTTATTTAACTAGTTGATAAATAATTTGTGAATAATATTTCCAATGTGTGATTTGACAGTATATTAATCTTTATTAACTTCATTTTTTTCTAAAAATATTTAACTCTTAACAAGTTCATATACTTGTTTTTCTTTCCATAGACTGAACTGTAATAGATTTATAAGAATTTCTCTTATCTTCTTACTTCAGCACTAGATAATTAAGGAGGAAAAAGTCCTAAAAAAAAAAAAAGGGAGACAGAAATATGAATTAAATCACCATAATTAAAATGTGGTTCTTTGATGAGCTATGTACATCATAGAAATCAATTCTCTTATAGCAAGACTTCTCATTTGCTCTCTTTCCTTCATAATTTTTAGTCTGGATTTCTGTCTCATTTCATGTAACTTTTTTGGATTCTAGAAATTTATATATCAGTAGTCCTTTATAAGGCATTACCTAAAATTACCCAAATTGAGAACACTACATAACTCATGCTTTAGTACTTATGTCCTTTCTATGTAAAAGGCATATTTTAATCATCTCTATATAAATTTTAATATCCATAATAAAGCTTTGGAGGAAGTATGATTACCTTTAAAGAAACTTTGACATAGATAGGTTCAGCAATTTTCCCAAGGTGAAAGCACTTGAACTCAGTATTAATTCTAATACTTTATTAGAATAGCCTGTGTTCTCTAGCTAGATGAAGGATAGATTTTTTTTCTAACCAATAGCATGAAGGTGTGAGTCAAATGCCATTGTGATATTATTTTTAATTGCTCCAAAATGTATGAATTATAAAATCCTCTGCAATATTATGAACAAAATCCTGAAATGTGTAAGAAACAAATATTTTGAAAACATTAAACTATACTTAGCCTATTTATTTTAAAATTTAAGTAATTATATCTTTCCTCAGATTACCCGAATTAGTATATTTAAGCTCTGTCAGACCTCCCTGTTCATTGATACACTCAGTCCACTCAGTATGGCCGAGAATTGTAAGAAACGAGTAGTGTCCTGATCATGATCATCCAATGAGAAAGATAATTTGGAAAACACACAAGGAAGATCTGGCTTTAGAGTAAATCACTTTGTCTACAGTGGCCATACATTTTCCTTACTAAACCTAATGAAATATCATTTTTCTACCCAGGCACTTTTATTTTAAGCATGGCTATTTCCCCCAAGGAATAATGTTTATATTGCTATCTAGTTTCTAGTTATTACGGTTGTTTTGAATTCTGACAGAAAACCCTGACCTCTGAAACTCTTTTTATTACAGATTCCTTGAAATTGTTTCTTCCTATTACATTAAATAAGGATTTTCCTTCTTCAAATTTCATAATGCCATGTATGCCTAGCAGTAAAGATTCTTTTCTATGCTCAAAGGACTCATACCTTCAAACAAATCTTAAACCAAAAGAACAGTAAACATACTGTCAAGGGGAGAGTATAGGAGCCTGAAAGACGAGAACCCATTATTGTTCTAGCCATCCTAGAAACCACAGAGGCTCCCATGGGATGTGCTTTTTCCATTTGTTTATCCAATAATTTAATTTGTTTTTCATGAAATAGGCATAACTGAAGGGCTAAACAATAATGTTTTTGTGATCCGAAAATTGAAATAAATAAATTATTTGCTTCAAATCATAAATTTGATAATTCCATTTCTGTCTTTAAAACATGTGACTGAGGTTCTTATGTTCTCAAGATAAAAACTTTTTGAAAGCTGACAAATTCTACTCCTCATATTTATTTTTAAAGTTATTTTTAGATATAGTTATACCATTTTCCTCTTCCATTTCCTACTTCCAAACTCTTCCACATACCTTTTTTTTTTAAACTTATGGATTCTATTAAGTAATGTGTGTATGTGTGTGTCTCTGTGTGTGTGTGTGTGTGTGTCTGTGTGTGTTCATAATACATTTGAAATTATTGTCTTTGTACTCACAGATAAGTATAGTCTTCATCCCTCATCACTGACATCTTTATTTCTGACACACAAAAACAATTACATAAAACTACATCCAATCAAACTGGAGGATTTTGGAGCCAAATCCTAACTGATATATCTACAACACAATTTCTGTCCCTAAGGCTCAGGGAATCATTACAGAAGAATGGGTCGAAAAGATTGTAAGATCCAGAAAAACAGGAGGTTTGCTGAGAGATTTTTGTCTCTTAGAAATGTGCCTACATTCTACACTTGGGACCAAAACAAACACACAAACAAGCAAGCAAACAAAAAGTCATATTCACATGACACAACTGAATTTTTAAAGAAACCAGAAACTTCCACTTCAGTAGAGGGAAAAGGGACGAGGGGGTGGGGCAAGGAAAATTAGCAAATAATATCACATTCCAGCTCTGTTTGAATTTTATAAGGACTGAACTAAGCAATTATAAAAGCAATTTATCTTCTCTGCACCCCTATAATGCAAAACTGCAAGTTAATAATTTATTGATCTGTTGATTGAAGATATTCAAATATTTGTATGATGATACAAGTTTCTTTAGCATCTAAAATACATCAGAGATGTTACAAAAAATTATTCAGCTCTCCTAAGATTAGGGATTGCTTCATGAGTGGCCTTGAAATTTTCATTTTCTAATGAAATTGCCTAGATTTAATCATTACCTAAGACAAACCCGACTTAGTTCTGGTGTAAAAAGAATGCACTTGAATGATCTAGATAATAAGACTAATAAAACAGCATATCCAGATTAAAAAGAAAAAAAGAAATGTGGTGGCTCACGCCTTTAGCCTGTAAACTCAGTACTTGGGAGGCAAAGGAAAGTGGATCACTGAGAGTTCGAGGCCAGCCTGGTCTACAGAGTGAGTCTGGGCAGCCAAGCTACACAGAGAGACTCTGTCTTGAAAAAAAAAAAGAAAGAAAGAAAGAAAGAAAAATGTCAGACTCTACACTCAGCAAGTTTCATCAATATGGCTGCCTAAGCAGGATCTGAACAAGAGCAACACCAGTGGACATGCTAACGGTACAGTGGTGCTCAGGAGGTCTCAACCCTAGACCAAAAACTATAAGCAGCTAATGTATTCCATAAACAAGAGTCTCCATGTTCTTATTCTTTATCTATACTCTGTGGTAATTTTTTTTCTGATTCTGGGTCTTTACCCGGATTATATTTTTTTTTACTGTTCTTCAGGTAAATTTGAGGTTGAATTGTTTTCAATATCATTTTCCATTTTTAATAGTAGTTTAGATTAAAGCTATGTTTATATTTTGAGAATGTATCTTCAGAATGCACAGCTCAGTTTGTTTTATATAGATTCATTGATGTGATTGCTGGTCTCCTGCTCATGTACCTCACTAGTATTTAAATAACCTCAGAAGAGACACCATGATCTTTTATCATTTTTTTCTTCATCCGTTATTTCCAGATAATGCCCACATTTGACATGCTTATGTGGCAAAGTTGAGGTCCAAATGAGGGTCAGACCTCGCACCTCACTATCAAATGAAACTCTTGTCTGATTTTCCAACATCCCATGATCCTTAAATTCTGTAACCAATCAGCAAAAAGAGAAGAAGATGTATGAGAATACGTTCAGAAAATAAAACTTGAATGGTTATGTATCATATCTTTTCATTCTCACAAGCAGTAAATTACCCTAAAAAATGACTCAGCAGACAAATTCACAGAGTGTAACTTGAAAGGCATTGTAGTATTATAAGACTGAGCAGGCTTTATTTAGAATATAAGTAATATATATATATATATATACATATATATGCATGGAATAAAAATTAGTGAAAAAAGAGGCTCTGAATTTGAATGAGAGTGTACAGGGATTTATTGGGAGTTTGGTGTAGGAAAAGAGAAAAAAAGAAGTGGTTTAAATAAATTATAGTCTCAAAAATTCAGAATAAAAAAACTCCTGTTTGTAAGTTGATGGTTGTATACACAGAGTTGTTATACTTTAAGGTCCTATATAAAACAATAATCCAATAACATTTATTCTTGTTACAATGGTTTATTCATAGAATATATGAGAGTACATCAGACAACTTTATTTACATATTTTTTACTAGACTCAAACTTTCTAAATCTAAAAAAAGTCTTTTTTGAAAGCTCTAAACATTTGAAAAAGTTTCCCTGTCTTGTAAATAAGAAGATGCCCAAAGTAAAAGCTCAAGTTAAAAATAATCAGCCTATAAACCGTCAAGTGGAAACTCTCGCATTAGCAGGAACAAAACTGCTAATTGTATAGTATAGATCTTCAGTCTCTTTGGCTAGCTCCCTGGAATAAGGCTGTTTCCCAGATTGGTTTTCATTCCATCACTAACTAGCTTCCATAGGGAATATCTCTTACTCAAAAGATGCTCAATCATTGATCATTGCATCTGCTGATTGGCAGGGAAGTATTGGCCAAGCGTGTTTCCAAAGTAAATTAGCAGAACAAGGGAGACAATCCAGTGAGAAATGTACTTGCTTCACAAGCAGGAATACCTAACTCTGTACCCACATTAAAGAACAGCTGTAGTGGTCCACATCTGTAACCATAGCACTTGGAGAAGAGAGAAAGGCAGAAGTCTGTAAGTTCTCAGTCTCAAAAGTCAATGAGCATTAGGTGCAGTGACACTCCACCTTAAAAAGTAAAATGCAGAATCATGTTGACCTTCCTCTTCTGCACAAGCACATAGACTTCACACATAGGTATACTACACACATGCACACGTCCACACAAACACACAGAATCAATGATAAAAATCATTTAAATTTCCTTTTATTAATTCATTGTATATAAGTTATGTTTTGAGTCTCCGTAAATGGAGAATGTTCATTTTAAAACGTTTAGAAATCTGATTAAAATATTAAGCGAAAAAAGTATAACATATCAGAGCTAACAAATATGTGAAAAATACAATTCAAGAACCAAAAAAGGAAAGAAAGGAGAGTAAAAGGGAGAATCTTATATTTGATACCATTTAAAATTACAGTCCTATGGTGGGGCCAAAAGACTGATGAACAGGTCAACTTGTAAATGAAAAAGGCAAGTTAAAGTTCTAGGTTCACTAATACTTGAGTATTAATACTCACCCTCTCCTGTGGATTATAGTCCCAAAGTACTTGCTAAAAGGACTAAGAATTAAATTGGGTATAAATTAATAAGTGGACCTTTCAGAGACTAACATTAAAGTAATCTAGGATTGTTAATGAATATGCTGGCTAATTTTTTTTTTTTTTTTTTTAGCTTTCTGAGTATACAAATCAGTGTCTTAAAATGAAAGTAGAGTCATATTAGGGCTAAATTATATCTGTTGTTTTTATCTGCATTATGAGAGTTATAATAGAAACAGCTTATGAGAACATGAAAAGTAAGCTAAAAGAATTACAAAGTATAACTGGAGCCAACAGAAATAATTCAGAAAGTGGAGTTATTACAGGGAGCCTTTATGATGTCAGTGAGTACATAAGGGACATAATGATAATACTGCCCAGTAAGTGCTCAAATCAAAGTAAAGTATGACATGGCAGTGTTCTACAGTGATGTAGAAAAGAAATGAGTAAAGATGTGTAAGGATACAGCAGAGCAAAATATAAGTCTATTCAGGTAAAAGACAGCATATAAACAAAACTACACATAAAAATATAAAAAAACACAAGTAACATAAATGATAATGTAAACATGATGCATAAATTTAATGACATTGGGGAAAAATGAGAGAATGTGGATAATGACATGTTTGAGAGCATTCCCGCCAAGTTTTTCTCATGTAGCAATAGATACTAATAAAGCGCAAATTTTAGAAATTCTGAAACATGAAAGAGAAAAAAGTATAAGGATTACCAAATGTAGACCACACGTAGATATATCATTCTGAACAATCTATTCAAATGTGTGTGTAAAAGTAATATTTAAAACAGAAACAGTGGGCTATAGTAAACCTTACATCATTTTCTTAGTTAAAGCAGGCTAAGTAAGAAACAGAGGAGTTTATTTTCAATGCATTCAAATATTTTAGCTCTACAGATAAATGCTACAGGTGGCAAAACAGCTGTTGGGAGACAGAGTGGTCTCCAGGTCACCAGGAGGACACAGCCTCCACAATCAACTAAGCCGGGCTCATAGGGACTCACAGAGACTAAAGGAGCAATCAGAGAGACTGCATATGTCTGAGCTATGTCCTAGGCATGTATACTGTCATTGTTTAGCTTGGGGTTTCTCTTTGGTTTCTAAGAGTGGGGCTGGGCGTTTCTCTGACTCATTTACCTAGTTGTAGGACCCCTTTTTCTCCTCTGAGTCCCACACCCTGCAGGTCCGTCTGGGTGCTTCTTGCTTCAAGATGGGACTGAATGGACCTCCAGATCAGAGGTCCCGTCTCTGGCTCAGGTGTGGCCAGTGCGCTTTAAGGGTGAGGCTTGTGGCTTGTTGGGAAGTGGGGGCAGTGGGAAGTGAGCTCCCAAATGGGATGTGACAATTAGGTATTTTCAGAATGAGACTGCAGGCCTGAATAGGAAGTGGAGACTATGAAATCCATAAGATCTAAATGTCCCAGCTCTTTGGGAGGCAGGCGAGTGTCCAAAGGCAGATCCTGTGAAACAAGGGCTTGGCATGTGTTTCGCTCAGGGTCAGCACCGAGCTATCTGTAGTGCAAGAGCAGGCCCCAGCGACTGCAAAGGCAGTTCCACCATTCCTGCCTGATCACTGGGCATCTAGCTGCAGTTTCCCCTGAATGAATGGAGTAATAGAAGGTCATGGCAAAGTGAGAAAACCAGGCAAACTTTACTTGTGAATCATGGATTTGTAAACCGTTGGCAGTGGGGTACTGTAAATTCTTGTAGAGAGCTTAAGCTTGGTTTCTAGCACTCTTTGTCTCTGGCTCATAACAATTTGTGACTCCAGTTCCAAGGGATACAACATGCTTTTATGGCCCCCATGGCCAATTGTATATGCAAACCCCCACACATACATGCAAGCATACACATAATATATAACAAAACCAAAAATAAAAAGAGTAGATATCGAGGAAGGGTAAACAGTAACGTTTTGCATTTGTCATGCAAAAAAGAGTATGGGAGGTCCACTTGCAAGAACTGACATCTTAGTTTGAAGTAGACAACAGTTACCATTCCATCTGAGAAGGTGAAGAAAGGGTGTTCTCAAAGCAAGCTGTCTAAGGCACTAGCCATGTGGTAATTCTCACCTGTCAACCCTGGTCCGCACGCATGTGAATAGTCGTATACACATATGAGTGCAAACCTCACACATACACATAAAAAGAATATTTGTTTTAAAGATTAGACTTTGTAAAATGTTTTATGAAATTGGCATTGAGATGATAGTGTAATTACTTTCTCTACGTGCTCATTTGCTGAAATTTCCTTAGCTCCTTTTAATAGTTTAAATTAGTGTGTGTGTGTGTGTGTGTGTGTGTGTGTGTGTGTGTGTGTGTGTGTGCGCGTATGCCCCTTTTTTGCTCCTGTTATATCTGTGTGACACCATGCTGGATCTTTGAAATGCCATGAACCTTCTGAAATATCATAAGTATCATAATATTATTTTCTTTTATATTCCTTAGTGTTATTGATCTATACTCCTTTCTACTTAAAACCTTGGTTTGGTTTAAGTGTCAGAGTAATGTGGGCACTGTACGTGAGTTTGAAGGCAAAATTTTACTTATACATTTCTGAAGGGTTTGATGATAGTTCATCTAGAATGTATTAATAATTCTTCAGTAAAGCCAAATTCATGAGCATGATCTCATCAGGAATGTTTTTAACTACAAAGCTACGAGAGTGAGTTGTATTTAATTACATCTCTTTCAACTAATGTGTTCATTATCTAAGCTGCTGAACATTTTACATGCAGTTTTTATAGTATTTCTAATTTAATCTCTAGTTTTAATTCTGCTTAATACAAAAAATTAAACATATAAACTACACAGGAAATAGATAACTACACTCTCAGAAATATACAATCACACAAGCTCTGTACTGTAACCAACATCAAAAATTAAGGGACTTAACAGTCACGTGCCATTAATATCTCTCAACATCAATGGTCTCAATTCTCCATTAAAAAGACACAGACTAACTGAATGCATGCATAAACAAGATGCAACATTCTTCTGCATTCAAGAAACACATCTCACCCATAAGAACAGACATTAACTCAGGGTAAAAGGATGGAAAAAATCCAAGCAAATGGTCACAAGAAGCAAGCTAGTGTAGCCATTTTAATATCTACTAAAATAGACTTTCAACCAAAATAAATCAAAAAGGTGAGGAAGGACACTTCATACATACTCATCAAAGGTAAAACCAACCAAGATATCATCATAATTCTGAACATCTATGCTCCAAATACAAGAGCACCCACATTTGTAAAAGAACTATTAACAAATCTTAAACAATGTATCGATCCCCACACATTAAGAGTGAGGACTTCTACACCACACTTTCACTGAAGGATAGGTCATTGAAACAGAAACTACGCCAAGAAATAATATCATTAACCAACATCATGAATCTCATAGACCTAACAGATATTTACAGAACTTTTCACCAAAATACAAAGCATTGTACCTTCTTCTCAGCACTCCATGGAACCTTCTCCAAAATTTATCACATAGTAGGTCACAGAGCAAGTCTCAACAGATAAAAGAAGATTGAAATAATACTTTGTATCATATCTGATCACCATCTTCTAAGGCTAGACTTCAACAACAGAAATAACAAAAAGCCGACACACACATGGAAACTAAACAACTCCCTACTTAATGACACCTGGGTTAGGGAAGAAATAAAGAAAGACACTGAAGACTTCTTGAACTTCAATGACAATGAAGGAGCAACATATTCAAACTGGTGGGACACACTGAAAGTAGTCCTAAGAGGAAAACTCATAGCACTAAGTGCCTTTATAAAGAAATTGGAAACATCACACATAAGCAACTTAATGACACATGTGGAAGCCCTAGAAAAATAAGAAACAGAAACATCCAAGAGGAGTAGACATCTGGAAATAATCAAACTCAGGGTTGAAATCAATAAATTAGAAACAAAGAGAACAATTCAAAGAATCTACAAAACCAGGAGCTGGCTTTTTGAGAAAATCAACAAGATAGACAAACCATTAGCCAAACTAACTTAAAGGCAGAGAGGCACTATCCATATCAACAAAATGAGAAATGGAAAGGGAGACATAGCAACAGACACTGAAGAAATACAAAGAATCATAAGATCCTACTTCGAAGGCATGTATGCCACAAAATTTGAAAATCTAAAGGAAATAGACAATTTTCTTGATCAATTCCACTTGCTGAAATTAAATCAAGAGCAGATAAAAAAATTAAATAGTCCTATTTTTCCTATAGAAATAGATACAATCAATCAGAGTATTCAAACCAAAAAAAAAAAAAAAAAAAAAAAAAAAAAAAAA
Organism: Acomys russatus; assembly: GCF_903995435.1. Classification (NCBI taxonomy): domain Eukaryota; kingdom Metazoa; phylum Chordata; class Mammalia; order Rodentia; family Muridae; genus Acomys; species Acomys russatus. Next base: position 46,383,157 of record NC_067163.1, on the reverse strand, counting down.
AAAAAAAAAAAAAAAGCCCACGGCCAGATGCTTTCAGTGCAGAATTCTACCAGACCTTCAAATAGGAGCTAACACTGATACTCGTCACGCTACTCCAAAAGATAGAGATCAATGGAACATTACTAAATTCATTCTATGAGGCCATAGTCATATTGATACTTAAACTCCATAAAGACCCAACAAAAGAAAGAAAGAATTTCAGACAAGTTTCTCTTATGAACATGAACATGCAAGAGTACTTATTAAAATACTCACAAAACAAATACAAGAACATATCAAACATATCATTAACCTTGAACAGGTAGGCTTCATTCCAGGCATGCAGGGATGGTTTAATAAATGCAAATCCATCAATGTAAACCACCATATAAACAAACAGAAAGAAAAAAACCACATGATCATCTCCTTAGATGCAGAAAAAGCATGTGACAAAATCCAACACACATTCATGTTTAAAGTTTTGGAGAGATCACAAATAAAAGGGACATACCTAAACATAATAAAGGCTATATACAGCATGCCAACAGCCAACGTCAAATTAAATGGAGAAATAATCAAGGAAATTCCTCTAAAATCGGGGACCAGACAAGGCTGCCCATTTTCTCCATATCTCTTCAATACAGTTCGTAAAGTTCTAGGCAGAGCTATAAGACATCAAAAGCAGAACAAGGGTATCCAAACGGGAAAAGAGGAAGTCAAATTATCCCTATTTGCAGATGATTTGATAGTGTACATATGGGAGGGAGGGAGGAATGGGAGGATACAAGGAATGGAATAACAATTGAGATGTGATATGAATAAATTAATTAAATATATTTAAAAATAAATTTTAAAAAATCTGTCCATCGAACTGAAAATTCTTTTTTTTAAACTGAAAAGTCTTAAAAGAAATTAGTAATTATATTGATAGGTGCCACTTACCAAAGCTAAATCAAGATGAAATAATAATTTAATTAGACCTATAATTCCTGAAATAGAAGCAGTCTACAACAACAACAAAAAAGCCTGTTATCAGACCATTTTATTTTGTTTGTTTGTTAGTTGTTTGCTTTTTTGTTGTTTTTTAAAAATTTATTTTATTATCATCTGTCCAACTTGCATACAATCCTCCAGAGAAAGAAGTTCACACCACTGATAACCTTATACAGTGTTTGGCACAGGCAGGCTCTGAAATAAACAGCTGTTCAATTGGCAAGTGCTGAAAGCAATATCACCTTGGCAAAACTCCTATATACCTTAGTCTAACATGTATATAACTGAATTTAATGTTCATGATAGGAGCACATAATTCAATGAACGTAGACTGTTCTACCTGGTAAGACTTTCAAAGGAGTAAAATGAAACCACCTGCTTCTGCAAAAGGTCTATCTAGAAAAGGCCATTTCCAGTTGTGGTATAAAATGAGCCTCTGGAAAATTATGTAAAATGGCCAAGATTGACATCATTGTGCCCTGAAATCCCTACACTGTCTATTGAAGGACCCAGATCAAATAAATTAAATGCTAGTGATTTTGGAAAAAGATAATACAGTCTACATTGTCCGCAGTCAGAATGCATGTGGTTGATTTATGATTGTTATAGGAAATTGGGGTAGGTGATAAGAAACTTGGTCGTTGGGGCACTGCTAAAATTTCCCTTACAACAAGGTGCTCACCCTGTTGCTCAGTTAAGGTGGAGATTCTTATTTTAATTTTTTAATACTATATTCACTTTACATCCCTATTGTTACCCCTTTACTGATTTCCTCCCATTCCCACTCTCCCTCCCTCTTCTGCCCCATCCTCTTCTAGTCCTCTGGCAAGGATGCCTCTTCCCCCACCATTTGACAACAGCTTACTCCTCTATGGGTCCACAAACCCATGCTGTAAAGTGGAAGTGATCAAATCACAGGCACCAGAATCTATGTCAGAGGCAGTCCCCCTTCCCTCACTCAACCTTGGGTGGAGAGTGAGCTACATCTAAACAGGAAGTCTAGGTTCTCTGCATGCATTGTCCTGGGTTGGTGCATCTGTGTAGGCCCACCCTGATCCTGACCCCTTTGGGTCCTTCCTTCCCTCAACTATTGTATACGACTCTCAGCACTCTGCCCCAGAATCCACCTAAGAGTCCCTGCACCTTTCCTTATCCCCACTGGGTAGAGACTCTCAGAGAACATCTATCTATGTTGGGCTAACATCCACTGATTACTTAGTATATACCATGCATGTCTTTCTGTGGCCAGGTTATCCCATTCAGCATGGTCTTTTCTAGTTCTATCCATTTGCCTTTAAATTTCATAATTTCCTTAATTTTGATACCTGACTAGTATTCCATTGTGTAAATGTGCCACAATTTCTGTATTCATTCTTTAGTTGAAGGACATCTAGGTTGTTTCCAGATTCAGTCTATTATGAATAAAGCTATTATGAACATAGTTGAGCAAATGTCCTTGCTGTGTGGTGGAGCATCTTTCAGGTATATGCTCAGGACTGGTATAGTTGAATCTTGAGGTCCATTTGATTCATGACAATTTTTAGTGTCATTATTTCTTGATTTAGATTCTGTTTCATTCACCTATTATTTGATTAGAGTTGATGTTGAAGTCTCCTACTATTAATATTTGGGATCGATGTGTGGTTTAATCTTTATTAATGTTCCTTTTACAAATGTGTGTTTGAAGCATAGATGTTCATAATTGAGATGTCATCTTGGTTGGCTATTCCTTTGATGAATAAGAAATGTCCTTACTCATCTCTTCTGATTAATTTTGGTTAAAAGTCTATTTTATTTGATATTAGAATGGCTACTACAGTTTGCTTCTTGTGACTGTTTGTTTGGAAGACCTGCTTTACTCTCAAGTAGTGTCTATCTTTGTGGCTAGGATGTGTTTTTTATATACGGCACAATGTTGGGTCCTGTTTATGCATCCATTCTGTTAGTATTTGTCTTTTTATTGGAGAGTTGAACCCATTGATGTTTAGAGAGATTACTGACCAATGACTGTTAGGTCCTTTTATTTTGATGTTGGTTGTGGTACTATGTTTGTGTGCTTGTCTAATTTTCATTTTGCTGAAATGAAATTATCTATTCCCTGTGTTCCTCTGTGTGTAGTTAGCTTCTTTGGATTGGAATTTTCCTCCTAGTATCTTCTGTATGGCTAGATTTGCAGATAGATACTGTTTAAATTTTTTTTGTGAAATGTCTTATTTTCTCCACTTGGTAACTTTTCTGTGAATTCTTGGTGACCCAATGCCAGACTCTCCTATGTTCCACATAGTGTGGTCCCCTCTCACCTAGGAAACAGCAGCACTAGTGCTTTGGAGTCCTCAGTTTGCTCCTTTGGTCGCTGTGCAATCATTGCTGTATGATTGGTACTGCCATCCTGGATCTAAACCCTCAACCCCTGCCAATACTTATCAAATGATTCGACAAAATAGAAATGGAAGGAACTTTGCCAAATTTATTTTATGAGGCCACAGCATGTTGGTACCCAAACCACATACAGACTCAATAAAGAAAGAGAACTACAGACCAATTTGCCTTATGAATATAGCGGAAAAATATTCAATAAAATAGTTGCAAATGTTATCCAAGAACAACTCAAAAATTTGTCTACCACGATCAAGTAGGCTTCATTCTACTTTTTTTCTTTTTCTTTTTATTAATTTATTGTTGTTACATCTCAATGGTTATCCCATCCCTTGTATCCTCCCATTCTTATCTCCCTCCCATTTTCCCCTTACTCCCCTCCCATATGACTGTTCCTGAGGGGGATTACCTCCCCCTGTATATGTTCATAGGGTATCAAGTCTCTTTTCAGTAACCTGCTGTCCTTCCTCTGAGTGCCACCCGGTCTCCCCCTCCAGAAGACATGGTCAAATGTGAGGTACCAGAGTATGTGATAAAGTCATATCACACTCTCCACTCAACTGTGGAGACTGTTCTGACTATTGGCTAGATCTGAGTAGGGGTTTAAAGTTTACCGCCTGTATTGTCCTTGGCTGGTGCCTTAGTTTGAGCGGGACCCCTGGGCCCAAATCTGCCTATAATAATGTTCTACTTGTAGGTTTCTAGGACCCTCTGGATCCTTCTACTTTGCTATTCTCCCATGCTTCTCTCATCTCGAGTCCCAATAGGATGCCCTCCCCTCTGTCCCAGTTCCTGGTAAGTGAAGGCTTTCATGGGACATGCCCCTTGGGCTAGTATGCAGATATAAATGAGTATATATCATTTGACTCTTTCTGCTTCTGGGTTCTGCTCATTATGATCATTTCTAACTCAATCCATTTATTCACAAATTTCGGGAATTCCTCATTTTTAATAGCTGAGTAGTATTCCATAGTGTATATGTACCACAGTTTCTTTATCCATTCTTCTACTGATGGACACATAGGCTGTTTCCATGTTCTGGCTATTATGAATAAGGCTGCTATGAACATGGTTGAGCAAATTTTCTTGTTGTGTGCTGGAGCATCTTCTGGGTATATTCCAAAGAGTGGAATAGCTGGGTCTTGAGGAAGCCCTATCCCCATTTTTCTGAGATAGCACCAGATAGATTTCCAAAGTGGCTGTACTAGTTTGCATTCCCACCAGCAATGAAGGAGTGTTCCTCTCTCCCCACATCCTCGCCAGCATGTGGTGTCGCTTGAATTTTTGATCTTAGCCATTCTGATGGGTGTAAGATGGAATCTCAGAGTTGTTTTGATTGCATTTCCCTGATGACTAAGGAGGTTGAGCATTTCTTTAAGTGTTTCTCAGCCATTTGATATTCCTCTGTTGAGAATTCTCTGTTTAGTTCCAAGCCCCATTTCTCAATTGGGTTATTTGGTTTGGTGGTGTTTAATTTCTTGAGTTCTTTATATATTTGGATATTAGACCTTTGTCAGATGTAGGGTTGGTGAAGATCTTTTCCCAGTCTGTAGGCTGTTGCTTTGTTCTCTTGACAGTGTTTCCTGCCTTACAGAAGCTTCTCAGCCTCATGAGGTCCTATTTATTAATGGTTGACATTAAGGCCTGGGCCGTTGGTGTTCTGTTCAGGAAGTTGTCTCCTGTGCCAATATGTTCCACGCTCTTCCCCACTTTTTCTTCTAAGTGACCTAGTGTCTCTGGTTTTATGTTGAGGTCTTTAATCCACTTGGATTTGAGTTTTGTGCAAGGTGACAAATATGGGTCCAGTTGCATTTTTTTTACACATCGACTTCCAGTTAGACCAGCACCATTTGTTGAAGATGCTATCCTTTTTTCATTGAATAGATTTGGCTTCTTTATCCAAAATCAAGTGACCATATGTGTGTGGATTCATATCTGGGACTTCGATTCGATTCCACTGATCAACCAGCCTGTTGCTGTGCCAGTACCATGCTGTTTATTTACTATTGCTTTATAGTACAGTTTGAGATCAGGTATGGAGATTCCTCTGGAGTACCTTTTATTGTACAAGATTGTGTTAGCTATTCTGGGGGTTTTTGTTTTTCCATATGAAGTTCAGAATTGAACTTTCAATGTCTTTAAAAAATTGTGTAGGTATTTTGATAGGGATTGCATTGAATCTGTAGATTGCTTTTGGGAGCATGGCCATTTTTACTATGTTAAATCTCCCAATCCATGAGCAAGGAAGATCATTCCATCTTCTCAGGTCATCTTCAATCTCTTTCTTCAGAGTTTTGAAAATTTTTTCAAACAAATCCTTCACTTGCTTAGTTAGAGTAACTCCGAGATATTTTATATTGCTTGTGGCTAATGTGAAGGGTGTGGTTTTCCTAATTTCTTCCTCTGGAAGCTTGTCATTTGTGTATAGGAAGGCTACAGACTTTTTTGAGTTAATTTTGTATCCAGCCAATTTGCTGAAGGTGTTTATCAGCTTTAGGAGTTCTCTGGTGGAATTTTGAGGGTCACTTATGTACACTATGATATCATCTGCAAAGAGGGATAATTTGATTTCCTCCTTTCCCATTTGGATACCCTTGATCTCCTTTTGTTGTCTTATTGCTCTGGCTAGAACTTCGAGTACTATATTGAAGAGATATGGAGAGAGTGGGCAGCCTTGCCTTGTTCCCGATTTTAGAGGAATTTCCTTGATTATCTCACCATTTACTTTGATTTTGGCTATTGGCTTGCTGTATATAGCCTTTATTATGTTGAGGAAAGTGCCTTATATCCCTGATCTCTCTAAAATTTTAAACATGAATGCCAAAATTTGTGGGCTGGGACTGTGCACCAAGCTCAGCTAGGGGCTTTTGGCCCAAAGTTAATGCTGTGGTCAGTTATTGACTCAGGGGCCGAACGGTCCGCCAAGCTCAGCCAGGAATTCTGCATTCAAACTGCACACTGTGTCCAACCAGAGTCTTAGAGCCGGGAATGTGCCAAAAGCTCAGCTAGAGTCTCTGGGCCCAAATGTCTGCCAAGCACATTTAGGGACTCTGGCCCCAAACTGCACGCCCAGCTCCACCCGCGTCTCCTGGGGCTGAACTGTGCACTGAGCTCAGCCAGGGACTCTGGACTCACACTGCGGGCTGAGTTCAGCCTGGGACTCCGGGCCTAAACTGCGTGGATAGTCCAGCCAGAGTCTTAGGGCCACCGAGCTTGTGCGCACAGCTCAGCTAGAGTTTCTGGGCCCAAGCTGCCCGGCAAGTCCAGCTAGGGCCTCTGGGCTGAATCTGCGTGTTGACCTTAGCATGCCTCAGTGCCCCAGAACTGCCTGCCGAGCTGAGCTAGTGTGGGAACCTCAGTGTTCCTGGCTTAGAAATCTGTGCAATTCCCTGAATTCTTCACTGGAGCCTCCAAACACGGTCCACACTGCTCGCCGGCATCTTGAATCTCCCTGGTTGTGCATTTTTTTAATCTCAGTACGTCAGAGACAGAGCAGGCAGATCTCTGAGTTTGATACAGCCTGGGATACAGAGTAAGTTGTTTCAGTGTAGCTAGAGGTACACACAGAAACCCTATCTCAAAGAGGGTTTTCTTTTCAAAAAGAAAAGAAAAGAAGAAAGAATCAAATAGATCCATAATGATCAGCTTACATAAAATTCAATTCCAAGTGGATCAAAGACCTCAACCTAAAACCAGTTACACTGAACTTAAGAGAAAAGAAATTAAGAAATGGCCTTGAACTCATTGGCATAGAAAATTTTTTTTTTTTTGTAGAACATGTATAGAACAGGTCCTAAGACCAACAATTAATAAATATGCCCTCATCAAGCTGAAAAGCTTCTGTAAGGCAAAAGACACCATCAAGTGGACAAACTGGCAGAATACAGAATGGGAAATGATTTTCACCAGCTCCTCATTCAATAGAGAACTAATATCCAAAATATAAATTCAATTCAAGAAACTAGGTATCATAAAAACAAATAATCTACTTAAAATGGGGTACAGATCTAAACAGTGAATTCCAAACAGAGCAATCTCAAATGACTGAGAAACAAAGAAATTGTCAACATTCTTAGCCATTAGGGAAAGGAAAATCACCTACTTTGCAATTCCACCTCATACTTGTCAAAATGGCTAAGATCAGTAATAATACAAATACCAGCTCATGCTGGTCGGGATGTTGAGCAAATGGAGGACTCTTCCATTGCTGATAGAAGTGCACACTTGTATAATCACTATGGAAGTCAATATGACAATTCCTTAGAAAAATGGAACTTGATCTACATGAAGACACAGCTATACCACACTTGACAATGTACCAAAAGGATAGTCTATCCTACCATAAAGATATTTATTCAGCTTTGGTTACTGAGATGTTATTCATAAGACCCAAAACTGGAAGCAATCTCAATGTCCTTCAACTGAAGCACTGGGAAAATATTTACACAATGGAATATTACTTAGCTGTTAAAAAGAAGGACATCATTGAATTTGCAGGCAAATGAATGCAACTAAAAAAAAAAGTCACCCTACCTGAGGCAACCTAGACTCAGAAAGACCAATACGGTATGTATTCACTTATAAGTAGATATTAGATGTTAAGTAAATTATAACCAAGCTACATTCTGTATATCCAGAGAAGGTAAGAAACAAGCAGGGTTTAAAGGAGGATGTATGGATTTCTCTGGGCAGAGTTTTTTGTGAGAAGACTGGGGGAGCAGTGAGAAAATGAGTTGGAAAAATCAGGTGTGTGGGGGAATGGAATGGAAGGAGAGAATGTGGAAATAAATGGCTGAAATTTGAGGCACTTGAAGGATGTCTGGAAGCCTAGTATAATTAAAACTTTCTTGAATCTATGGGGATGATCCTAGTGAGAACTCAATGCAATGGGGCATAAAGAGGCTCAATAGGACATCATTATAACCAGACAAGGCTTTCAGTAGACTGTGTTGCAGTTATTTGAGTTGTTGCTAGAGGCAACTCTAACCCTTCTATGAAATTCCCAAACAAGCCAGGCTGATGCTAGGGCAGGGGATTGTTCTCTACAAACTGACAGCATGACCCGTCCAGCTTCTAGAGAGTTGAGTGTTAGAGCTGACACAGGATTGGAGCCTTAACTCTTAAGTTCTAGTATCTGTGATTCAGGAAGGTACTTTGCAGCCTACTAAAAGATAAATATGGACACCAACACAGCCACACACAATTGAACAATAATCTATCCTGTGTACACTATGTACTGGGGCAATGGTGCAGAATTTAGGAAGTTCCCAACCAATGTCTGATTTAACTTGAGAAGGGGGGTTCATGCCTAACACTACTTGGATGACCAGGAAGCAGAGTTTGGACGTCTAGAGTTCTGGGGGAGAACAAAACATGACTGTCAAAAAATTGATGACATGACTCCTAATAATATTTTGTTCTACCCATAGATTAAAGCCCTGTTTAAATCTTCATCAGAGAGACTTCCTCTGGTACCAGTTGAGAGTGGATGCAAAGACCTACAGACAAACATTTTTTGGAGTATGGTTGAACTTAGAAGTCTCTATCAAGCCCCTCCTCTGGGAGCTGGGGCAATCCCTCTGAAGAGGGTGGTGATGAGCAGTGGTTGGAGGGGGAAGACTATAGAAGTGAGAGGAGATGAAGGATATCAGGAGAATAAGGCCTCTGAATCAACTAAGAAAGGAGCATATGCCTTCACAGATGCTGAAGTGACAAACACAGGGCCAGTATAGGTCTGCACCAGGAGTTCTGTATATATGCTGTATTTGTTAGCTTGGTATTTGTGGGTAGGGACTCTTAAGGGTAGAAGAAGTACCTGTTTCTCTGACTCCTTTTGGTTGATCTCGGGACACTTTTCCTCCGCTGTGTTGCCTTCTAAGCTTTGGTGTGAGAGCTTTGGACTTGTCTTATTGGATTTTGTTTTGTCCTGCTTGGTTGTTGTCTCTAGGAGGCCTGCTCTTTTTTGGTGAGAGATAAAGGGAGAGTGGATTCAGGGAAGAAAGGAAGTGCAAGGGAGCTGAAAAGAGTGGAGAGAGTGGAAACTGTGGTTAGGAGGTATTGTATTAGAGAAGAAGCAGACAAATTATATGTCAAGGCAAATATTGATGCACAGAGTTTGTAGTGAAGAGAGAAAGATAAGGACAGGGATTCCCAGGGGGAGTTTCTGTGGTAACAGTGATGTCAGACACAGTAACTGAATGAATAAAATATTATTGCTATTGTTGAAAAAACAAAAAGGCAGAAAAGGAAAGAAAAGGGAGTTCTCAGGGATAGTAATGTGCTTTCCTAACCCTCTGATTCTTAAGAAATATGTCAAAAACACATTGGAAAAAAAGATGCTCTCTTCAGTAAACAGTGCTGAGAAATTTGCATTTCCTTACACAGAAGATTACAAGTTATTTCTCACTGTGTACAGAAATACATTCAGGTTGGATCAAAGACTGAATGGTGGAGAGAAAAGTAGGAGAGGGTTTTAGAGAACCATTTGTGTCACTCTCATCCACAGGTTGTGAAAGCTCAATGAAATCCAAGGAATAAAGGTGGGGAAGATTACACAGAGGCACATCTTGGGAATTGAAAAATATAATGAATGATAAGCTTAGTTATTGAAAAATCCACAGTATGAAGCAATGGAAAAATATCAACTTTTGGTCTTTGGTCAGTGAAGAAGAGAGTAGAGAAACATCTTCAAAATAACAAAGTAAACCTGTTGCCTAAAATACTACACCAAATAAAAGTGTCTTTCAGTCATGAAGAAAAGTTATCTTCATTGATTTTTTTCTGATGACTGTACCAGAAACTAAGACATATTAAAGTAAGTGCTAAAAGCAAAGAAACCAGGTTGGTTATTTGTAACAATTTTTCAGAAGAAATAACACACAAAGTTGTTCTGGAAAAAGTGGAGACCAGACATATTTTGAAAGTAGGAATAAAAGTAAAACATAGACCATTCTTAATATGGGGAGACAAGGTCTGTAATGGAAGTGTGATTCTTGTTTGGGGATAACACTTGAGTTTAATTAGAAGTGTCAAAGGACACTAGAATTCTTAAAGTTAGTTTTGAAACTTTGACATTCAACATTCTCCATCCAAGCACATACACTATGGAATACTACTCAGCTATTAAAAACAAGGAATTTCCAAAATTTGTGGCCAAATGGATTGAGCTAGAAATGATCATAATGAGTGAGTTAACCCAGAAGCAAAAAGACTCAAATGGTATATACTCACTTATATCTGCATTCTAGCCCAAGGGGCATGTCCCACGAAAGCCTTCACTTACCAGGAAACTGGGACAGAGGGGAGGACATCCTATTGGGACTCTAGATGAGAGAAGCACGGGAGAATAGCAAAGCAGAAGGATCCAGAGGGTCCTAGAAAACTCACACTATTTTCTTACCAAATGTAATATGTGACTTAAAAGTAGGTGACTAGGCTAGAGAGAGGACTTGGGTTGTGAAGAATGCTTCATGTTCTTGGAGATAACTTGAGAGAGGTTCCTGAAACCCATGCAGGGTACCTCTTAACTACCTGTAACTTCAGCTTCAGGGAGTTCTGCATCCCTTCTTGGCCCCCAGAAACAACACATACACATGGTGTATACTCACATATACACAGAAAGACACACACACAGAGACACATACACAGACAGCACACAGAGACATGTACACAAACAAACACACATACATAAATACAAATATTTGCAAAAAAATCTCAAAAAATAAAAGACTTTAGGCTAGTAATATAAAAATCCTAGATTATGTCACAAATTTTACTTGTGTGTTGAGCTAAGTACATGCTGGAAATTGATGACTCTTTGTAATTCATTGAAATTTATGCAGCTATCGCTCCTTTATACAAAGGGACTGCATCATCTCTTAGTACTCTCCATCTTATTTATGTTATTAGTGGTTGTTTTTAGACAGACTTGGGGGATATACATGCATGCATGAATGTTAAAAGTAAGGAGTGGAAAGAACCATTCATATATATATTAAATCACTTTCTAGATGAACAGGAAATGACTTCTGATTCTTTTTAGTGATGTATTTGTTATTCTCTTTGAATTGTTAGTGCATTAATATAATTTAAAGAAAAAAATTGTTTACATCATAGAAAAGTTGAGCATCAACTATTTTTGCAGACCATTTCACAGGGAACTCTATAAATATTTCAAAATTATGTCATTGCTGTTTACTCTACCACTTTAAAACCTACTTCCATATCACACATGTTTATATGTATATGCTGCTTCAAATTTTTGAGTGAAAACATGTTATACATAGCAGGAACAAAACAAAACATCTACTAATTTAATAAATATTTTTCAACAGTCTATCATTTCGTTGATAGATATATTTAACATATTGCATACATGTTATATTCCTTATATATTGTATCATATTAATCATATTATATATTCTGTTATTATATTATACATGGAAATTTATAACTTTTAATATAAAATACCATAAAATACATGGAACTGAAGCTTTATAGAGGAAAATCTATACAGGCAAATGTTGCTGACACATCCCCAAAGTATATCAAACTTTGATCAAAGAATGCTTACACCAAATTTTGAAGGCAAGGAAAATGCACAGTAGGAGCTTCACATTTAATTTTAGTGTGTAAATTTAGTGTATAAGCTCAGTTATTTAAAACTTATGTTTAAAACAAAATTTTAATTCCAAATACATTTTTAAAAATTTCCGTACTTGCAAATGTGAAAAGTCAGGAAAAATGCTTCTCTTTCTTGGGAAGTAGGATTGTTACTGATTTCTGTTAACATCACTGGAGAGTGACCTTTCCCATGTAATTAATTTTCATGTTTTCTGGAGCCTAACATTTTGGTAGATATGAAGATTATTATATGTTTTATGATATTATAAAGTTTAACATTTCTTTTCTTAATAAAATGCAACTGAAATCAACTTATAGTTCTGTCCTCTGGATTATTTAACATATTAATAAATATCTGAAATGTTTTTTCATCATAAGGCTGACATAGGTGCCATGAGACATAGCTATGAAAGGTATCCAGTCCAAAGAATTGGTCTGAAAGTGACTTTTTTGTCTGTTTTTCTCATGTCTTCCTATATCTCTGTCAGTCCTTTGCACTATGAGTTCAGCATACTGCCTGAATGTCAAATTTGGGAAAATTTAGTTGGGATATTTTTGGTATTCCTAGGTTCTATTTTCCAACAGACAATCTGGCAAAGATTTTTAGAGTCATCTTAGTGTTGACTGATATCAGTTTGATAATAATAATGATCAAGGTAGCAATGTAGTAAAAATGACTGTTTCTTATATATTTTTAACACTGTTATAATGAAAAGTAAACGTTTTGGATATAAACATAGAGATTTACTTCTTAATGTATTTTTATGACTGCTATGGTGAGTAGGTAGAACTATTTTTGACTTTTACATTCATTATGACTTAAGATTAATACAATAAATTATTTTTATCCAGTACATTACATAAAAATCCAAAGTAGCAAAATCAGGCAATGCCAATGCCCTAATACTTTTTTTGCATGTTTAGTTTACATTTGTTAAGGATAACTCTTTAAAGTGGTAAGCCTGTCCATTGGCTAGATCTGGGTAGGGGTTTAAAGCTTACCACCTGTATTGTCCTTGGCTGATGCCATAGTTTGAGCAGGACCCCTGGGCACAAATCTGCCTATCATAATGTTCTTCTTATAGGTTTCTAGGACCCTCTGGATCCTTCTACTTTGCTATTCCCCAATGCGTCTCTCATCTAGAGTCCCAATAGGATGTCCTCCCCTCTGTCCCAGTTTCCTGGTAAGTAAAGGCTTTCATGGGACATGCCCCTTGGGCTAGTATGCAGATCCAGATCTAGCCAATGGACAGGACATTCTCCACAGTTGAGTGGAGAGTGGGGTATGACTTTCACATGTGCTCTGGTGCCTCATATTTGACCATGTCCCCTGGAGGGGGAGACCTGGTGGCACTCAGAGGAAGGATAGTAGGCTACCAAGAAGAGACTTGATACCCTAAGAGCATATAAAGGGGGAGGAAGTCCCCCTCAGTCACAGTCATAGGGGAGGGGAGTAAGGGAAAAATGGGAGGGAGGGAAGGGAGTAAGGGGAAAATGGGAGGGAGGGAAGAATGGGAGGATACAAGGGATGGGATAACCACTGAGATGTAACAAGAATAAATTAATTAAAAAAAAGAAAGAAAGAAAAAAAGAAAGTGGTAAGCCATCCGTTCTTTAGAAATAATTTCTCTAACAAAGAAAAAGTTACCAAAGTCTAAAGACAATCACTCCACATTATTGAAATGCAGAATCTATTTATTCAAATGTTGCTCAATTTAACTATATTAGGTGCCAATGATAATCTCAAATCATAACTATTTTCAATGAGTTACATATAGAAGAGATACAGACTATTAGAAACAAGTCATGAATAGTCATAGTTTAGTGTGACTATAATTTATAGAAATTATTAATAATGGTATTATTTGCTCCTTTTGTAATGCAAAAATATAGTATATAGAACTTTGGCACTGAAGACCATTTTTCCCATTAGTGTTTGAACACACAGAGTCACCCAGTTGTTAGAGTGGTTTATACACAAAATGAATAATGAATAACACACAAGACTAAAAACAAGCAAATGGCTTAATGTACTCTTTCCACTTTTAAAATAAATCTAATTTAAATTTAGTCATATTCATAATTTGGCATAATCATTTTAGTACTTTATGCACTATTTTTGCTTGTGACGATATTGAATTCTGTCCTAAAGAAAGCATATTTTTGAAAATATAAAAATGCAGAACAAATATTTAAATAAATCCAATATTTATATTTATAGTATAAATCATGTATTAATGAAATAATTAACATTATTGGATATCAATTGGGGAAGATATTATAATCCTAAAAATTACAAAATATAATCATTGTCACTTAAAATGGTCCACAAACAAGATTATTTTACTTTTTCCTTTCTAGAACATCTGCATAGGATTTCTTTACTATCTAATTATTTTGTTTACTATTTCTAACATAACTAAGTTTTCAAATTTTAAATTTATTTATTACTCATACAGTATACTGCAGGCCAGAAGAGGGCACAAGATCTCACTATAAATGATTATGAGCCACCATGTGGTTACTGGGAATTGAACCCAGGACCTTTGGAGGAAGAGCCAGTGCTCGTAACCTCTGAGCCATTCTTCCAGCTCTATTTACTATCTGCAAGCCTTGTCTTCTTGTGGGACTTCTAACAGTGGGCACAAGGGCTGTCTCTGACACTGTTGCCTGCCTTTGTGACCCTTGCCCTCCTATGTGGTTGCCTTGCCCAGACTTACTAGGAGAGGTGGTGCATAGTTTTATTGCAACGTATTATGCTGTAGCTGGTTGGTATCCATTGAATGTCTACCCAATTCGTGATGATAAATAGGTAAAGAATGGATAGGGGTTGGAGAGGGGATGTGGGGAAAAGACACTGGGAAGAGGGAAGGGAAGGGATACTGTGGTCAGAAAGTAATATCTCAAAAATAAATAATAAATAAGAATAAATTAAGAGGAGATACTTAGACCTAGTTAGTGATTATTTTTTATTATATATCCTGACTTAGAGAAACTAACTAAAACCATTCTAAATAATAATTATGGAGAAAGGCATAGAAGAAATTTGTCTTTGGCACTAGGCATGGTGGTGTATGCCTTGAATCCCAGCACTCGGGAGGCAGAGACAGGCGGATCGCTGGACGTTCGATGCCAGCCTGGTCTACAAAGCGATTACAGGACAGCCAAGGGGACACAGAGAGACCCTGTCTTGAAAAACAAAACAAACAAACAAACAAAAACAACAACAACAACAATTAAAAAAACCCAAAAACAAAAAACAAAACAAAACAAAACCCTCAAAACAAATATAAAAAAATAGAATATGCAGCAGCACACAACAAGGACATATGCTTAACCATGTTCAAAGCAGCCTTATTCATAATAGTCAGATCATGGAAACAGCCTAAGTGTCCATCAGTCGAAGAATGAATAAAGAAACTGTGGTACATTTGCACTATGGAATACTACTCAGCTATTAAAAACAAGGAATTCCCAAAATGTGTGGACAAATGGATCGAACTAGAAATGATCATTATGAGTGAGTTCACCCAGAAGCAGAGTCAAATGGTATATACTCCCTGATATCTGGACACTAGCCCAAGGGGCATGTCCCATGAAAGTCTTCACTTACCAGGAAAGTGAGACAGAGGGGAGGACATCCTATTGGGACTTTAGGTGAGAAAAGTATGGGAGAATGGGAAATAGAAAGATCCAGAGAGTCCTAGAAACCTATAAGAAGAACATTATGATGGGCAGATCTGGGCCCACGGGTCCTGCTCAAACTATGGCAGTAGCCAAGGACAATATGTGCAATAAACTTCTAACTCCTATTCAGATTTAGCCAATGGACAAGACATTCTCCACAGTTGAGTGGAGAATGAGGGGTGACTTTCACATGAACTCTAGTGCCCCAGTTTTGATCATGTCCCCTGGACGTGGAAGCCTGGTGGCACTCAGAGGAAGGATATCAGGCTACCAAGAAGAGACTTGATACCCTATGAGCATATACAGGGGGAGGAAGTCCCCCTCAGTCACAGTCATAAGGGAGGGGAGTAAGGGGAAAATGGGAGGGAGGGAAGGAGGAATGGGAGGATACAAGGGATGGGATAACAATTGAGATGTAATATGAATAAGTTACTAAATATTAAAAAAATAGTAACAGATAATTCATCTTTCTTATTTATGAAGTCTTCACATTTTAAAATATACATAAAATTTTTCAGTGTTTTTGTGAAGAATGGTTAAATACATGTTGCAGGATATTTGATCCCATTGTAAACTCAAAGATTGCTAACTGCAAAATTCTCTTTCAGTTGTGAAGTGGCTTAGCTCTAGCACTCACTTTTAATGCAAAAGCTTTCTGTAAACAGGATAAAATAAGGTTAACTCTAGGTCAAGAGGCAGAGCAAGAAACCATCTGGCAGAGAGTAGACAGAAAGGAAGGACATTGAAAGAAGGATATTTAAGGCAGTATGGTGAATAAGAAGGAACTTTTTGGCTTTTGGCTTTCAGTTTCTGGCCTTTGGCCTTTAGCTTTTAGCTTTTGGGTTTTGGAGATAGCGAACTAAGCTGGGAAATATTTTAATATAAATACCAGATTATTGAAGTTGCATTATTTTTTAATTATTATTTTTACATATACATTTATATTACTACACACATATAAAGTAAACTACATACAACAAGAAGAACCACAGAATAATCAGGAATTATATTCGTGTTACATTCATAGTGTTTTGGCTGTCTGTATTTGGCAACCTCGAAGAAAACATTTTCCTATCTCATTGAGTCTAACATTATGAATGTCACTCAAGATCTATCATTATCTCATCTTTATCAACCTCAGAAGTTGCATTGTTTTAAAAGGGTAAACTGTTTGTGCCACACAGTTTAAATACCCATGCTTCATGGGTATGGAGATATGGCTTAGAAGTTAAGCGGAGTTGCTCATATGGAGGATTCTGGTTTGGTTCCTACCACATAGATCACGTTGCTCACAGCTGCATGTAGGACCCAGGTCCTGGGGATTAAACACATTCTTATAGCCTCTGTGTGCTGTGCAAATTTTGCACACATCTACATGCAGGTGGTCACCCATATAAATAAAGTAAAAATAATGATAAATATATTTTTAAATCATGTAAGTCCGAAGAAATGATCAATTCAATTAAAATGCTATATCACAAAATTCTTTCATCTTTGTAAACAGTATAATGTGGATTAATATCACAGAAAAGACACAACTGCTGGTCCTGGCATTTGCATTGTGTCTGTTTGAAAAACAAAGGCATAATTTTATACATATTGTATAACATATGCAATTTTAAGTACCCAAGCCAGAAACATTGCCAAGCTGTCTGCAAACACATTTTTTAATCCTAAAGAGAAATGTGTTAAAATTGTATTCTACACATATGTACATACATAAAAGGAAAAGCCATTTCTGGCATTTCCTTTTCTTTTCCATCAAACTTTTATAAGTAAATAGGGCTGACATCTAATTGTCCTGACATTTCCTGGCTTTTTATCAGTACATTAGTTTTGTGGCCTTCCTGCATAAACACAAAAACACACATACACAAATACCTACATATATTCATATATAAACACATATTAATGTGTTTATAAGTGCTTATAAGTGGCTTTTAAATGTCATCTCCCATTATGTTTGTTTTATTTAATTATATTAAAGTTTTAAGCAAATATTAGCCACATAATACAGGGCAACCACACTACCTACAGAAACCTAAGGAAGCTAAGTAATCAGGACCCTAGGAAGAATGATTAATTCTCATTCAGAAGGGCAAATAGAACAGACACCAGAAGCAGTTGAAGAGAAGGAATAGGATGGGAGCCTGCCATAGAGGTTCACTGAAAGACTTTACCAAGCTATGGCTTGTGGCCAAACTTTGGGATGGAGAGCAAGAAGTCTTATGGAAGAGTTGGGGGATAGAAGGACCTGGAAGGGACAGGAGCTCCACAAGGAGACCAATGGACTAAAAACTTCTGGGGTGGGGAATGGGGGAAGCTTCCTGTACCAACCAAGGACCATACAGGATGAAGAAATAAACCCCCTGCTCAGATGTAGTCCATAGGCAGCAGCACGATCTCCTTGTGGGTCCTAGAATATGTGGAGTAGGCATTACCTCTGACATGAGCTCTGGTGCCCACACATTGATCACATCCCCCAGGCAGGGAGGCCTTGCCAGGCCACAGAGGATGAGGACGCACGCAGTCCAGATGAAACTTGGTAGGTTGGGGTCAGATGATAGAGAAAGAGGGCTGTCCCTTTCTGGGGACTAGGGAAGGGGGAAGCAGGGGGGAAGAGGGAAGAAGGAAGGGACATAAAGGGGTGGAGGGAGAAACATGGACAAACCCTTAAAATGTGCTAAGTGAAAGAAACCAGTCACAAAGGACCACACACTATATGAATCCATTCCCATGGCATGGCCAGAATTAGTCGATTAACAACAGTTGCCTAGGACTTGGTAGTAAGGAAGTCATGGGGCAGGGTGTGGTAGTGGAATTGTTGTTAAAGGACAAAATGTGATTTAAGAAAAGTTCTAGAATTGATGATGCTGATAGTTTTACAGTTCTGTGGATGTACTAAAAGGTTTGAATTGTTCATTTCAGAAAGATAACTTGTATGATGTGTGGGCTATATCTCAATAAAACTGATATATAGAAAAAAAAGGAAACATTGAATACAAATTCCTTCAACTTAAAAAATGTCTTCTTAGTCGATAAATGCAAAATATGACAGAGAATGATTGAGGTACAAAACTTTCAAGTCACCTAGATAGGATAGATAGTATTTTTTTTCAAGGTTGCCAAATACAAATGGACTAAACATTTTGAATGCAACTTTTACATATGCCTTTCCTGGTTGTTTCATAGCCGTTCTTACTGTATATAGTCAATAAAGTCCATTTGCTAATAAAAACCAAATTCTCTCAACTTCTTTTTGAAAAGTTCTTTGTGTGTTTCAGAAAGCTATATTTGCCGTTTTGATTGGTTTTGCTCAATCTTCTTCTCCTTGAATCTTTATTTTTCGCTCCTTCAAGATGTGTATTCACCCATAATTTTAGACATTGCCTTGGTATCTGATGACCTTTTAGCACAATCCTTGAGGTTTTTCTCCTTCAAAGGTCCCTACTGTGTCTAGCTTGTCTCTCGTTTAGGTGTCCTCTGTAACACCGAGCCCTGTTGTTTTCAGGGCTTAAATTCTGTTGGCAGTTACAATTTTTCGGTATGCATACTTGAATTTGTTTCAGATCCTGGACATTTTTTTTTCTGCAGATATTTTTATTTGCTCTCTTCTTGAAATTAGCATTACATCTGTTAGCACAGTTGGCGTCAATCCACACATAATCAGCTGCTATTCTTTTCTCTATGATTTTCTCTATTTTTATCTCTTGCTGCTTCAGTTGGAGATTTCCAGGCCTTTGTGTTCACTTACATGTTTGACCTTCTTTGATATATTAAAAATTCCAATGTTCCATTTCAGTCATGGGGGAATTCTCTTAACACATTTCGCTATGTATGTTCAAATTTCATCTTCCTTACTCACAAATTTCTTCTAATCAAAAATATTTTAAGTAACTATTTTTATAGTTATTTCCTACACCTATTATATGTTTCATTTTTTTTTTATAATTTTAACAATGGACTGTTCATCTAATTATGTATTATATAATATAGCTTTTTTAGCATCAAATGCATTCACGTATTTTGTTTGGTGAATACTATGTTATTTATATTTATGAATGAAGATGCACATGTTTCAAGATTGATTTTTTTCCAGTATAATTTGATAATTTACTCAAGATATTTATCACCAATTGTGATTTAGCCTGGGCTGTTACCTGAACCTTTAGCAAGGTGATATGCATTTGTTTTTAATGCTGAGAGCTTAACAGTCATGTGATCTCAGCACTTTTACCAGTCGTGCATGTGTATTAACTTTATGCAATTCAAAGAAAATCTTCTTTTATCAAGGCTGAGGGTAAACTTTTTGATAATTATAAACATAATATTTATGATAAATATTAACACAAGTTGACAATATAATTATTTAGCAAAGAAAAAACAGTAAGTTCACAAATAGGGCAAATGATCGTTATAGTAATTGTCCTTTGACCAAATCCAAAGCCTGAATGGCTAGGTTCCAGTTTTAAAGGTCCTTTAAAGTCGAGTTTAAAGTGTTCTTTCCTGTAGCAATAAACAGAAGCATAAACTCCTTTTTCTCATTTCTGATACTCAGGGCATCAGGTCTCATGGTAAGTCCTTGGTCTACTTTTAGTTGAGTTCTGTTCATCAAAAGAGGTGGTGGCCTAGTTTTATTGTTTTATAAATCTAATTTGACCAGAATCATTTGTTGACGTCTTTGCCTTTTTTCTCCTATGTGTACTTTGGAGCTGTTTGTCAGAACCATGTGGCTGTTGAAATGTGGTTTTGTACCTGGGCTCACTGATCAGTGTAACTGTTTTTATGCCAAGGCCATGTTGTTTTATTGCTGTTTCTTTGTAGTATAGTTTAAAACCAGGGGTGGAAATACTTCATTTAGTGCCCATGATAGTTCAGGTGAAATATGAAGCATCACAAATCTTACAAATTTTAGGAAGCAGTGATGAATGGGTTCTAGGCAAGAGTTACAGGACCAAATATGCCTTTCCTCCTGTGGAGTAGACCTTAAATAAAATCAGAATGTCTTTGATCATTATTAAAACAATCTTTCTGCAGCTATTTCTCCCTTGGCAGATCTTGCCATTAATACAGCTCTCTCTCTCTCTCTCTCTCTCTCTCTCTCTCTCTCTCTCTCTCTCTCTCTCTCTCTCTCTCTCTCTCTGTGTGTGTGTGTGTATGTATGCATGTATGTATGTATGTATGTATGTTTGTGTGTTTGTCTGTTTCTCTGTCTCTGTGTCTCTCTGTCTCCCTCTCTCAAATGGGTCCCATTATAATCGATAGCATGGTATATTATAACTGACCTCAGATTTTTTTCCTACAAAACTACAGAGTATAAAATATCAGTCTCCACAAGGCCCTCTGAGCCCTGGTTAGTTGGCTCTGCTAGTATTCTTGTGGAGATCCTGTCCCCTTCAAGTCCATCTATCTTTATCTCCACTTTTTCACAAGACTCCCTACAGTTTGCCCAATGTATGGTTGTGAGTCTCATCATCTGTTTTGATCTGCTACTGGGGGAACCTCTCAGAATACTGATATGCCAGGAGGCTCCTGTCTGCAAGCATAGCAGAGTGTCACTAACAGTATCAGGGGTTGGCTCCCTCTCATGGGTCTCAGTTTGGGCCAGGCATTGGTTAGACATTCCCTCAATGTCTGTTCTGAGTTTATCAGTGCACATCTTGTAGGCAGAGTGAGTTTTTGTGGGTGGATTGGTGTTCCCCTCCTTCCAATAGGAGCCCTGTCTAATTATACAGTGTCCTTTTCAATCTCCATGACTGAAGCACCAAGCAAGGTCTCCTAGGTCTCCTACACAGATAAAGGCCATGGGTAGCTTGGGCTTCATGTGGGTCCTCTAATGAGAGGAACAAGGGCTGTGTCTGACATGGGCTCTGTTACCTGACTTTGATCACTTCCTTCTGTGGGGCTTCCTAGCCAGACCACAGGGGAAGAGAACATGCTTAGTCCTGATATTATTTGTGATTTTTGGGAGAGTTGGGGGGGGGGGTCTGCCCTTTTCTAAGGAGTAGGGGAGTGTGAAAGCAATAAGATGGAGAGAGGGTGGGACTTGAAGCAAGAAGGGAGGTTGCTATGATCTGGATATAAAGTGAATAAAATAACATATACATACATACATACATACATACATACATACATACATACATAGCCACACAATACCTGAGCTTCAATTTCTAAAACCAATATAAAGCCAAGATAGGTGCCACACATCTGAAATACTGCAATACTCTGGTTGAGGTTGGAGGCTGAGGAGAGAGTGTCCCTGAAAATTAACTAACTGTTGAGTTGAACATGGTGCCAACCAACAGCAAAAGACCATGTATCAAACAAGGTGGGAAGGCAGAACTGATGCAGGAGATTGTCCTCTGACCTTCACATTGTGCTGGGATATCTGTACACTTGTACACATACGTGTATACACCTTCACACACACATACACACACACACACACACACACACACACACACACACACACACACAAACACACGGTAGGGAAAGTTAAAAAAAGGAAACAAAAACAAACAAAAGGTCCATGAATGATTAAAGAGAGAAGAAGGTAATGAGGAATATCACAGAGAGAAAAAAAAATGGTTATAGTATAAAACATAAAGCTGGTTTGTAAAAAAAATAATTGAGAGGCCATTAGCCAAAACAAATAATTTTATAATCTCAGCCATTTGAGATTGTATGTTCAACAGCCTGAGGGGAGTAGACAAGACATGGTAATTTTAATTACATGGATTTCTGAAATCATGTCTCAAACCTAGACTTATATAATTGTTGCCAGCTTATTTTCAAGAGTGGAAGAGCTAATAATTATCCTTGTTATGCTAGAAATTACAATGCAACTATCCTTACTCGTCAACAGTATAATACAAGATATTATTCTCCTTAATGCCTCTCTCTTTCAAATGAGAAAAGCCAGTTTGCATTACTTATAGGCAATACATGAACTTTATAGCTGAAACTTCTAGCCCATAATCTTTAATTATCCCTTAGGAATCTAAGTTGTTTATTCATACACTATAATGGCACGGGAACTTTCTGAGGTCATAATCTGTCCAGTATCTTCTACCCTTTGTATAAAAGCGAGAGGTCAGTGTTATCTCAATGCAGACATTGACCACTAAGCTACTTACCATACACAGTGCCATTTCACAATTAGTTACACAGCATACATTTACTTTTATAACAGCAGTTACAATAGTTAACACTTTCACTTACTAGGATTGTTCTACGCAATTTTCCTTATTGTTTTTATCCAACACAATTCTACTATAATGCAGGCATTCCACCTATTTAAAAAAATGGTACTTCAAAAGGTAGATGGTTAGATGACTCCTAATGTGTTATGTATATATGTCCTTATACATATTTTGTTCACACCTGTCCACTGATTTTCAGGTCAGTATTTTCCCCCTAGTTTTGCATTATAATAGTCTTAAGAGCCATCCAAGATTGCAACCACCATCCGCATTATGTCAGTCCTGAGTGTCTACCCCTGTGGTGGTTTACACTTTTCATCTCAGTACTGGGGTAGCACATACATGCATATCTCTTTGAATTAGAGGTTAGCCTGATATGCACAGCAAATTTTTGGTCATCCAGGACCAAGACCTTAAAATAAACATTTTTAATGCACCTCTCTTCCAGTTATTAGATTGTCTTCTAACAGTGTAAGAAATACAGCAATGAATCAAGACATCTTTCTAGAGTGGTGAAAATGGTCTTCACTCTTGAAGTGTATGGCTTTATTATATCCTGGCAGCTATAATTGTAATTGTGTGAGTATATATGTATAAATATATACAATTTCTGCATTTAAACTGTCCCTTTTGATTTGGTTACTAAAGATAAATTCTTAGAGCTTATCAAACTCCTATCTTGAGAAAGGAACATACACTGCTTTTTTTTTCCTACAGGAACTCACCTTCCCTCTCTCACTGCAAGTGCGACTACATCTAAATCTCACTTTGAAAACATCTGCTCAGAGAGAACTTTCTTGTGCCTTCTATTTCTGTCTCCCTCACCTCTATATTCAGCTCTTTATTACTCATTTTCTACATACAAATCATATGTAAATATATTTGAGTATCATTGTACCTATTCTAACTTTATCTTTCTGTATAATGCAATTTTCTTGGAGTTAGAAGCCGCATCCAGCTTGTCAATTTTTATGCTTTCAGCACACAGCATAATCTGCAGATACAATGTGTGATTAAGGCAATAATTGAATGAAACAAATGAGAATGATGGTTGGAAAAAATCTATATCAAGACAGAGTAATTTGTTTCTTTTCAACTCTCCCCAGAGAACATGAATACCATATTATGATTGCATGCAGTCAGAAAATTTAACTTATTCATTTCACTTACAAGTAGGGTAACTGCAAGTTCAAAAGTAATAGAATAAAAGTGGGATAAGTGAAGGAAAAGAACAAATTCCTGAAAGTTTGATGCCTGGTTATGTTTTAAATAACCTTAATTCCTTAATTAAATAGGGCAAATAAATATAAAGGAAGCTTGAAGGTCCAAGAACACGATAAACAAGTCGACATATCTTATACAAGGAAGGAGTAAACACATATTTATTGGTGACTGATCTTTTAACAGTAGATCCTTCCTTATAGAAGACATACTTGTGCATGAGAGTTAAATCAATAAAACAATGATAGAAAACATATATTCACATATAATGGCATCTCTGATGGACTACCACAATCATTCTCATTCTCTTCCTAAATCAATCTTAACATATTGGAGTTCTCACTTTTACTACTTTCCCTAAATTTTCCCTGAAGAATTATCAATAACATCAAGAAGAGATAGAAAAGTAGGTAATGTTATACACATATAACTAATTCTTGGTCCTGCTCAAACTTATCCTTGTGAGATATCTTCCAATTGATGCAGAATCTGAAGATTAGTTATATAGACTAATTTAAATCAAACACAGAAAGAAAGGGTTAGACGGGTTTGACATCTTGTTCTTTATAAAGACAGTTTGCTGATGCACAAATCACATCGGGTACTCACACCACCTGAAGAGCATATCAATATACAATGATAGAAACCAGGGTGGACATTACTTGATGGAGGGACAACTGATAAGAAAGACATGAGATAACTTCCTGAGTGGACCAAGAAGTATATCTTTGGGTAAGAGTTTTATTTTAATTTTATAGAATTAATTAAATATTACATGAGATAATAATGAAATAAGAAGATAACCAGTAAAAATAATAAACAATGTTAGTTTGAATTCTTCATTTTCTCCCGGCCTT
This sequence comes from Acomys russatus, assembly GCF_903995435.1. NCBI lineage: Eukaryota > Metazoa > Chordata > Mammalia > Rodentia > Muridae > Acomys > Acomys russatus. The sequence continues at coordinate 46,358,220 of NC_067163.1, read as the reverse complement.
GGGTCAGGAAGCATCATGGAATGCAGGACTGTGGGGAAAGGCTCTGATCTCTAAGAGGTCTACATTGACTGTGTGCAAGTATAATTTTTCATCTTTTACTTCAACTTAGCCAAAGTTGATCCTGTTGATGAATGAGCACACTATGAATTAGTTAACTTCACCTGTAAAGTGTCCTAGTTTGGAAGATAATCAATACAAGCATATTAGAATTAGCTGTCATCCAGTGTAGTAGGAACCCAGGTTGACTGACAGAATTAGTTAACTTGACAAGCTACTCTAAACGTCATACAGTTTCCACAGTCATCCTATTCCCCTTTACTGACTCCTCATTCCCACTGTTCTTTATTAGGATACACTTCAGAGAAATTCATTCTTGCATGCTTCTCCAGACAGCTGCCTATTTTCACTTGCTTATTTTCACTATACTTTTCAATCTCTTTAATTAAAACACAGGCCCCTGAGTGTATGTGATCAACACTCAAATAAATATAGGTCAATCACCAAACAATTTCAATTCAATCAATCATAAACAACATTCAAATCCTCCTCCAGGAGTTTGTAAGTAGATGACATTATATTATTTTTGCTTAAAATTTGATTAAAAAATGTAACCACTTGATATAAACAAAAGTATGTTTCTTGCTTATTTTTCAGCTCCAGTTATTGATAATGAAAGGGAATAGTTCTGCTTTCTTTATTCATAATGTCTGGCCTCAATTTGACTGCCATTGCCAACATGTAACATGCAACATCTTCTTGGGTGTCAAGGAACTAAAAGTTAGACATCTGGGCAGGAAGAAGGGACAACAGATGTAGATAGCTACATATGCACTGGATGTTTAACGTTCCTGCTCAGAGTCTGTTACTTGGGGCTCAGTCATATGACCAGACAATTGTAAGAGAAAACTGTTAATATAGTATAGATATATGACAGGAAGAAGAAAAAAACATATATTTTGATAAGCAGCAGACTATATTGTGATGATAATGTTATTGATAGTATCTCCTTATTGCTCTCACTTCGCCTTTTTCTATGACATATTATTTGGGTAACAGAAGAAAGTTTCAGTAAATGTTTCTCTTACTATGTCTGTACTGAATTCTTCTTTGGCTCCCTTCTAGAAACGTTACATGATTCAGGTTCTGATTGGCTGACGATATAGTTGACAGTCCTGATTAGATTGTCACAGCTCACATTTCAATGACATTTCTTTGTGTGAGTCTACCTATTTCCAGTACAGTGTAAGGTCTCCCGGTATAGGATATCATAAGAAACAATTATCATTGCTATGGCCATATCAACACAAGGCATTACCTTCACCATAGCAGTCCAAGTATGTGCAAGCATGGGTGTCAATGTTCATCTCACACCATAGTGTTCCTCTGTTTCATTTTATATCCTACAAATCAAGATCATTTTATGATTGAAATAATCATAATTTTATTTGTTGTGAAAAGAGTCAATTTTTCAACCTTTGGACACCCTATTCATAAGAGACAGAGAGGAGGAAAGAATTCTAAAAAAAGCTTCTTCCTTTGAGAATTTAGTCATATATTATAAAATTTCCATATTTTCTTCATTGCATCATTTAGAATCATGATACATTGACACTTTCACATGCAAATTAGGTTGGGCTTTTTAACTTTTTTTCCCTAGTGTAAGTAGAAATAAGAAGCACTATATATCACTTCTCAGTCAATAATTCATATCCTCCTCTTACTCTCAGATTGCTATAACCACATTTCTTCTGGGAGTGTGGTTTTTAGATTAAATGTCACCTCTTTGCAGAGGCTTCTGTTCTGATTGTTTTCCACGTCTGGTTCTGTATCATTCTTTACCTTGCCATGTCCCTGAGAGACTGACCTCTGCATAGGGCCACAATTGGATTCCTGACCTCTGACTGTTGGTCAATGAGAGATTTGGAAAAATGACAAGAGGCTGATCTTGGGTCATTCATCTTCCATTTCCCTCCTTGCCTATCCCAAGGCTATCTTTCTCCTATCTATCTTGTATTTTGCATATTTCTTTTTTTTTTCAGGCTTTATGTTTTTTCCCCCAGGTTTTTTTGAGGTTTATGGATGGTAATGGCTCTGCCGGTTTTACTCCCAAGGAATTCGCCAAATTCCATTTTTTTAAATCTTAATATCTCTATTTATATCTTTTCTTTCTATGAATTCACTCTATTATGTATTTTCAACTTCCCCATTTAAGAAGGTCATTTATTTCTTTCCAGAACATTGACTAACATGCTTTTGAACTATCAAAACTAAATTAATAGGTGGTTTTCAGCCTTACCATCCCATATATATATATATATATATATACATATATATATATATATATATATATATATGCCATAATAATAAAGATGATCAAGCTTGAGAGTTGGAGCATGGGAGGGGTTAGAGGGACAGTTACTGGGGGTGGATAGAGGAAAGGGAGGGCAAGTGTCATCTAATTCTATTTCAACTTGAAACATATTTTTAAAAACAACAACAAAGCATTAGAACTTCAGGAGGCTAGAGGTGTCTCTCAGTAGTAGGCCAAGGGCTAAGCTCTGGATTCGGTCATCAACAGTGAAGACAGAGAAAGAAAGGATGGCTCCACTACATAGTCTTAATGAACTAGATTCTATAATTATTTTCTTTAAAAATCAACAAAATGAATCACAAAGTAGCTCAGTACTGTGAAAAGGCTGAACCGCAGACTAAGGCTTTCGGATAATTAAATCGTAAGTGATTGGAAAGAGTATATCAGAATAAATTATTTTTGTAGTGTGATGTATATAGAAACAGGCAAAGCATTAACTTTATCTTTGTCCAAGGCTCAGAAAACATTTTGACCAACAAGGAGGTAAGAATGGAAGAGTCAGAGGATGAGGGGATGTGCAGTGAAAGGCTGTTTTCTGTGTATAGTAATGCTGTTGTTTTTAAAGGTTATGTGGGAGGTGGAGAGGTTACTCAGCAGCTGTGCGAAACTGCATAAGACATACACAAGTTCAAGCTAGTAAAAAATGCCAGACTCATTGCAGGGGAGTTGGATTCTAGGCTCGACTCCAAGAAGAGGAATAGCTATTGTAGTTGATGTCTACTGAGCAAGGAGATTCACTTTATTTTGAGAAATATGGCTGTTAATGAGTTACCTTAGCTCCAAAGGCAACATGCACATATGTTGAGCAGTGATTGGGTCAGAGCATTAATACATTAACAATAACAACAACAACAACAATGACAACAACAACAGTAATAATAATAATAATAATAATAATAATAATAATAATAATAATAAAAACAGAGAACATATGTTAAGAAGGAGACAGTTTGGGGAGTCCTGTCTCATGTTTGAGAGCATATTGTAGAGTAATAAAAGTACATTTCAAACAATAAATAAAATATTATTTAAAAGAGAATTTTTGAATAGCAGCAAAGAATGATCCTGCATGCTATATGAATGGACTTGCAGTACATTGCCCTCCTCAGTGCTCAAAATTTAAGTTTATTAGCACAGAATTATGAAGAAACAAAAGATTTTTATCCTTTAAGTAATGAAAAAGTTCACTATCAATTTTAGTTACTGTCAATTAAACATAAATAGAGACATGAGTTTTATATCTGCAAAATCATATTTTTAATTGAGGTGGTGGTTTGCAGATTTATTTCACATCTGACAAACTGTAATATATAAAGTGAAGAAATAAAACAAATCTCTGGAATCCAGGCAAGTGAAATTTTGGTTTCATTGTGAAAATGGAATCTTTTCTTATTATTGGACTTCACTTTCTTGTTAAGCAGCCTTGATGACAAGTAGGGAACTTTATTGCCTTCATCGGTGTGTTTAGGTTGTGCTTCGCAAATCCAGTAATAAAATGCTCATTTAAAGAATCTTCTTATTTATCTGAATCTCTGGTAGAAAACATAACACTTACTAATTTGAAAATACTACATAGAGGTATTACAACAGGGGTCACAATTACTCAAAAATTAACATGAGATAATATTGTCATACTTAGAAGCATTTATAGAAAGATGATAACTGTAGTGGTAAATTTTACACTTTAGGCATGATGAGGATATATATTGTATATCAATTTTATACCAATTCCTACAATTGCAAGAGTGTATTGGGGGATGAATTCAATTCATTTTCTAAAAATAATGATAGATAAATATGTTAAAGATCAAAATGTCATTAGGACTACCATTTGTAGAGAAAATGAATGATTCTCTCTAGAAAAAAATATAGTATTATTGTATATTAATAAAGAGATTCAATACAAATATCTTTGCAAGATGTAGAAAATAAAATGTGCCTTTATTAATAAGGTATGAAGGTATTTTTTAAAGTTTGAACATTTCTGTTTTTAAGATTTATTTATTAATTTTATGTGAATTAATAATAATAATAATAATAATAATAATAATAATAATAATAATAATAATAAAATTTTTAAAAATTTAAATTAGACATTGGACCATGAAAAAAAAGATTTATTTATTTATTATGTATACAGCGCACATTAGGTAGTATTATTGATGGTTGTGAACCACCATGTGGTTGCTGGGAATTGAACTCAGAACCTCTAGAAGAGCAGACAGTGCTCTTAACCACTGAGCCATCTCTCCATCCCCAAAGTTTGAACATTTCTATGTGACAAAATATCTCTACACGCTATGTGTGCTTACGTATAATATTCTGCCAAGAAGTGTGTGGCAATTTCTTCTATTCGAAAAATAATTACTATTTATTCACTTTAGTATTTTATTTATAACTAAGCTTATACTTGAATAATGAACATGTTCTCTGATAAACTACAGTTCGTTCAGTTTACACCACATGACCATCTTTCTGCTCTATTTATCAGGGAGTAGGGTTATTGCTTACTGATACCTTTATGCTTCCTTGCTACAGAGACCATCGGCTGAAAACACAGACTGAGGCTTGAGCCTAGGTTTTTATAATTGCCTTGGCTACTTATGCCAGTCTTTTCCCCCATATGGAATGGGTGGTTATGTCTTTATTCTTATATTTGTAGAATTTAAATATACTGTAGGCATTTTGTACCATTTTTTTCATTTGTTGTAGCTATCTTTGCCTTGTCCCTAGGCATCTTGTAGATGTGTTGTTGCTGTTTTTGTTGTTATTGTTGTTGTTATTTTGGTCTTGTTCCCTTTTCCATGTAGACTGGGTAGTTAGACCTTTTCAAACATATAAATTGTAGCCTTTATGTTTTGGAACTTAATTTAGGCTGGCATTTTTCTTTCTGCCTGTATAGTACTTTGGGTCTCTTTGCATAAGGTGTAGCCATAACCCGTCCCCTGTGAGAAAGTGTCTCATGTTTAAAAGGACAGGCCCAAGCCAGTTGCTAGAGCAATGGGATACTTCATCTTAATTAATGTTTAAAAACTTTTTGGCTCAATCCATTTATCCACAAATTTTGGGAATTCCTTGTTTTTAATAGCTGAGTAGTATTCCATAGTGTATATGTACCACAGTTTCTTTATCCACTCTTCTACTGAGGGACACTTAGGCTGTTTCCATGTTCTGGCTATTAGGAATAAGGCTGCTATGAACCTGGTGGCACTCAGAGCAAGGACAGCAGGTAGCCAAGAAGAGACTTGATACCCTATGAGCATATACAGGGGGAGGTAATCCCCCTCAGGAACAGTCATAGGGGAGGGGAATAATGGGAAAATGGGGGGGGGGAGGGAGGAATGGGAGGATACAAGGGATGGGATAAACATTGAGACAAAACAAGAATAAACTAATTAAAAAAAAAAACTTTTTGGCTGTAGGAGACATGTAGTTCATAGGTTTGTCTCCCAGCCTAACCTTGGGTCCTCATACTGACAACAGAATCTCTTGTTTTTGTTGTTGTTGTTGTTGTTGTTGTTGTGTTAGCAGTAACTAAGGAAGTACCAGAGCTGGTGGTACCCGGCCTAAAAAAGCATCAACCTGTGCTGATGGCAACAGGAAATTTTAAACTGTCTTTCTTTCTTTCTTTCTTTCTTTCTTTCTTTCTTTCTTTCTTTCTTTCTTTCAGAGCTGGAGTAGCAAAAAGTGGCTTTTTCAGCAGGGCATTCCTGGTCTGATTCCATTGTATAATCCAGGCTGACCCAGCACTCAGAGATTCGCAGGTCTCTGCTTTTTTTCCTGTGTTGGGATTAAGAGCAAGTGTTATCACCTGGTTTAAAATTTTATCTCAAATCTCATCAAAATCTTCAAAATTACAAACAACAAAAATATCCTCTCTCTGCTATAGAGAAAAAATGAAAACTTTGCAACAAAATTTAAGCAAAGGGACAAGAAAATTTTTAAGTTTTGGGCCAGTTGCAGCCCCTCATGGCACAGCCGTGGAGCCCTGTCTATTATTCCTTGGACTCTGGGTGTTGTTAAAGTATATTTGGTGGGTAGTTTCCAGAAAGAGCTGACAAACTTATTGCAGGAGAGAGGTTTGAATTCCAGCTGCCACCAATCCAGTTTCTGTTGGGAAGAGAGCCCTTGTTTTCTCCCTTTTTACTGTCCATAATTTAGCCTGTCTCTCTTGGCCTTTTCCCTACTTTCTAGAGAGGGCATGGAAAATTGTGATCACCAATGAATACATTGCAACAAGTTCTATGACTACAACTGCCAAAACAAAGCCAGAAATGGCCCAAGTGCTCTCTGCTATATTGTTTTCCATTTTAGGTTGTTTTAGGCCTAGTTCTGTCTGGAAGGCTGCCTGATGCCCATTTTCGCCTCTCCAACCCACCATGTGTCCACAGACATTACTGCTCTGTGAGAGCTGAGCCCAGAGGCAGCAGGAAGCAGTGCTTGTGAAATGCATTTGTCTTTGGCTCCCCAATCTTTGGCTAAGACTTTTACTTAGGACTTCTCAGTCTACAAACTTAGGTTCAAGTTCCACATTGACTCACCATTTGTTGAAAGATTACTAATATTTAATATTGATTTATATTTTTTTAAATCAATGAGTACTCCTTAAACAGATATGAACACTGATGACCATACAGAGAGAGTAGGGTATAATTAATTAACCTAAAGCACAATACTGAGCAATATTTACTCCATCCATCCAAACCTCCAAGCTAGTATAGCTTCCTCCCATTCAGATTTGCCACATTATACTTGCTTTTTACTCATATCCTAGGTCTGGTTCACTTTTCCTAATATTTTCAGGTCATCTCCATATGCATCCTTTCATCCATTCCGGTTTTCACTCCTCCCCTGGCTGTACCAGGATGTCCCAATCTATTCTCTGTTATTGCTCGGCATTGGCCAGTTGGGTTTTATTGAGAATACAGAGAAGAAATGATGACATATTCACATAAACTTGAGACAGAAGATAGTTAGAACAAACATCACAATGCAGTGTCCAGTTTGAAACCAAATAGTGGGGTAGGTAAATCAGCGTTTGAATGAACAAGGGTAAACTGTACCCAGTCCACAAGATCAATATACCAACATAGAATAGTGAAATTTTCACCCCACACCAAAGAAACACTCAGGGCATGATGGTTAATAGAGAGCTGCATTACTGGCCAAAGTGCAGATAATAAGTGACTTTGGAGCTCAGCCCTAAAGGAGAAATCTGTAACTCAATCTTGTTAGGATGAGCTTCCCTCACATTAAGGAGTTGTCCCAATATTTTCAATCATTAATTCTGTGCAGGGAAAGAGCTCAGTGCTTGCAGGATTTTGGTATTGTAATTTCCATGGACCATTGCCAGTTTTCTATTTCTATTTTCTATTTCTATTTCCTTATTTGCCAAAGTGCAATCCATAAGAGATGGATTGGGCCTTGTCTTGCTGCTGATGAACTCAAACTGGAATGTGGTTTTTTGTTTTGTTTTGTTTTTTTGTAAATTGAGTGGCGGAGTGTTGAAGCTGGACAGGAAGTATTGAGGAAGGACTTTCAGGCAAGCAGAGACTGGGACACATGGAAGGATGCACAGGGAGAAGGAAGGGAAGCTGAATGGAGCAGGGAGGCAAGCAGTGAGAATCACGTGTAGTGATGGAGCACTGGAGAAGTTGGTTGTTAGGAGCTAGCTAATAAACTGCCCCAGCAAAACGCCAACAGTTTTCAACTACATAGATGCCTTCTTCTCATAATTAACCCTCAGGTAGGATCTAAGAAAGCCCTGCCATACAACCTGATACACCCATCCCCAAAGTTCAAAAAATATTGACAAAGAAGGGGCAACGGTATTTTAAGATCCAAAAGTCAGGGAATATTTCTGTGAAATAATGTGATTTGGTTGTGACTGGTTATTATACTTATGGCTCCAGAGCAGTCATGGTTTCCAACACAGTGAACAATCTAGTTAACACCGGAGGAAGGAGAGGGAGGGAGCTCATAATGGTTCCTTGTGAAGAAATTTTATGTGAAAATATTTCTTCACTGTCCTGGAAATCCACCAAGGACTTTAAAAAAAATTATGGATTCTTAAATCTACCCTTGAAAAGAAAAACCAGTAGCACATAGAAAAGATGCATTAGGATAATTTGCCCATATTTGCTTCATATTGCTTTCTCTACTTGACTTTAGTAGACAGTTGAAAATGTTGAGAAAGTTTTCTTGGGAAGGGAAGGGTGCCATTGAATGAATAATGCCTTTAAGGCTATGATTTTTGTCTCAGTTAGTGCTACTATTGCTGTAATGAAAACACCATAAGCAAAACCAACTAGGAAAGGAAAAGGGTTATTTACCTCACAGTTCCATATAACAGTTCATCATCAAAAGTAGTGTGATCAGGAATTTACACTGGGCAGGACTCTGGGGCAGGAGCTGATGCAGAAACCAGAGAGGAGTGTTGCTTACTGCCTTCCTCCTTATGGTTTGCTCAGCTTGCTTTCATATAGAAGCCAAGACCACCAGGCCAGAAGTAACATCACCTACAGTGTCCAGGGCCTTCTCCATTAATCACTTATTAATAAAACCCTTTAAAGCCAGCTTTTATGGGGCCATATTGTTAATTTATGTTTCCTTATTTCAGATAACTCTAACTTGTGTTAATTTGGCATAAAACTAGCCCACACAATTGGCTCTTGTGAACTTAACACACATGCACATAATGTCTCCTTTTTCTCATCCCCAAGATCACACATGAATATAACATTACAACGTAGCCATTCAAAATTCTAGATGCGCTACAGTCTTTAAAGATTCAAACGTTTAAAAGACCTAGTGTCTTTAAAAGTAATAATTCTCTTTTAAAATCCAAAGTCTTTGTAAAATTCCAAAAATATTTTTTTAAAAATCCAAAGTCTCTCAACTGTGGCCTCCAGTAAACTAAAAAAATAACAAATACTTTCTTATTTCAAGAGGGAAGCACCAGGGCAGAGCCACAATCTGAACAAAGCAAAACCAAACCCCAAAAGTCTAAGTAACTTAATGTTTAATTATCTGGGATTCACTCAAGATCTTCAGGCCTCCTCCAAATGATTTAGGTCACTTCTCTGGTTCCACTCTCAGCAGCACACACAGCTTGTCTTCTGGGCTTTGTCAGGCTCCACCCTCCTGCTGCTGCTGTTCTTGTTGGTCATCTTCTGGTACCAGCATCACCAATGTGCTGGGGTCTCTGCTGCAACTGGGCTGTACTTTTTACTAATCGCCTCTATTGCACTTTATTTATGGTCTCAAGCCTCAACTTCTCTCCATGACTCCTTCAATTCTGGGGCTTCAACTAAAACTGAGAATGCATTTTCTCCAATGGCCTATCCTGGCATCTTGCAGTATCAAACTTCACCTGCTTTTCATAACCCCTCCTGCCTTCAAAACCAGTAAGTACCATCTTGGTGGTTCTTAAACTACCAAGTCAGGCGGACAGAACAAGCTACATTCTTGGCCATCTCTTTAGACTTTTAATTCTCAGGAAGATAAAAGTAAACAAACAAACAAACAAACATTTAAATATTAAATAAATAAATAAATTTCTGTTATTTTAGAACATTAAATTCGTGGAGACTTCCTATTGGCACAGTGTTGAAGAGATCTGTGATTTCTTATGTGTTAGATCGTACTTAAGAAAATTTTATAGACTTTGATTTAAATATCTAGAATGATATAATCCAGCTTTCTAAAAAAAAATCTAAGTTTAGCTTTAGAAAAAAATGCACTCATTTAGTGCCTCTGTTATCCTCTATTCAAATTTCAAATTATTTTAAAGGATAATGGACTCTTCTGGTAAACTGATGGAAATTATGTCACAAGGCAATATTTATTATCTAAGAAAGTCAGAAGGGAAATGTGCAAATAGTTGTTTGTCAATATGCTCCCAGTTCCTTTCCTTTGCTTATTCTTGAGACATCCTTGGGACCTGCAACCCAGGTTATGTCAAAGGCACTTGCAGTCTTCTATGTGCTGGCATACAAAGGGGTAAAAAAGAGAGTAGTGTGTGCTGAGACCACTGGAAGCTTGTTGAAAATGCCTAAAGGATGACTATAAGTTAAATTACTGAAAATAAGAAATGCGTGGGCAGGCCCTCACGTACATAAAACAAACACAGTCATCATCTTAATTGTCAGCCTGGTTCCATGGAAGACTCAGAATCCTGTGTTTGTAAGTTAATGCTCACCCAGCACTATTGCACAGAATTCCATGAGACCATGAATACAAATAAAGAATAAGACAAACATAATGAGACATTATTTCTATCACCATTTCAACCAACCTTAGAGGTAAGGAAAGGGTTAACAAATCAATGTTTCTCCTTCTAAAATAATTTGTTGTATTACCTTCTATTGATCTTTTCTAATGCAAATGCATCCCTGGTAAAATACATCAGAGATTTCTCTGACCTCTTTATTGTTGTAGGATGTGGCAATTAATTTTTTTATTGAGAATCCAATTAGCTTCCTGCTCTTACAATGTTTTACCTAAATCCTCCTTTTAAATTCTCTGAAGGTTACCGGGGAAAAGATCAACTAAGCATGACTGTGTTAAAAGGTAGAAATGAGGAAAACATTACTTATGTTGTGTACAAAATTGGGGTTAAGGTAGGTTAACTGAATCAGATTCCTTGAAGAGATAAAGCTGTTCTAAATCATGAAGAATTAATCAGGAAATTCTAATTGAAAAACAGGACCACAATAGTCTATTATGAAAGGGGAGGAAGTGTCACATTAGCACAACAAAGCTGGCAAATCTGAAAAAAAAGATTGTACAGGCTTTTGCCATCGCGACCCTTGTAAAAGTGTTGTTAAAAAAAAAAGAAAAACAAAGGGAGGGGGGAGCCCAAGGATAGGGCTTCATGATTAGGACCACCCAAAGAGAGACATTAACAAAAGAAAATTGAGTTCCCTAATTGGAGGTGGTCTGCACGTAAAGAGCTCAGATGTCCTGCGGACACCAAGGACAGAGGATGGAGTCTGAGTAATTACTGCAGGGGAAATGAGAGGAAGGTGAAAGGAGGATGTTCCAGACACCAGGGACAGTGGCTGAGGCAGCAGCTTTCAAGTGCAGCGCTGTAATAATCCAGGCCAGTACCCATCATCCAGGTTAAAAATTTTAAATTACATTAAAAAGCCATCCCGTTTCTATTCATGATCTAGTTGGCTTTTTCTGACCTTGAATCAAAAGAGAATGGTAGAGTGGCTGGCTCAAAAGGCACAATCCTGAAATGTCCCCGGTGTGAACAAACGAACCTCTGCTGCCTTCACAGTGAGCAGGAGCACGGAAACTGACTCACAGAAACATTTTCTTTGGACTAGGAAAGATTCTGTTTCCCAAACTCTAATGCTAGAAGTCAGAAGAGAAAGGACATGACAGGGGGGCAAAAATACCTGCCAAGGGCCGCCCCTTAACTATCCCCAGGCTGCAAAGGATGTTTACAGAAACTGAATTGAGATTAAACTGAAATCTCATGAAGTTTTTCTGAGTTTGTTATTTTCAAATTCCCAATGAGTAGGCAAGTGTTGCTTTCAGCAGGAGGCATTAGAAGTCTATTACTAAAATATTTAATTTTGAGAAAATATAATATAATTTAGTTTTGGTGTGCTGCTACAACCCCGCCCCCCACATCTTTCCTTCTTCCTTCTTATCAGTGATGAAATGATGAAAACAAATGGGCTGTGTGCCTTTGGTCAGACTACGTGCTAATCTCTGATATGATTTAAACACTAACTTGATCCCTACAAAATTGATACTGATTTCACAGTAGTTAGAAACTTGCCATTGACACTATGGCATTAGGAATCCTATGAGTGAGTACTTGACATCGGTACGCTAAGGTGATTTGGGCATAGGAATTAGAATTAGAGCAATTCTATTGCTCAATTATATTCTAATATCTAATTCTATTGCTCAATTCTATTCCAATTCTTATTAGGATCCTAATAGGAATTAGAAAATTCTGAGCATTTTACAAATCTAATTAAATATGTTCGTGAGGTATGTCTCCTATGCCCTCAGAGGCTCCCATTTCTAACACAAGACTTAGTTTTAGCACATTTAAAATCTAATTGAGAGATTAATTTACTAGTTATTTTGTGCTTAGATTCATAGTAATTTGCACTATTTATATTCTAGCAAATTCATACACGTGCACCTCTATATCAATAACTGTACTTTGGATATGTTTCATATCTCGATCACTCTTTTGATTATTGGTTTCCAATGCTAGTTGAGGAAATTTGGATTATTCTTTCTGCTGTAATACCATCAATTCTGCAGTTTATTGGTGTGTTCCTCAAGCAAACTATAATCATACTTATTACATCAAAACCTATTTTTATGTACACATTATGATGTTTTACTCTATGTCTGGATGTTCTGGTTTGAATTGTGTTAAATACTCTGTATTGAAATATTTTCCCACGTTATATTTTTGCTATAGAAAAATTTAGCCATAAAAACGTAGAGAAACTTGTATAACAACCCCTGTTCTAACATTAAAATTTAATAATTTCTAATTCATGTCCCAGAATTTTTGTTTGCTCAGTTATCAACCCAGCTGAGACTAACTGGAAGAAAATACATAATTGAAGACCAGCCCAAGGACTATGTTAGTATTTAGTTCCACAGACTTCCTTTAGTGATCAGATATCAGTGTCTTGAAATTTGTAATTATTTTCTAAGATGGAACACTGCAGCCAGTTTTAATTCCTGTTAACTCTAATCTGAGATTCCTTGACCTTTTAGAGTATGCAAGTGCCTCTGTAATTAGATTAACCACTTACCATAAGATAACAGTTTTCTTAACATGGTATCAGCAAAAGAAATTATGATTTCCATTATCTCTCCTCACTCTTTCATTATCATTTGTACTCTGTAAGGAGCTACCATGCTAAATTCATCTGTATATTCAAGGGGAAAATGGTGTCATTCAAATTGTATTGAAGTCAGGTCAGAAGGCTGTACGTAGCTTGCACTGTATTTTTATCTATAGGCCTCCACAAATCATTTCTTTCTTGGTCTATATCCTTTTATGAAAAATGGGCAGACAATTTCTCTCAATCAAAATCATTAGATAACATATACAGTGTCTTGAGTCCTGCCCCATATAAAATAGGTGTGATCCAGCTCACTGTTTTTCCTGTTTGTTGTTATTATTTTTGTTGTTGTTATTATTATTATTATTTTGTTAAAGAGCAATGCCTAATTACAAGTGAAAAAGGCAATATTTGTATGGAGAATTTGTTGTCAGTACTGCCCTGGCCCTTCCTTTTCCTTCACTTTCTGATCACACATTGAATTGAGAAGACAGAAAATAAAGCACATAAACTATGATGTCTATAAAATAGATGTATATAAGTGAACATAAGTATTATTATTATTATTATTATTAGTAGTAGTAGTAGTATTTTAAGAAAAAGCAGAATTTGAAGAATTTATGAAAACTATATCATTTTAAAGCTTAAATTTTCAATCACTTAATTGCAGAACACCTGGCTATTGAGAGACCTTGTTGGTCATCTTGGGGATCTAAATGTGAGATTCTAAAAACTGGCATGAACTAAGAGAAGCTTGTGAATTCAAGTACCATGTGATAAGAAGAAACAGCCAGGGAAGGGTGTTAAGATGCATTCCAGCCCGCAACTATGTTTTCAATATGTTTATGGGTATTGCCTAAGTTATATATTGGAAACAGTATTATAATTAGAATAACAATGCAGTAGATTCAAAGAAAATCATTTTCACTTTAAAATCAGGTGTTTTAAAATAGCATAATTATTATATTTTGATGATGATGAAATTTTATGACTCATCTCTAGATACCACACACACCTATAACATTCTTTCTGTATAATTATAATTTACTATTATTTGTAAGTCGAGAACAAAGATGAACATGGTCTTTTTACCTATTTTCTGTGGAAGGAAATGGAACTATTCTGCTAACGGGTTAGATAACAGCTAAACAAGATGTTTTTAAATATGTTTTCAAACGACCCCAAGGTATCATTTTTGATAAGTGCCATCTACCTTACATTAAGTTAGTGGTTATTTCATGAAAGGCTGTAGCAACTGGACAAAAGAAAGCACCACATGGGACAGAGGAAGTCTCCAATGGCCAGGTGTTCTGCAATTAATTGATTGAAAATTGTGATCTGAGCTTCGTGTGACCCCCAGCTGAGGGATAGTTTTGAGAGAAAGTGGTAATCATTTTGGGTTTTAGAGAGAGAAAGTCCTTTGGAAATAATTTGGTTTGAAGACATATGCTTAGCTAATAAAAATGTAGTTGTTAATCAAAATGAAGCGGCCTGAAAAAACACCAAGCAGCACCGGGTGGGTACCTGGAAATTCAGAGCCATGAACTTGTTCAGAACATACACTCCATGGGATGCTTTGCGTTGTTTTCTTTTAAAACATTATTAATTATTCACTTTAAACCCCGGTCATATCCCCATCTCTCCTCTCCTCCTAGTCTTACTTTTTCTCCCTGTTTCCCCTATATTCCTATCTTCCATGTCCTATTCCTCAGAGAATGGGAGCCACACCCACGCACTCACCCCTGCATATCAAGTTGCATGATGACTGAGCACATCCTCTTTCCCTGTGGCCTGGTAAAATAGTTCCACCAAGTGAAAGTGATCGAAAAGCAGCAACAAGGTTCCTGTCAGAGCTAGACTCATTCCCCTTAGTAGTGGACCCATATGAGGACCAAGCTGCCCATCGGTAGGGGGGCTAAATTTTAGCCCATGCATGGTCTTCGGACACACCCACCCCACCCCCACCACCACTTTGGTTAGTTGGCTCTGTTGGTCTTCTTGTGAAGCTCCTGTCCCCTTTGAGTCTTTCTTTCCTCACCCTTGCCCCCCCCCCCGACCCTCACACACCCTCACCCCATCCCCCACCTCCCGCCACTCTTCCACAAGACTTTTTGTGCTCTACTCAATGTTTGGCTGTGGGTCTCTGCTACTGTTCCCATCAACTGCTGGATGGAGCCACTCAGAGAGTAGCTATGCAAGGCTCCTGTCTGCAAATAGCAGATGTCATTAATAGTGTCAGGGGTCTCTCATGGGATGTGGCTGTCTCTCATGGGATGGGCCTCAGGTTGGACCAGGCATTGTTAGAACATTTCCTCAATCTCTGCTTTATTTTTATCCCTGCATATTTTGTAGGCAGCGTAAGTTTTGGGTCAAAGTTTTTGTGGATGGGTTGGTGTTCCCCTCCTTCCATTAGGAGTCATATCTAGTTAGAATGTAGTCTTTTTAGTTTCTATGACCACTGCTACTAGGGGGCTCAGCTAGAGTCTCCTTCATATCTGCCCAGGAGCCTTCACTGTCATAGGTCTCCAGGTTGGCACAGAAAAAATCTTGTCCAAGGTTTCTCATCTCGGTGAAAGCCCCCTGTCCCTATTCACAGATGATATGATAGTGTATACATAAATGACCCCCAAAATTCTATCAGAGAATGCCTGCTGCTGATAAATAGGTTCATTAAGTGGCTGGATACAAATTAACTGTAAATGCCAGTTGCTCTCCTGTGGCAAACAACAAACAAGCTGAGAAAGAAGCTAGGGAAATAACACCCTTCACAACAGCCACAAATAATATAAAGTATCATGGTGTAACTCTAACAAAGCAAGTGGAAGACCTATATGACAAGAACCCAGATCTAGCCAATGGTCAGAACATTCTCCACAGTTGAGTGGAGAGTGGGGTATGACTTTCTCACGTACTCTGGTGCCTCACATTTGACCATGTCCCCTGGAGGGGGAGACCTGGTGGCACTCAGAGGAAGGACAGCAGGTTACCAAGAAGAGACTTGATACCCTATGAGCATATACAGGGGGAGGTAATCCCCCTCAGGAACAGTCATAGGGGAGGGGAATAATGGGAAAATGGGAGGGAGGGAAGAATGGGAGGATACGAGGGATGGGATAAACATTGAGACGTAACAAGAAGAAATTATTTTTAAGAAGTTAAAAAAAAAAAAAAAAAAAAAAAAAAAAGAACTTCAAGTCTCTGAAGAAAGAAACCGAAGAAGATATCAGAAGATGGAAAGATCTCCTATGCTCATGGATTGTTAGGATTAACAGTAAAAATGATCATCTTAACAAAAGCATTGTCTCCTTGACATTGGAAAGTAATGACTAAACTATAGGGAGGGACAGATATATTTCATATAATAAAACACTGTTTCTTTCTAGGCACAACAGGAAGAGCGACTCATTAAGAATTCAAAGAAATTTCTATTTAAGTTTGATTCTAAGGTCTCTAATGTGGAAAAAAATATAAAAAATCCACACTAAAGTGATTGTGGTGGTTTGAATAAGAATGCCTCAACCAGGTGGTGGTGGCTCACACCTTTAATCCCAGCACTCAGGAGGCAGAGGCAGGCAGATCTCTGAAGGCTAGCCTGGTCTACAGAGTGATTCCAGGACAATTAGGGATACACACAGAGAAATCCTAGATCAAAAAACTAAAAAAAAAAAAAAAAAAAAAAAAAAAAAAAAAAAAAAAAAAAAAAAAAAAAAAAGAAAAAAGAAAAGAAAAAGAAAAAAAGAAAAGAATGCCTCCCCAATATAGGTACAAGTGTTTGCCTGCCTGCTCACCAGTTGGTAAATTGAGAAGGGTTAGGAGGTGTGGCCCTGTTGGAAGAGGTGTGTTTCTGGGGGTAGGCTTTGACTTTTCAAAGCCCAAGCCAAGACCCATCTGCTACCCATCCCCACCCACCCACCCCTCCCAGTCCTCTGTCTTACATGAGAACGTAAATCTGTTAGGCTCTCAGCAACTGCTCCAGTTCCATGTCTGTCTGTTTCTTGTTATGATGGTTATGGACCTGGTAAAATATAAGCATATCTTCAATGAAATCTTTCTTCTTACATATTGCCTTGGTCATTATAATACTGGATTACAGTGCAATAGTAAAAAAGAAAAAGTAAACCAAACAAAAATAAATAAAACAGTAAATAGTAAATAAAACAGAGATATACCCAGAATGACTTTGGAATTTACTTTTATTTTACTCAATATGCTGGAGAACACTTGGTCTAAGAGAAAGGATGCTGGAAATTATCTGAAAATTTCTACCATCTTCCTCAAAAACATAATGAATTTACTTATTGATTTACCTTGTATCTTGATGCTTGGGCTGGGATTTAGGCTATATATTGATCACTGAGGGAAGAAAAGCATTAGAAAATTGTACTCAGTATGCAGATAATCAAAGGGGCAGACTGCATGAATAATTATGGCTAGCTACTGTATCACTGATCAATGTAAAACAAAAAACAGGGGGGAATAGAATGAAGGCAGACTGCTATTTAAGGTGCCATAAAACAGCTGAATAGTCAAGATGCTCTCTAAATTATGCTAACATCACAAAACTAAAAGTCACAGAATCTAAAGTGTCAACTTTTTAAACTCAGGGAACGTTCTGATTTTTTGGCACCTTTATTTTCCAATTTTTCAGGCTTCAGGAACAGTCACAGTAAGGTGCCCTGTGATGAGGTAAACACTAGGGTTTTAGTGACCTTTTCTGTTGCTTTGGAAAAGTATCCTGACAAAAACAACATAAGAGAGAAAGGGTTCATTTTGGCTCACAGCTCAAGGGTGCACGGTACTTTTTCAGTGGCAGGAACATGAGGTAGCTGTTCATTCAGCACATACAGCGTCTAAGGCTTTTGCTCAGATTCTGGAATAAAACCCCTCCTGCCTGGCTGCCTATGAATGAAAGCTGACAACCAGGAAGCCACACTTTATCCCTGGTTAGATTAGCATCATAGCATCATCGATACTTTGAGCCATGTGGTCTCTTTCAGGAAACCATCATCCTGCTAAAACACAAATTTCTACTTCAGGTAGTCTCACTCCATTCTTGATCTCTCTTGACATCTTCTACCTGCTTTGGAAGACTTCATTCCAGGCAAGAGAATGTTCAGTGAACTCTAGATTAACCATGTTCACCCAACAGATATTTATATCTCAGATAGGAAGATGACTAGCTCATCAATAACTCAGTTTTTTAAAAAAAAAAAAGCCCATGACCGCTATAATGCAAATGATGTGATTGGTCTAATTTCATGCCGTCACTTGGTGAAGTTGGCAATCATGAACATGCAAGATTTTACTTGTGGAAAGTAAAAAATATATTTATTTATAGCTCCAGAAATAAATGTGTCATGTCCTATCTTCTGGCTTTCTAATTGAGCTCTCTTTTGGGAGGTGGGGTGGGGGAGTCTGTCCAGAAAGCTTCTCTCCTGCATAGTGATGCTCTTTTACATTAGTCTCCAAGCACAACATCACCTAAATGTTTCTTGTCTCCCTGTGGTATTTATTACAGGGAAAGTGTTTTGAACTTGATGCATGAAGAGCAGGCAAAAATTTAAATAGTGTAGAAATAAAGTCGAAGTAAGTTAAAGCAGTATTTCTTGCATACACCAATGGAGTTAGGTACACTGCCTACTAGACTCTTTGGCTATTGCCAAAAGAATAAAATTTAATGAGGCAATATTATTCAGTTAGAAGGTAAAGACATTTAACACTACAGGGATCATTTAACAAGAGGGCACTCTAGCAGATTAATCTGATGGATATGAATGAAGCTGAGGGAAAACCGAAAATGTCTACTATACATAGAGGACTGTAGTAATGGTGTTTTTACTCTATAGTCATAAATAATTTTAATATTCTTGAAGTGAATTGGCACTTATCAAGATCATAAGTGACTTTTGCACTGAAAATTAATGGCCATGGCTCATTCCTATTATTCAACTTAGCAGGCAAATGATATTAAGTTGATTATATCTTTCTAAAATTATTTTCATCCACTGCCCTCTGTTTTGACACTTTGTCCCTTTCCCTAATAGATCCTTAGGGCTCATGTCATTGCTTAAGCTCTCTAGGAAACAAAACTTGGCACTTCTTTTTTCGTGACAATCTTATAAGATACAGTTCAAGGCAAGAAGAAGGAAATGTGAAGAGGTGACAAGAAAGCAAAAGTAATAAACTCAGGTTGCTAAGAGATACTTTCTCAAAAAACACAACTTGTCATTTTTTAAAACCATGATAATAAGAAAATATTTCAAGCTTGGTGCACTGTCATGACATCAAAATAAAAATTTTATTCAATATCCTGCCCTTCCCTCGCCCCTCTCCAAGTTTGCCTTAGGGTAATGACCACTTCCCAACTTGGGATATGATCTCATCGACTTAACAGCCAATATCTATACATAAGCGAAAACATACCATATTTTTATTTTGGAATGTGGGTAATCTCCTCAGGATAACATTTTCTAGTTCCATCCATTTGCCTGATTTTTTTTTAATGGTTGAATAATATTCCACTGTGTAAATGTACCACATTTTATTTAACCTTTCTTCTGTCTAGGGACATCTAGGTTGTTTCTAGTTTCTGGCTACTATGTATAAAGTAGCAATGAACACGGCTAAGCAAGTGTCTTGTGGTAGGATAAAAGGTAATTTGTTTATATGCCCAAAAGTGATATAGCTGGACCTATAGGTGGATCAATCCCTATCTTCCTGAAGACCACAATGCTGATTTCCACAGGCTGTACAAGTTTGCACTCTCATCAGCCATGGAGGAGTGTTCCTCTCACTCCACATCCTCATCAGGATGAGCTGATATGTGTATTATTGATCTTCACCATTCTGACAGGTAGAAGGAATCTCAAAATAGTTTTGATTTGCATTTACTTGATGGTTAAGGATATTTAACAGATTTTCAAAAAGTTTCTTTCCATTTGAATTTTTTGTTTTGAGAACTCTCTGTATATAAAAACTGGGTTATCTGTTTTCTTGACATCTAGGGGTTTTGAGTTCTGTATGTATTTAGATATTAGCCTTCTATTGCATTTGTGGTTGGTTAAACATTTTTCTAATTCTTTAGGCTACAATTTTATCTGAATAATAAATGCTGTGCAGAAGCACTTCAGTTTTGTTAGGTACCATTTATTAGTTGTTGATTTTAATGCTTGTGCTAACAGTGTTCTGATTAGAAAATATTTTCCTGTGCCAATGAGTTCAAGGCTATTTCCTACTTTTTTTTCTATCATTTTAACTGTATCTGGACTTATGTGCTAGGTGTGGAATGATTTGGATTTTTCTACGTGCAGCCATAGAGTTTGACCAGCACCATTTGTTGAAGATGCTGCCTTTTTTCATTATATATTTTTGGCTACTATATTAAAATCAGGTGTGTAGGTATATGGATGTATGTCTGTGTCTTCAATTTGATTGCATTGATCAACATGCCTGTTTTTATTTTGATAACATGCTTTTTAAAATTACTATAGCTCTGTGGTACTATTTGAGGTCAGAGATAGTAATACTTACAGAAGTTATTTTATTATTCAGAATTTATTTTTAGCTATCCCTTTTTTTATGTTTTCATATGAAGCTGAAAATTGTTACAAACTGATGACAAGTTCTAGTTGCCAATGTAGACATTGAGAATGAGTTGTGTAGCATGGAGAGGTCAAGCTGGTGCCTATAAAGAACCTTCACTGTTACATATGAGCATCTTTCTTATGGGAATCACTCTGCACTCTAAAAAGGGGAAACACAAACAGCAACTCATTCACAAACCTTTTGATATATAATGATGCCATTCCTAATATTCTATTGCAATGGTGGCACAAAGCTTGTTGAAGCAACCAATCATTACCTGGCTTGATTTAAGGTCTACTCTACAAGATGAATACTTGGCAATGCTTAGGTGACCAAGAACTACAGACTAGATAACCGAGGGACTTATTTTTTTTTTAAGCTATAAAATGACTCGTAATTACATTCTGCTATTCTCATAGATAATTCCCTTGCTCAACACTGTTAGAGAAGCTTCCTCCTGCAGCAGATGGAAATAAATAAAGACCACCACAACCAGACAGTATGCTGAGGATCATAGACATTGGCACACTTAGAACTCAACTGGATTACTCAATCAAATTTTTCCCTTCAGGAGTTAAGGAGTACCAAGGAAGAGGAGACAGAAAGAGCATAAGAGCCAGAGGAGATGAAGGACACCACAAAACCAAAACCCTCTAGATCAATAAAAGTGATGGCATATGAATGCACAGAAACTGCAGCAGCATGCATAGCGCCTGCATGTATCTGCACTAGATTGGAGGCCTAGAACTGAGAGAAGTAGACACATGGACCCCTCCATATTCCAGAGGTATCTCCAATTAACAACTTGCAAATTAACATGTAGTTTTCTCCAAGCAAATCTCAATGGGGAAACAAATTAATCCTAAGGGTAGATTACACGCTTAGCAGTAGATACCCAAGGGAAACAATGCAGTGTAATGCCATGATGACAGGAACTAATATTTGATCATGACATTCAGGGACACAGTGGCATGTTGAGAGAGTGTAGAGAACATTTTTAAGAGGTTCTTTTAATCCCATTACTGGTTATCCATCATGATAGCTCAAAAAATGGCTGACTTTGAGTTCTTTTGTTCTTTCTTCAGAGAAAAGTTAGATTTTCAAAGGGTGGTTCTTTTATCTTGCAAAGTCTTAACTCTCAGAGATTCCTAGCCTGGCTTCCAAACTCAGAGGCTGTGTACCTCTACTCCTGGAAAACTGAATCATTTGTTCCATATGAATAATAATTTTATTTAATTTTATGTGTTTGAGTGTTTTTCTACATGTATTTCTGTGCCACAAGCTACCACCTGTGGCCCACAGAGGTCAGAAAAAGCCATCAGATACCCTTGAACTGGCATTAACAGACAGCTGTGAGCAGCTATTTGGACACCAGGAATCCAGAGTCCTCTATTCAGGCAGCAAGTTCTCCCAGTTCCTGCGCAGTCTCTCCAGCCACATTAGCTCTGTGTTCTAAAGATATGGCTTATAACTTTAGTTTCTCCATGAGATTAGTATTACATGGGTTTCAGAGGTGGAACAATTAACAGCCAGAGCCACAGACCATAAGCTTTTTGTGTTGAGACCCTCAAGCATTTGTTTTGATAAGGATGTGTTTGTTGAAGACTTCAAAAACAGGGAAGCCAGACATGATGAATGTCAGGGCTTTGCCATTGGCACAGATTGCCCTACAGGACAAGGGCAAGAACACATACCCCAGTCTTCAATAGAATCTTCAGCAAGAGTGTGACGTGGATATAGACGGCCCTGTGGCGTCTTCACAGCCTCTGTCCTGGCTTAATCTCAGCATCTCCATACTTCACAGTTCTTCTTACCTTCTTACAAAATCCACACTAAGGTAACTTTCTGGAATTCACCAGCTAATGTTTAGTGCTATAACTAAGATCTTCATGTGCCAGGGCTGTTATTATTTGAAGCTAAAATGTTCATTTTTCATAAGTTTGCATTTGGAATTTTTGGCTCCCAAGTAATAGGACTATTTGGGGAAGCTCTGGAACTTTTAGGAGATGAGACCTAAACTAGTGGAAGTAGGTCATTAGAAGTGGGACTTTGATGATAATATACGCATCTGGTTCCTGCCACGTTGCCTTCTCTTTTGTGTCCACCATTTTGACAGCTCTTTCTTTGTTTGTTTCTTTGTTTCTTTCTTCCTTCACTTTACATTCTGGTCATAGCCTTCTTTCTCCCCTTCTTCTAGTCCTATCCTCCCATCCTCGCTCCCTCTTTCCTCATCTCCCCTTCCCTATTCCTTAGAAAAGGAGAGCCCTGCTTACCCACCTACCCAGCTCATCAAGCCAAATCAGGACTGAACCTTTCTTCTTCCCCATGGCCTGAAAAGGCAGCCTCACTAGGGGGAAGTGATCAGAAAACTGGCAATCGAGTCCATGTCAGAGATAGCCCCCACTCCCCTTACTAGAGGACCCACATGAAGCCTGGGCTAGCTGTCAACTGCATCTGTGCAGAGGGCCTAGGTCCAGTCCATGCATAGTTTTTTGTTGGTGGTTTGGTCTCTGCAAGGTCCTCTGGGCCTGTGTTAGTTGGCTGTGTTGGTATTCTTGTGGAGCTCCTGTCATTTTTCGGTCCTTTTATCCTTCTCCCCACTTTTCCACAAGAGTCTCTATACTTCACCCAGTGTTTGTCTGTGAGGATCAGCATCTGTTTCAAACCCCTGCTGGGTGCAGCCTCTCAGAGGACAACTCTGTTACGCTCTGATCTGCAAGCATAGCCGAGTATCTTTAGTAGTGTCAGGGGCAGGCTTTCTCCCATTGAGTGGGCCTTGGGTTGGGCCAGGCATTGACTGGACATTCCCTCAATCTCATCTCAATCTTTTCTATCTTTATCCCTTCAGATCTCTAAAAGTAATAATAACTTCTAGAAAAAAAAAATATTAAGCTGAATGTAGACACAATCAGGTGTGCCTTCTCCATAGTAACTACCAGCATTAAACTCTGCTTTAATTTCTCTCAATCTTGCGTCCTTAACAAAGTAACTAATATTTTTGGTTTTATAATAGAATTTAACCATATTTTATATATTTTTGAACATGTACTTATTTAGTTTATACAACATGCTGCTCTATAAAATGTTTTATGAAGATTTAGGAACCTCTTAGGAACACTAATGATGTTCTGTGCTAAACCATTTAACTACCAGGCACCAAGCCTGGAGTCCAATCCCCAAGACTAGAAAAACAAATAACAACAACAAAAATGTACGATGTTATCTAATGTGCACTCCAAGAGTAAGAATAGTCACTGATAAAAACTAGCATATATTTTATAGTATTACATATTATGATGATTTAGTCTTTTATCTTGGTGATAACTCCTTTTAAAATACAAAAGATGCATCCAGCCCAATGGTTCTCAGCTTTCCTAATGCTGTTGACTCTTTAGTAAAGTTCTTCATGTGACGGCAACCCCAATCATAAAATTATTTCATTGCTTACTCACAACTGTAATTTTGCTACTATTATAATCCATATTGTAAGTATCTGATATGTGACCTCTCCATGGGGTTGTGAACCACAGATAAAGAACCACTGCTCTAGGCAATGATAGGATGAGAAGGATGCCATTAGTAGAGAGGAACTGTGACGGCCGCGCCACCGCGGTACCGAGTCGAGGGCGAGGGATTGCAGATTTAACTCATGCACATAATGCGCGCGTGTGCGCGCGCGCCACACACACACACACACACACACACACACACACACACACACACACACACACACACTATAATACAGTGGGGCCTTCGTGCTAAGAGAGCAGCAGCTGCAGCTGCGGCAGCGGTTTATTCTTCTTCTTCCCTTCAGAGTTCCGAAGAGCCTTCTTATAGGCAGCAAAACAGGAATCCTCCTCCCAGGTGAAATCCCTCAAGAGGTGATTGCGCATAGGAGGAAAAGTCTCAAGGAAGGGAGGGGTGCGTTCTCTGTGCAGTAAACCTGACTAGCTAACCAAGATAAACACAGACATGGAAGCTGCTAGAAACAGGACATGAAACAGCAAGACAGGCAGGCAGTCTAGTCGGGCCTGGTTCCTACAAGGAACTATCTATTAAGAAGCCTGTACCACTAGTTGGCACTGGTGAACAATCATTTGTGCTCTGCTGTTATTTGAGTTCACATCTAAGTGTTATTGGTTCAGTTTGCTTCTATCCAACTACATTAAGCCAGCTACCAAGGCATAAACTAACATTATTGCCAAATATTAACCTATGCTAATCCCAAATTTTTCCATAGAGAATTAACTTCTTACATTTGCAGTATTAAATCCAATTAATTTCACTTAATAAAATGGGTTTTTCAATTTAGAGTAACTTCATATTCTAGATGAAGAAAACATAATTACCAAATTACAATTATTGCATTAGGACTCCTAATTTATCACCATAATTCAAATATACTTTGAATATGTTTAGGTATGTATATTAATAGGCAAAATCAATATGTACCAAATAGCTTCCTATACATCTACAAGCACTGACATTCAAATTTGAGGATGGTTAGGCCATATATTTAACTTAAAATAAGTTTTATAAACATACTTCCTGTCTTTTATAGGATAATTAACAAAACTTTATGCATTCACAGCATAAAGTGTTATATTTGGTATAGGTATAAATTATGAAAATTAACGAAAACCAACTGAGTTGAATACATTGAGTTTATTTAATATCTATTCTCAGCAAACATCACCTGTATCTTATTATTTTTGAGACTGGTTGTCACTATGTAGTGCTGGCTGGCCTGGAACTCACTGTGTAGATCAACCTATAATAATTCTTTTGCCTCTGTTTCCACATCTAATCCTATTCTACCAGGCCTAGCTTTTGTTTTCCCTTGTGCCAAATAGTAAGCACAGAGCTTCATGCATGGTAGGCAATCTCTCAGTCCCTCATATCTGTTACTAGGCCCCCAAAACACATTGTTAACTCTGGTATTGTGGTGCCTACCATGCCTTCAAAATCATTCATTTTATAAGATCCAGCTCGTAGCATTGACCAACATGTCTCTGGCTGTCCTTTGTTTTCCTGACTTAGCTGTGAGAACCACCATCTTGTTTGCATATCTGAGTCCAGCTTTTTCAGACTCAGCATGAGAATGAGATAGCTTAATATCTGTCCTTCAGTAGCAGGCTTATTTCTCTTAGTTTGATGTCCTTCAGGCTCACCAGTATGGATGCTGATGGTAGGAACTCCTGTTTACTGTAGTTGGACTTCGATTCATCATGTAAATATATGTATATTTTTGGTATTCCTCCAGTGATAGGGCTTAGGGGGGATTCCATGTTACTCCTACTGTGAGGAAGGATGCAACAAACATAGACCTGCAGACATCCGTTTGTGATTCTGATTTCATATCCCTCGAATACAAGTGGTAAAATGATAGCCAGATGATCATGTGTTGTCTTGTCTTCACTTGCTTTTATTTTTTTCCTCTCTTTACTTTTTTTCTTTTCTGTCTTTCTATTTATCTTTCTCTTTCTTTCTTCTTTCCTTCCTTCCTTTCTTTCTCTCTTTTTCTTTCAATTTCATTTGTGTAACATTCTCAATTTTTTTTTATAATACCTGCGTTAATTTTCATTCTCACCTTTTGAAGCTCAATTCTTCAATACTGTGCTAATGCATTTTTAAAAATTTACTCATACACTGTATTGCAGAATTGGTAATGTAATAGACCTGCCATTCAGCTTCACCAACACTAACCAAGAGCCTTTAATTCATGCACACTTCAACTAAATCCTCACATCTCAGTTTCTTTTAAGGCCTTTTCTTTTTGATAAGGCAATATATACACATATTGAAATGCACAAATCTTAACCATTTGACAAAATCGTCCATATAATCTTAGTTTCTTTTAAGAAAGAGATGTTTCTCTGTTCTCTAGAGGATTCTCTCATTTTCTTTCTTATCTTGGCTTTTGATAATCGCCTACTAGCTGAAATCAGGTGCTATCCCACTGTGGTTTTGATTTACATTTTCCTAATCACTAGTGATCCTGACCACTCTTTCCTATCTCAGTTTGCAATGTCTTTTGTGGGGACAATTATAGGACAGCTCTTTATCCACAATCTAAATTGGGTTGCTTGTATTTTTAACCGCCGACTTGTAGAAGTTCCTTATACATTGCAGATCTGAACGTGTTGTTTCAGACACAGTTTACAAATCTGTCTGTGTTGCTTTCTCATTGTGTTCACTGTTCCTCTGGTGTAAGGAAACTTTTCAGTTTACTGCCCAGTCACAAGATTATCCTTGGTTTTGTTACTGGGTTTTTGTTGTCATCTGCAGAAGTCAGGGCCTGATCAATATCCTGTCCTGGGGTGATGGTGCAGGACTGTGTCTTTGAAAATTGAACCAGGACAGTCTTGATCTCATGGTTAACATAGGCTAAACAATGAAATACTATCTGTACAATAAAAGTGGTAATAATAATAATGAGAGCAAAACAAACTTAAACATCAATTTTCTGGACATTTGTCCCCTACTTTTCTAGTTGTTTTTTGGGCCTTTTATAAATTTTAACCTATTATATATTTATTTTCGTGCATGATGTTAGATGAAGAACTAATGCCACTAATTTGAATATGAGTTACCAATTTTTCTCATGAACAACTATGTGTCAAATTATTGTTTCTGGTTATATATGGATGCTATAGATTAAATAACTGTGTGTAAGAGAGCTTATTTAGGCCTTTATGTCCTATTAGTCTAGGTTTCTATACCCATATTAGACATGTTTAAAATATGTGTATGTACATACATGTATGCATTGTGTGTGTGTATGTGTGTGTGTGTGTGTGTGTGTGTGTGTGTGTGTGTTGGGAACGCAAGTGCATCCTAAGGCCAGAAGCTGTCAGTCTCTCATGGAACTTGAGTTACAGGCGGTTGTGGGACACCAAATATGGGTGCTGAGATTCAAATTCAGGTCCTCTGAAGGAATACAGTTAACCACAGAGCCATCTATTCAGGCTCACACAACCTTTAATGATTAATACTAGAAGTTTTTTGTTTTTGTTTTTTGAGAAATCAGGAAGTACAACGTGCTGTGTGTTCTGCTTACAAAGCTTCAGAGACTTTTGTGGCTTTACATAAATTAAAGCTTTTTGTCTTTTCCTCTTTTTAATCCTTAAATTTTTCATTGAAGTTGAGAAGATATTACTCTATATACAGATGCCTTTGGCTAATATGACCATCTTTATAACACTGAATTCTCTTTTCCTTGGACACAGTCTATGCCCTTATGTTCTTTTGTGTTCTTCATTTTCTTCCATTGCTGGAAAAAAGACAACATGACCAAGGCAATTTATACAATAAATTGTATACAACAAATTAATTGGGGACTCATAGTTCCAGAGGGTTATCATCTATGACAGTTACTGTAGGGAGCGTGGTAGCAGTCAGGCAAGCATGACACTACCTGAGAGTAAGAGCTTACAGCTGATCCACAAGCGAAGAGAGAGGGAGAGACAGAGAGAGACAGAGACAGAGAGACAGAGAGACAGAGACAGAGACAGACAGAAAAAGAGACAGAGACAGACAGAGATACAGAGACAGACAGAGACAGAGAAAGAGGGATGGGGATAGAAATGAGAATACTGTGGCTTTTGAAACCTCACTTTTTTCAACAAGGCCACACCTCCTAATCTTTCCCAAATAGCAACACTATCTGGGGACGAAATGTTCACACACTTGAGCTTATCGGAGCCACTCCCACCACACCAAGTTATTTAATGATACCAGTCTCCATGCTCAAGTTTTACTGTTTTTAAATCTAGTCTGTACAAGACAGGACTCCCAATTTTATTTTTATTTCATCTATGTAGTTCTTTGTTCCAATATTTTTTCATTAATCTATTTATTTAATCACTCTACAGCCTGAATGAAGCCCCCTCACTCCTCTCCTTCAAGTCCCATCAGCACATCTCCCTCTCCCATTCCCCCCTCCAGTGCTTCTCACAGAAGGGGAGGCCTTCCATGCGTATCAGCCAATACTGGCATATCAAGTTGCATCAGGACTAAGCACAGCCTGTCCCATTGAGGCCAGACAACCACAGTGGAGCACAGCTAGTGAAAAGGGATGCCAAGGCAGGCAACAGAGTCAAGAGATAGCCAGTACTCTGCTTGTTAGGAGACCCACCTGATGGTCAACCATATGTGTACGGGGCCACGGTCAGCCCATACATGCTCCTTTGTTCCAATATTTCTAATTATGCCTTTTTTAATTAACTCTGATTCTTTGCTGAATTCCTCCTTCAAATTGTAAATTATTTTACAGACTTTGATAGCTTGTCTGTATTCACTTGTATCTTTTTGAATTTTATTAAAATCATTATGTTGTATTATTTTTTTTAGCTAAGTCATCAGTTTCCTTTATTAGAATACCAATACATATATTACCTTTCTGGATATTCAGGGTTACAATGTTTTGTGAAGTTGTTGTGTTACGTTGTTGATATCTGTCTATGCTTTGGAGTCATTAACTCCATTAGTGTTATGTGTACTTTTTATTGGTATGTTTTTGTATTTGTAATAAAGCATTTGTGTGCAAATATGTTCTAGCATGCCATTTAGCAGGGCTTTTCTGTGTTTGGTAGTAGGAACCAGGCCTGTCTGGGCTGCCTGCCTGTCTTGCTGTTTCATGTCCTGTTTCTAGCAGCTTCCGTGTCTTTGTTTATATTGTTCAGCTGGTCAAGTTTACTGCTCTGAGAATGCACCCCTCCCCTCCTCGGGACTTTTCTTCCTGTGTGCAATCACCTCTTGAGGGATTTCACCTGCGAGTGGCAATCCTGTTTTGCTGCCTATAAGAAGGCTCTTCGAACATTGAATAAAGATTGAAGCTGCTGCTGCCGCTGCTGCTGGTCTCTTGGCATAAAGGACCCACTGTGTTATTGTGTGTGTGAGTTAAATCCACAGTCTCTCTCCCTTGACTTGGTACCTTGGTGGCACGGGCACCACATTTGTTTGGTTCCATGAGTTCAGTTGCATAAGACCAAAAGTATATCTGTTTCTGCCTAAGTTTGAGGAACTGAAGAGATTTCCCTGGCATCTCTAATGCAACTCTTACATATCAGGTCTGATAGCACCTTGGTGCATGGTGAATTGTATTTTAGTTATGTCTACCTCTTAGTGTTCTGTGGGTGTAGAGCCACTATGACGTATCCAAGACAGTCTGGTGTGGTTGGTACTGTTACGGATGTGAGGTATCCATGAATGGTGGGACAGGTTATTGGATATTGGTAGGTGCATTTCATTGTGTAGGTGCCGTATTTTTCAGACCATAAGAAGCACTTTCCCCCAAAAAAGTTGCGTGTGTGTGTGTGTGTGTGTGTGTGTGTGTGTGTGTGTGTGTGTATGTGGCATTAAGGTACACTTATGGATCTATTGCTCTTTTTACTTTTTTTCTTATTTTACTGCTCTAAAAACCTGGGTGTGTCTTATGGTCAGGTGTCTTATAATCTGTCAGATATGGTATTAAGGACTGAGTTCTTTAGGTATCTGATGACTATATTGGGGTTGCATTATTTTCTATACTTCAGCATGCCAATCATCTATGCAAATGTACACAGAATGTAGTTGAATCTTGGGAAAGTGGTATCAGGGTTGACAATGAGAGTCCTGAAGGCATGAAAGAGTTGGGGAGGTTGCACTGCTGCTTTTTAGATGAGGAAACAAGAATAACATTTTTTTTTAATTAATGTGGTTTCATGTAGCATAACCTCATTATGAATTCCCTATGTAGCCAAAGAAGGCCTTGCGTTCCTGATCATTTTGCCTTTAACTTCTAGGTACGGGGATTATAGGCTCACAATGCCACACATTTTTTTAATATATACTTTTATTTTATTACACATGTGTAAAACAAACTACATACAACAGAGAGAACCATGTGACAATCATGAGAATACTGAGTGCTATATATGTTACATTCATAGTGACTTGGCCATCTGAATTCGTCTCCTTTGAAGTAAGTGTTTCTCCTGTCTTGTTGGGTCTAGATCTTCTTTGTCTTGATAGCACTGAGAACAGAATTTAGGTCTTTGTGTATGATAGCAAAGCACTCTATCTACTAACTTAGTTATACCCCTAGACATGCATGTGCGCGCACACACACACACACACACACACACACACACAAAGACATACACACACAAAAATACACACACACAACCTTTTGTTTAACATTTTTATCTTCAACTACAGGACCTTTTTTTTTTTTTACAGTGTATATGGGTGATAATTTCAGCAGTGATTCCACAATTTCTTATTACTAAGTAAATTCTAAGTCAGCTGTATGAATTTAATGCTTTGACAAATTGATTCAATTAAAAAAACCCAGAAAGGATTAAAGTGGCATTAACACACTACTGTTACTGCAGTGATATAGGTTTATTTAACACAAGTTAAATAGTCACTGTCAATAAGATCATACATATGTGAGACAATTTTTGTGCAGTACAATTGGCCACCTCCCTCAAGCTCACCTTGTGTAGGAGATGCAGAATGAAGATAATGGAACGTGTTCTGTATCATTTTGAAAGCTTCAGCTCCAGAAGAAACAAAACAAAACAAAACAAAACAAAAAAAGCAAAATTTACTTCTTCCTTATATTTTACTCTTTTTGAGTATTTCTAGCATGGCATTCATTCCTCTTTTTTATTTTGACTATAATTGTGTATAATGATGGAATAAAATGTGAAATTTTGATCTCTGCTCACTTCAAGCAAATATCCAGTCAAGCTAATTCATATATCAATCACCTCTCCAACATCCCTTTTTTTTTTTGCAACTGGAAGATTTAAAATATGATATTTTACAAATATGAAATATTCAAAGCATAGTTATTAACTGAAATTGCTATGCAGCTCAGCAATCATCAAAACTTTTTCTCCCAGTCTAAAGCATGGAGCTCACCATGCAGAAGGAAGGAAATGTGAGGAATAGCAATAGAAGTGTTATCTCACTTATGTGTGCTGTCTACAAACAGGGGATCTGATAGTAAAGGGGAATAAAGTAGTGTTTATTAGAAGTAGAGGGTGAGAAGGAGGGATAGGGAAGTGTCAATCAAAGGGCGACCCTCTCTTTCTTACATTTTAAATGTGTTTTTACCTAAAATAGACTTACACTAATTCCTTGCTTCTTTTTCCTCCTAGTAATATCTCTGGACATGTTAACATGGAAGGTGAAAATTTTGTGGGGCCCCACTGACTGAAAGTTCTACAGGCAACTGATGAATGCTGGGAGAAGAGTAATGAGCTTCTAGTAGGGAGAGCCCCTAATTGTCTGTCCAGCATAGAGTGGTCACACCTGAAAGCACAAGCCCTCTTTTTTCTTAATAAACATACAGAACTCCTAGATGTTCTAGGGAGTATAACAAGAATTAAATCTGATTTTATAAGGACCACTACATAGATACCTCTTCTTTTTATAATTGCCTCTTTCTTCTGAAGAGTATTCATTTTTATATTCTTCTTTGGTGTACACATTGTCCTCCCCAGTGGATAGCCTATAATGCCGTGCTATGCTTGTCACTCATCACCACAGCTTAAACTAACTAGGAGTAATGATATTGTCTCTTTTAGTGAAGAAAAAAAAATTATTAGTCAGTAGTCAAGCAAACATTAAAATAAATTTCCATGGAATAATATATGTTGTAACTTACTTGAAGAAACAGGTGTATTGTTCCAATGACTGCGTTATATTTTAATTATATACACATATGTATAGGAAGTTGTACATTGAGAATAATATCTAGATATAGGTATACATAAACCACTTAAACCCCTTTGGAATATAATTTGGAAAATGATAGAGAAGGGAAGCTTTTTGAAATATCTGTAAAATTTGCATTGTGCGTAATATCAAAAAGGGGGTTGCTAATGAAATGTTAGTCATGTTAATTTTAAAAGCAGAGGCTTTCAATACTTTCATGTCTATGGTCTCTGTATAGGATGTTGCTGATTTAGTATTCAGAGGTTACTTCAACAGAATTTACATATTGATTTTAGTATTTCTTCATTTGTGATTGCTTAGACTTACACTTTCTGCCTTAACCACCAATGAAATCGTTTCACATGTAGTGGTTCAGAGGGACATTCCACAGACTAGGTTCATGAACTCTACATAAATAAAAACTCTATGAGAAAAAGTGTAATGCCTTTCCATTGGTCCCTTCTAATTTACTTTTAACTGTAAATTATAAAAATATCTTACCTGAGCCAAAGTTTATCTTATTCTCAGTATATTTTAATTTAATAGCAAGCAATAACTTCCTGGACCTCTGTTCAAATGAATTCAAACATTACAATGGCAGGAATTCTCCTTTAATGTGAGGCTTCTGATATGCCACCACAGTGCTTAGTGGTTTTGTGTTGTGTTTTTCTGCCATCTTTTTGAAGAAGCTGCATGCTGTGTTACTTCATAACTTGCAGACACCCCTCTTCATTTGTTCTATGAAAATTTAACCTAGCCTCATCTATATAAGTCAGTGTAAATACCTAGACTTTTAAATGGTAATCTTAATTATCCTTAGGCTTTCATTACATTAATCACACTTGAAGTAGCCCGGACAAATGTCCTTTATCATACACTTTCTTATCTGGAACTTTTAGGGAGGTATCAGTACCTTCGCTCTTTTCTTGTGTCACTGACCATATGGTTCATATTGGCTGAGAACATCCCCTTTCTCTTCTCTTTTTCAAGTCAAACCAAGACAGAAGAAAGCCAGAATCACACCTTCATCCTTTGTTTTAGCTCTTCTGAATCCATGCACACTCAGGAAAGTTCCACATATTTAGATAATTTAGCTCTTTAGGAATGCATGATAGATTACGACAACCTATGCAATGTCCTTTTCAGAAAGGAAATTGATAGGGAGTTGGATCTAGGGCAGGACAGATGTACATTGGAAGGAGCAGAGGGAAGTGAAACTCTGGATGGAATATATGTATGAGAGAAGAATCAAATTCAAAGAAAATTAGAAATATATTATATCTGTTTTAAAAGTTAGAAGTCCAAAGTCTAGGTATTGGAATGATCCATTGTTTCTTACCCGTTTTGTTCATTTTCTCCACGTTACTTCCTATATATTTAGTGCCTCATATGTATTGTACTCAGTGAGTCACTGTAGAGTAAGTTACAGACTGACTGGGCTTATGAAATCATTCCCTGATCCTTGTTAAATGACTCAGTAGAATCTGTAGGAGTTGGATGAACGGCACAAACAAAACCCTTTTGATGTAATAAATTAGTCATCTATATTTTTTCTGTTGCTTTGCTGGGTCATGCTGAGATGCCCCCTGAACACAGAATGACAAAATCAACAAAATGATTGAGATGCCATTCTTA
Organism: Acomys russatus; assembly: GCF_903995435.1. Classification (NCBI taxonomy): domain Eukaryota; kingdom Metazoa; phylum Chordata; class Mammalia; order Rodentia; family Muridae; genus Acomys; species Acomys russatus. The sequence goes on along the minus strand of NC_067163.1, from coordinate 46,324,086 downwards.
GCTTTACAGCTCAAGTTGCCTTTTCCTACTTCATTTCTTCACATGCTTATATTTTCCTGGAAGCTCCCAAATGGAGTTACAACTAATGTTTGAAATATGAATGAAATGAGTCATGTCGTCTACTGGTTTTTGGTGTTAGTTGAGCTTGAAGCTATTTTCACTTAAAGTGATTTCAATAAAGAATAAAAATGATTCAAAATTTGAAGTTTTCAAGGTTTTTATTTTGGTTTTAAAAATATGTGTTTTGATTCATGATGAGCATAAATAAATATAAATGGTCCTTAACGATCACATTGTTTAGAAGTAGAGTTGGAAAATAATTTTATTTTTTTTTTTGCTATCTCACATAACACATGAGTAACCATTAAGAATAAGTGTTACTGAAATTAGAATGAAATATCTATCTCATCAAAAACTGACTGATAATAGAGGAAAAGCTCATAACAAAATGTATTTTTTGTTAAACATTTCTATTACATAACACCTGTGGAATTTACATTTTAAAATCTATTGTTTGATGAGGTTTCATGATGCCATTTTCTGGCCATTGATATTCTTGAGACTATTTGGACCTGAGCCTTGTGTGGTGCTATAGTTTCAATCTGAAATGTATCTCAAAGGCCATGGGGCAAAATGTTTGTGAACAAACAGACAAGGCTGGTAGGAGTGATGCAGCCTTTCTTTCTTTCTTTCTTTTTTCTTTTTTTTCTTTTATTAATTTATACTTGTTACACCTCAATGGTTATCCCATCCCTTGTATCCTCCCATTCTTCCCTCCCTCCCATTTTCCCATTATTCCCCTCCCCTATGACTGTTCCTGAGGGGGATTACCTCCCCCTGGAAATGCTCATAGGGTATCAAGTCTCTTCTTGGTAACCTGCTGTCCTTCCTCTGAGTGCCACCAGGTCTCCCCCTCCAGGGGACATGGTCAAATGTGAGGCACCAGAGTACGTGAGAAAGTCATATCCCCCTCTCCACTCAACTGTGGAGAATGTTCTGCCCGTTGGCTAGATCTGGGTAGGGGTTTAAAGTTTACTGCCTGTATTGTCCTTGGCTGGTGCCTTAGTTTGAGTGGGACCCCTGGGCCCAAATCTGCCTATCATAATGTTCTACTTGTAGGTTTCTAGGACCCTCTGGATCCTTCTACTTTGCTATTCCCCCATGCTTCTCTCATCTAGAGTCCCAATAGGATGTCCTCCCCTCTTTCCCAGTTTCCTGGTAAGTGAAGGCTTTCGTGGGACATGCCCCTTGGACTGGTATGCAGATATAAGTGAGTATATACCATTTCAGTCTTTCTGCTTCTGGATTAACTCACTCATTATGATCATTTCTAGCTCAATCCATTTATCCACAAATTTCGGGAATTCCTTGTTTTTAATAGCTGAGTAGTATTCCATAGTGTATATGTACCACAGTTTCTTTATCCGTTCTTCTACTGAGGGACACTTAGGCTGTTTCCATGTTCTGGCTATTATGAATAAGGCTGCTATGAACATGGTTGAGCAAATTTTCTTGTTGTGTGCTGGAGCATCTTCTGGGTATATTCCAAGGAGTGGAATAGCTGGGTCTTGAGGAAGCCCTATTCCCATTTTTCTGAGATAGCACCAGATAGATTTCCAAAGTGGCTGTACAAGTTTGCATTCCCACCAGCAATGAAGGAGTGTTCCTCTCTCCCCACATCCTCGCCAGCATGTGGTGTCGCTTGAATTTTTGATCTTAGCCATTCTGATGGGTGTAAGATGGAATCTCAGAGTTGTTTTGATTTGCATTTCCCTGATGACTAAGGAGGTTGAGCATTTCTTTAAGTGTTTCTCAGCCATTTGATACTCCTCTGTTGAGAATTCTCTGTTTAGTTCCAAGCCCCATTTCTCAATTGGGTTATTTGGTTTGGTGGTGTTTAATTTCTTGAGTTCTTTATATATTTGGATATTAGACCTTTGTCAGATGTAGGGTTGGTGAAGATCTTTTCCCAGTCTCTTGACAGTGTCTCCTGCCTTACAGATGCAGCCTTTCTAAGATGAGGCTTAGTAGAAGGAAACAGGTCACTATTGGACCCAGGTTGCATTCTCTCTCCTTCTCTCTCTCACTCACTCTCACTCTCTCTCACTCTTACTTCTCTCCCTCCTCCCTTCTTCTTTACTTCTGTATTTCTCTCTGTTATCTGTCTGTCTGTCTCCTCTCATTCTCCTGTCACTCTTACCTGGCATAAATGAGGCAAAGAGGTCCTTCTGCTGCACACTCCAGACATCATTGATGTTTGGCCTCACTGCAGTCCTGATAGAAATGAAGCCAGTTGAGGATGAAATGGAAATTGGGTCTTAATCAATTTTTCTTTCCTTTAAATTGTTTCTCTTAAATATTTTTTTCACATTCCAAATCAACTTACACAAATGATACACAATATGTAGTACACACAGACCTTCATTTTTGAAACTCTAGCATTTAAAAACAAATATAACTTATAAATATGTGGTGAAACATGAACACATAACCAATGCACTTCACGATACTCTAAAATTTCATTAAATTTTCTACAAAAACAGAAAAAAAAAAAGGTTTTTTTCTTAAAGGACAACTTAAGTTCTATACACTTTAGAAACTACAGTCAAGTATGATTTCCCTCTTGTTGAGTGAGTGTTATATCCAATTAGAGCAAGGACAACAGCAATAGCCAAACTGAAGTGGGCAAGAGAAAGCCCACAAGGTATCACCTGGCCCCACACACAAAACTATAGGCAATGAAGGAATATTGAGAGCAGGAGAAATAGTTCCACAGGGAGAATGCAGTGATTGGTTATGCAATATTTAAAGAGGTAAAATTATGCATATTGAGAAGTTTGTATTTATGTATTTAGGAATATTTTTGAGTTTGTCACACACGCATGTACACATATGTATGTAACAGTAATCAGTGGGGTGGGGGGAAGCTATGAATTTGAAAGATAGCAAGTGGGGGAATGTGGGAAGCTTTAGAGGGCGGAAAAGGGAGGGGAAATGATGTTATTATATTATAGTTGTCATAAGAAAAATGTAAAAACAAAACAAAACCGAAACCCACACAAAAAAACCTATAGCCAAAATGTCTGCTTTAATTTCAAGTACGTTTACAGGTTCTGTTTTTTCACTTGTGACAGAGTCATTAATAGTTTTGTATGATGATAACAAATGTGGGTAATTGTCATATGGAATATACTCTTTGAGACACATTGAGTAGAATAAACATTCTTTTTCTTACATAGTTTGTGAGTGTTGGTTTTCCCTGATAGACTGTCACTGAAGATAAATTCATAAGACCGCTGGGTTCTTGCTGAATTATGTCTTTAAGAATCAAATGTTCTTTCAACCATGTCTCATTTAATTTAATAAGTTCAGGAAATACTGTACTATCATGCTATAGTCATTGGGCAATTATAGGAGGTATTAACTGATGACAGAAAACAAGGAAGTTCAATTGTTAATGAAGCCAGGCAAGGAGAGACAGGAATAAGTAATTATACATACAATTATTATATAAAATTATATAAAAATTATATATAAATATATTCTAAAAACTTTCCAAAGAAATGAGATGGGAATATGATAAGTTAGGTTTTTAATGAATATAAAATTTCATGTTTTTAGTAAATAAAAAACCCACACTTTTTTGTACTGATGGTTTAGTTGAAAAAGATTCAGAAAATAAATTTATGTATTCTTATAATTTAATTGATTGGCAGTAGTAAAAACTAATGAATTTAATTTTAAACTTTTAGAATCATCTTTAAAATTCAGTTATTTAAATAAAATCCAAAGTAGTATCTTGGTTGGTTTTGAAAATCATTACTGACATTGGAGAAACCTATGGATTATTACAAGATTAAGAACAATATGATAATAAAAAAAACCCTATATGACAATTTTAGGAAACATTTGGGTTTTGGAAATATTTTTGTTATTTTTAATTACATATGTGTGTATGTATGTGGTGTGTGTGTGTGCGTGTGTGTGGTTAAGTGAGTATAAACACAGGTGTGCTCAGAGGCAGGAAAAGGCTAGAAAGGTGTTGGATCCCTGGAGTTTTATCATACACAGGAGGTGATTTACAGGCAGTTATGAAACAACTAAAGCGAGGACTAAGAACTGAGATAGGTCCTCTGAAAGATCAGTACATAGTAATCAGAAGCATGTGAAAACAAACATAGGAAGTAAAATTTAGGATTAAATGCTGAAAGAGTCTAGTTGTTTAGTAAAGAACAGAGGATTCCAACAAGGACGCTGGAACAGTGCTGATTACCGCTTTGTTGTAACAAGTATTCAAGTAAGGATGGTTTAGACCCTGAGTTCATATTGAGGAAAGAGGAGGAAAAATCATGCAGAGAAGTGATTTCACAAGTACAGAGATGATGTTCCATGTGTAATGGAAAGGAACTTTTGGGTCGGATAAGGTCTTGTACATTTACAAAGTACTATAAAGAACAAAGATATGATTGACAAATTTGAGTCATATGGTATTACATACAATTCAAAGATTTGCAGGACACTACCAGTGGTTAAACTCACCAGAAGCAGAAATGATAATTTTATGTAGTCAAATCATCTAAACATAATTTTCACAGTCTTCACTCTCCCAAGAGAATGACCCACATGGATACACAAACACACAGATACACACACACACACACACACACACACACACACACACACACACAGACAGAGAGAGAGAGAGAGAGAGAGAGAGAGAGAGAGAGAGAGAGAGAGAGAGAGAGAGAGAGAGAGACAGACCGACAGACAGACAGACAGAGAGACAGAGAGATACAGACACACACAGAGGCAAACATACACACACACACATACACACACACATACATATATATAATCAAGGATCTCAGCTGTTACTGGACATTCCATATTGTAGAATCATTAGCTTTTGAATGCCTCCATTTTGCAGGGGGGGGGGAGCAGTGAACTTCAAACCTTTATTGTGTGAATATCTCCATTTTATAGTGCAGCTTTTGAGCTTCATTTTAAAAGCATAGATTCTATCTTAGTTACTCTTTGTTATTCCAAAATTACTCTGATTGGAACCTGTCACAAATGCAGACCATCCATGAATACTGTAAGGGTGCTAATGCTAGCTACTATCAAGGATACTGTCGGTAAATTCAGCTGTACCTCCTCAGGCTATCTTTACAGGCTTCCTCTTGGATCATTCTTTCCTGCAATGGCATAAGATCCTACTAAAGTGATGATCAACAAAACTCGTTTTCTGGAAATGAGTTTTGCAGAAAATCTCCAAAATAATATAATTATTTTCTCATCATTAATCAGTATAATCATAATGTTTATCAACTGGATTACACAGGAAAAATGCTGTTTGTTCATAATTATCACTTCTTTACTTAGACTGTATTAGACTGTCTGAAACATTTTATAATTCACTTTCATTTTAATTGCTTTTTGTAATTTTTGTGTTAACTTGTAACTCCACATAATCTTGCAATGTATTTTCTCATCTTGAGTACCATGGGGGAAAATAGAATTCTTTGGAACTATGGTTTTCTGACAAAGATATTAGACCAATATTTTTATACTATATTGGGAGTTAGAGACATGGCTTTTATGTATGGACCTGGCTGTCCTGAACTTGCTTTGTAGACCAGGCTGGCTTCGAACCTACAGAGATGCACCTGCCTCTGTCTCCTGAGTGCTAGAATTAAAGGTGTGCACCACCACATCCTGCTTTTATATTTTTACCATTTTTAATAAAAATATTTCATATTACTAATGGCAGGAATGACCTGATAATTCTAACAGAGAATATTCACACATAGAATGTTATGTGGAACATAGAAATATGCAGAAGTGATACAGAACACAAAGTAGGCTGAAAAACTGCCATAATACCAAGTCATCAAGCTGGTACCTGGTAATTTAGTCTTATCATTTTGAAACCAAGTATATTAGGGTTGTTTTGGTCTGCTTCTTGTTGCTACAATAAAGAACATGACTAAAAGCAAAGCAGAGAGGAAAAGGATTATTTCATCATACATCTTACTTACAGTTTTCTCTTTATTTGTTTGCCTTTTTGTTCTTTTTCAGACAGGGTTTCTCTGTGTCTCCCTGGCTGTTTTGAACTTACTTTGTAGACCATGCTGGCCCCAAACTTACAGCAATCCCCCTGCCTCTGCTTCCTGAGTGCTATAACTCAAGGCAGGAACCTGGATACTGTAAACTGAAGCAGATGCCATAGAGGAACAATGCACATTGGTTTGTTCATCCTTGCTTGTTCAGTGTTTTCTTATACAATCCAGGATGACCTGCTCTGAGGTAGCACCATCCACAGTGTGATAAGTCTTCTCACATCCATCCTTTACTGAGAAAATGTCCTTCAGACTAGCCTAAGGAAATCAGATAAGGACATTATGTCAACTGAGGTACTTTTCATATAACTCCAGCTTGTTTTTTTTTTTTTTAAGCAGGGATGCTTCCTTTATTATTATTACAACTTATTTGAGCAAGAATAGGCTGTCACAGGGTTTCTGTTGTTGACATAGCATACCGTTTTCAAACTAGCACATAATGGAAGGCATAGTACATCTTTCAAGTTGTACTTTTTCTTTTTTTCTTTTTTTTTCATTTTATTATACTCCAGCTTGTTTAAAGTTAATAAAGACATTTAGAAAGCTAATCATTCCTTGTCAACTTGATGCACTAATACAATACTAATAAGGCAATGTATCCCAATCAATATATTACATTAATATCAATAATACTATATAAAAAACAGTAATAAGCATGTCAGGCCATAAAACAGAATCAAATGTACGGTAAAGTAAGAATAGAAATTTTAACTTCAGGTACTTGTTTTATTAGAAATACTGAGTTTCTTTAAACCCCTTCCCAGATCTAGCCAATGGTCAGAATATTCTCCACAGTTGAGTGGAGAGTGTGATACAACTTTCTCACGTACTCTGGTGCCTCACATTTGACCATGTCCCCTGGAGGGGGAGACCTGGTGGCACTCAGAGGAAGGACAGCAAGTAGCCAAGAAGAGACTTGATACCCTATGAGAATATATAGGGGGACGTAATCCCCCTCAGGAACAGTCATAGGGGAGGGGAATAATGGGAAAATGGGGAGGGGGAGGAATGGGAGGATACAAGGGATGGGATAAACATTGAGATGTAACAAGAATAAATTAAAAAAAAATAAAAAAAATAAAATATCTTGGTATAATTCTAAAAAAAAAAAAAAAAAAAGAAAAGAAATACTGAGTTTCATAGAATGTAAAGTGATATTTCTCCATACACACATGTGTTTGACCTGCTCCTTTAAGATACATCCCACTCTGTGGGACAAGTCAAACACAGTTCCCTGGAAGAGAGAGTGGGGATTGAAGGAGGGGAGACAGAGATGCTAGAACTATGAAGCCAAGTCTAGAAATTCCTGATCAAGGCTTACTTTATTACAAGTGAGTAAGGTTTATACAGCCAGGACACCACAGGCTCTATTACAGTCTCTCTTCCCCTACCTCCCAGGCAAGAATACAATCCTCTGAGTAGTTCCCTGTAAGAACTTCCTTATTTCTTTCATAGGTAAACAATCCAAAGATAGACTAAGCACAAAGGTCAAAAACACACAGCCAACGCACAGGACTTCTAGCATGGCTGAATTTATCATGGCTCCCCACAAAGATACAACCAGAGAACTTTCTAAACAGTGTTACCTGTGATTTCTGCATGCAATAACTTTTATTAGAGATTAAGAGCTATTGTGGGACAAACAGACAAACAAACAAACAGGCAGAACAGTTTTTCTTGACCATTTTATTCAATCCTAAGCATAAGATCTGTCTCCCTCTTCTTAAATAAATCTCTCTTAGATTTTTATTACTTTAGTAAGTCATTTCTTTCCTTGTATTGCTGAATTTCCCCCTTCACATTCAGTATTTTATAACTCTATCATCATGAAGCATTTTATCTCCTGATGTTAGATAAATTAGCTATCATAGATTTTATTCAGTGCAATATTGCACTTGTAATATTGTGTACATTTTGAAAATATTTTGAGCATTCAGTATATAGAGCTCACAAACCTTTCAAAACACGTATTTTACCTCTAAAGACAACTTTATCTCAGTGTGCTGAAAGGGTTCACTTAAAAGTAAATTTCCTACTTCTGAAAAGGAGACGTCTACAACTGTCCCTTTGCAGAATCACATCCGTGGCTGACATCCCTTTTGCTGTCAGGATTGCAATTCAATTGTATTTAGATGAATTCTATGCCAATTTACATTTGACTCAACAATATGATCCTATTAATCTGTGGCGTGCTAGGCTGGCAGCCTCATTCTTTCCTCTATCACTTCTAGACAGCTGCATTATCTTGATTTATGGTTTCAGAATGACAGTGGCTCCACGGATTCTTACACTTTGTCTGACTGAATTGACTTTGCATCATCGTCAGATTGTGCACAATGTATCACATCCAAAAGACTCAAATCAGATTTTCAGAAGATGCTTAGGATCTGGATCTTAGTTTTATGGCTCTGAAGTGAGAACAAGACACCACCTGTAACTTCCTTCATATTCACATTATCCAGTCTCCCTGTTACTTTATCTCTGTTTTCAAAACATTAAAATACATACCTGGTGAAGAAATGAAACACGCAGAGTCTTTACACTGAGAAGTAGTACTCGGTGAGAAATCTTATTTGTCTTCATGGCATATTTCTAGACAAGATGAAGGGATTGTCATGGAAAGTAATTTGTTCATACTCAACAGCAGTACTGATCAAGTTTCACAGTAAGCCATGAATGTGGTGCATACAACTACTCACCAAGAATAGTCATTTTCTTTCTTCGAATTTTAGTAGGAGGTTGCTCAGGCAGTTAAAAATGCTAAGACATTGAAGTGTATGTGTGACTCAAGGAGTATCTCCTTTCAATAAAAGTGTATTTTGCCAGTGGCTAGACTTATTGTGGTTACTTTGTACACTTGCAACAGAAAACAAATATAATCAGAATAATGGCATTTACTCTGTGATGTGTATTACCCTTCTGATATCATTCCACTCATATTTTGGCCAGAAGACTCATACTGGCGAGTCACTATATATCAAACCTTCATGTCAACCATGCAAAGCAGTGATTTCTCTTTGTCATTCTGCTATGCTCTTAAACCAGGTATTTACTGCTGACATGAGGGCAACCTCACGTAATATGCTCAACTGGGACCAGAAAAAAAAAAAAAAAAAAAAAGAAGTGACTTTCTATCTCTTTACATAATTATAATTTGCATCAATTGCATTTAGGTTGAGTACAGGTCTAAAATAGCATGGTAAGTTTTCTAGCAATGAACATATGGATGGTCTATGATATAGACTCATAACTCAGCCATGACCTGCATATAGCGTGAGTATATAAACCATTTTTATTGTTGTACTCTTTTGAGATTTTGCAGCCACTTGTTACTTTATTGGCTATGACTAATATGATTTAGTAAATTTATGATAAATTTAATGAGTTGGACTTCAAAAGCTTGCATTTCATGTGAACTAATAACATCTCTCCAGATTTTTTAATACTTTAATTACCTTTCTTAGTTTTGGTGATAGTAAACTTTCTATTATACTACTATCACATTTCACCAACAAGCATAGAGCTAGAGAGGTGGCTTGGCAGTTATGTGAGCTTGATGTTCCTTCCAGAAGATCAGAATTGAATGTCAGATGGTTTTTAGCTTCATAATGCCAACTCAAGGCATTCCGTTGCTTTCTTCTGGCATCCATTAGTACTTTCACAGAACTGCACACACACACACACACACACACACACACATACACACACACACACACACACACACACACACATTTACAAATGTATGTATACATTAAAAGTAAAAATTAATAATAATCACATATATGCAAATCAGAAATACAATTGAGATTTCACTGAATGATAATACACGTATCAATATGTTGCACTCATTTTGGGGAAAAATTCATTTTCATTTTCCAGATTCTACCCTTTACTTTTTGTTTTTCTTCCTGTATCTTCAAAGACAGACACATCAAACTGAGAACTTTATGTTGTTATCTGATTGTTTCTTCATTCCAATTTTAGGAAATTCTGCAACTATGTTTTTCTTTCATAGATAACTCAGGACAATGCCCAAACTCAGTGTTGTCGACATATCACATCTGTAAAATTGCTGTAGCTAGAAATGCAGCCCATTCATGAGTCTTGGGAATTATGATGTAAATTTCAAAGGTACCATTTTGTCTACTATAATATTACTGTTCCAGATTTTTGTTGTCCATTAAGACAATGAGTCATTTTCAACACATCCAAAAATTATCAAGAGAATAATAATAAGCCAACAAACAAACAACAAATAAATTATGTGAATGGGGTTTGAAGAAGAGAGGCAGACTTGTTTTTTAAAATATATATAATTCTGGGGTTTAGCGAAATGGCTCAGTTGTTAAGAACACTGGAAGCTCTTCTGGAGAACTTGATCTTGGCTCCAGGGAGCCACATGGTAGCTAACAACTTTCTTTAACTCCATTCCTAAAAGATCCTACATCTCCTTTCTGCTTCCACAGACACTGTATGCATATGGTGACCAGACACATATGCATGTGAATATTGTATAAATGAATAAATGGATTACTTAATTTTAAAAAATCTAAAAGTTTGATGGACTTATGAGAAACTTGTAAAGACTTCAAATATTGTAGACATAGCCAAATGACCTTGAGTTATCTTTAATATAGCCACACAGTGACAATATCTGTGTCTGACTTGTTGTATTTGTGACTATCAGATAGGGTATTTAACTTATTAGAGCTCTACCTTCAAGTAACAAAAACACTAAGAATGTCACCAGATAGAACCTGAAATCTTTGGCAGTAATTTGCACACTTGCTGTCACATATCCACCGGTTGTTTCCATCAGTGAATTGAGAAATTGCTTTGATTTATAATTTCCTTTGGACTATTAGTATAAAAGTTTCAATAAACAATTTCCACAATGGAACATCTTATTTGTGTCATCCTGAATCTGAGTTTGAATTCCATGGTACTCATATCTCGCTCACATTTGAATCCCTGATTTCCTTTGTGTTGAACCCTGGATTTTGTTCTTGATAATAGTAGCTACCCCTTGTGGAATGACCCTGAAGCTTCCATAGTCAGTGTCTTTGATATCAGCATCCTTTCAGTTAACATGGGGAAAAGACTGACAGACTTATACACTTGTAGAGTGTGATTAATGTAGAATGTTCCAGAAAGGCCAAAGCTATTAATAATGTTGGCATTATGCAGTAATAAACAAGCCTATTTATGGCAACACAGCTTTATTCACTTTAGACTGATATAGAGGCTCCTGATGCCAAAAGAAATGGCTTGAGAATCTCATTGAAATTAGAAAGATTAAATACTAATTACTGGAAGGAAATTGGAGAGCTCATCCTAATCCTTGCCTAACTATGGCTGTATTTTCCCTTTAGTGCAAATCCATATATGCATTGTTATGCAGAGGTATGCCTTCCTAGTCCACAAGAACTTTGCAATGGTTTGCAAATAAGAGATAGCCTTTGGTTTAATTCCCTTTTTGAAAACTAAAAGATATAATTCTATTAGCTGACTTCCCACATACTAAGATCTAAATAAATTATAATTATTGTTACTCTTTGATTCTCTCCTTTGATATTATTAAACTAATTAAGATACACAATTGCATCTTAAAATTATAATCAACTAAATCCATTTCCTTGTCTCTATAAAGGTCCTACTATTTATGAGCTGAAAGAGGGAGAGAGAGAGAGAGAGAGAGAGAGAGAGAGAGAGAGAGAGAGAGAGAGAGAGAGAGAGAGAGAGAGAGAGAGACAGAGAGAGAGAGACAGAGACAGAGAGAGAGACAGAGAGAGAGCGACAGAGACAGAGAGACAGAGACAGAAACAGAGACATAGAGACTTTTGCCCACTTAGGATTAGTGACAATAGTGTCTCCATTGACTACAAATGACTAGATAAAATCAGCAAAACCTTATGCAAATACTTTCAGACAACAGAATACATGAAGTGCAGAACTGCACACAGGAAGCCAACAATGAAGTGAGTGCTAGAATTTTTCCAGTTTACTCCCAAGGTTCAATCCCAAGATGTAATTCTGCTAGAAAAACACAGTAGTTTTGGGAGCGTGCCATCTTCCAGTAGCAAAAAGCAGAGTTTATTGAAAGAGAAACAGAACAACAGCCATGAGGACTAGTGAAGACAGGAGAGAGAAGTGGAAAAAAGAAGAGCCTCAATATTTTAGATGCTTGTAAAACACCATCCTTCCTAGTGCTGAGACCCTTTAATTCAGTCCTTCATGTTGTCCTGACCCCCAACCATAAAATTATTTTTTGTTGCTATTTCATAATTATAATTTTGCTACTGTTATGAACTTTAATGTAAAAATTTTCACAGACAGATGTTGGCCAAAAGGGTCATGACCCAAAGGTTGAGAACCACTGTTAAAAGAGTAACTGAACTCTTAAGGGACAAAAGATTCAAATATTCAAATATCCAAAGGCAAAAGAACCAATCGATGAAGCATAAACTGGCAGCAGCACGATTGGTGAGAGACTGGCCATGGGGGATCTGTAAAGTGACCTCAGAATGACAGGCTTTGTCTATCCAACCTACACTACTGACACTGACCGTGACCTAGAAAACAGTTCTATGGGAGCAAGTGGGTTCTTAAGTTGCATTAACAACATAGCATTTCAAAATGTTTAAAGTTCTTTGTAAAATATAAAAACTGCAAAACTCAATAATCTAAAACCTCCAGTATAAGACCTTCAACCACAGGGGTGTAAAGAGAGCTGCAAAGGAAAAATCGTCATGGAGGCAGGAATAGCATGCAGTGATGTTTTGACTTTTAGTATGCCAAAAGTAAGAGGGACAGTAGGGGTATGAGAAGTCAGATGTGTCCTTGAATTTTCATTCACCTTAGTAATAGATCACTTGACAGCTGGTTGTGCCCATGACCTCCTAGAGCAATGAGCACATTTTCAAATCTCTCTTGACTGTGCCCTTGGTTTAGTGTACTTCATAAATAAAAGCTAACTTTGAATAGTTTGTATGAATTGGGCTCAATTTTGTGTATATGCATATTTGTGTGTGTGTGTATTTGTAAGAGATAGCCTATTAGCTCACTGATTAAAAATTGCTGTTTTCTACTGGTGTCTAACTACCATTTGGGAAGCTGCTAACCTACACTTCTGGTTAACTCAGATAAGTTTTATTCTTTCTCAAGTTTCTGATAGGGTTTAAGACCAGGTAGTTTAGTTTTACAATTAAGCTTAGTTATCAAGGGGCTAAGATGATTTTAGGTCTAGATAGATGTTTTAAGTTGATAGAGATGAGATATGATAGATATTGATTTACATTCAGAATTTTAAATTTACCAAGATAGGAAAAACGTTTTCTTCAAGGTTGCCAAATACAAATAGCCAAAACACTAGGTATGTAACATTTACATAATTCCTGATTGTTTTGTGGTTCTTCTTGCTGTATGTAGTTTATTTTATTTGTGTAATAATTTAATGTATATTTACAAAAATAAATATAATAAATCATCAATTTTTGTACATCATTATTAATCTGTTTTTCTTTTACTTATTTCATATTTCTAACTGTTCTTCACCATATAATCTTTTTCTAAATTACATGGCTTAAAAATGTATAAATAAATATATATGTATGTGGTGTGTGTGTGTGTATGTGTGTGTGTGTGTGTGTGTGTGTGTGTGTGTGTGTATGTGTTTGATTGCTTGTTTGTTTGCTTGTTTCCAAGACAGGGTTCCTCTGTGTGTAGCCCTGGCTGTCCAAGAACTTGCTTTGTAGACCAGGTTAGCCTCAAATTCACAGAGATCCATATGTTTCTTCCTCCAGAGTGCTGGAATTAAAATTATCTGTGTGTGTGTGTGTGTGTGTGTGTGTATGTTTAACTTAGGAAGTAGAGAATGAATTCAATAATTTTGTTAAAAAATGCAGTTGTAGATTTCTCAGACAACATTAATTTTGTAAAGCAATATTGCCAATATCATTTTCCTGCTTATTGATAATACTAAGTGTTGTACTTCCCTTTCTATTACTGGGTGCTATTCAGTGACTTTAATTTTGCTTAACATTTGTTTGTGCTTTACATACTTTGTATTGGTACAATGTCATAAGTGTGTTCCATTTTTACTGCTTCTTGTGTCAATTATTTAAGCTAAATTATTGAAGTTATTTTTTATCAGTTACTTGAATTAAAATGTGCTCTGGTAATGCCTACATGTCATTTAAATAGCAAAGTTTTCAATTTATAAACTTAATAAATTCAGAAGAGGATCAACACTTAACAATGAATATGAGGATGGATTAAGTACATGAGTTTATAATTATATGTAACAGAACCTCACTTTACAGTGCTTATTTAAGTCATATTATTTCTTCTGCTTTAATTTCATAAACAGAAAAAGAATTAAGGGTTAAATGACTGTTTACTGTTGTTTTGCAACTCATAGAACTGTATTAATTGTTGTACATTAATATTATTATGTCATGTTCTAGAGTTGATTATATTAAATAAGATAATAAATGGTTTACGTAATTCTTCTCCGTGGCGCCACACGGAATCATTTGTTTTAGATGGTGGTTTTTCTCCAGCATATCATTTTGGAATCTGTGTCCATATGAGATGGTTGTAATTATGTATAATCATATGTCTGTTCTATCAATCTACATGTCTGTTTTGTGCCATTTTTATTGCTTTGTTTCTGTAATACAGCTTTACGTCTAGTATGATAATCCTTCTGGCACTGATCTTTTTGTTCAGGATTGTCTAGAATCTCCAACGTCTTTTGTAGTTCCATATAGAACCTATGGACCACAGTGATAACAAGATATCCCTGAAAGTGCAGTAATGGCACTTGTATCTCAGAGGTAAACAATAGCCACATAATTGTACTTAAGGCCCACTAAATTGGACAAATTTTGTCCTGGTACTATAAATTTAACCTACTACCTGTAGTTGATGGATACCATGGACTCCAGAGGAGAATTACTCCTGCTACATTGATAATCAAGTTTAATTTCTTACTACATTCTAAATTCCTAACTTTCCGCCCACAGGTAAATGTGACTCTTTCCCATAATCAAACAAGCTCTTATTGAGGTAAATGGGGAAAAAGTGATCACAGAAATTCACAACTGGTCAAAATGCAGAGAACACTGACCAACAGGTGCCATTTCCTCACTGACCAAATGGTGCCATTTCCTCACTGATATATCTGCAACATGCTTCTGTACCTAAGGTCAGTGGACATAGGTGAAGAGGGGGGCAAAAGAGAAAACCAGGAGACCAGACAATCTGCTAAAAGAGAGAGTTTTCTAATACAACAAAGAATCACCCATGAAATCTTTACAGTATGGCTGCCTAAACAACACCTGGACAATGGCAACACTGATTGACATTTCAATATGGAAAGTAGAAATCTTACAAAATCCCACGCCCAAATAAAGATCTATAAATAGCTATTGGTTGCTAAAAAGGAAAAAAAAAAAACATCCTCCACAGGGCTGGAATAGAGCCACTTGATAAGTTTCCCAGCTACAAAATAAGATATAGATGAGCCATATTAAATTGACTCATCAATATTTATGTGCACACATACACACACATACACACACACTGAAACAGTGAAAATTAAATAATAAGAATTCTTAAAGTTAATAGGAGGTGGGGAGGCAAAAGGAGTTGGGAGGTGAGAAGGAGAGAATAGAAATGATGTAAATAAAGTAAATACATATAAATTAATAAAATAAATGTCAAAACATAACAAACACAGTGTTTAAAGATACAGAAAAATAGAGCAGTGAACATTACTCAAAATCAACACTGTTAGTATCAATGACACCAATGATTTTGAAAAACACCATACCAGCTTTAGTAAGAAATGAAAATTATTTGCATCTCTGCAGCTTTTTATAATTTTTATTTTAACACTGTATATTTAATTTAATCAATTATTTAGTACGTCATAATATATTTTTATGTTTAATATATATGATAGCAACATTATTTAATTTTGCTTTCTGTTAATTTTAATTTTGAGTAACCCTGACTGTTCAATTAATTATTTCTCCAAACTGCATTTAGAGGGATTTCTATTATTATAAAATATTATTCAATTTGTAATGATATGTTTTGTTTAGATTTCCACATATGCATATAAACCTTTTGGTCAAACCCACTCTCCAATCCCCCTCTACTTTCTCCTCATCTTTTGTCAATTATATCCTCTGAAGGTTATGTGCTCTGTTTTAAATCTCATTCTTCCACTGAGTGCTAGCCATCTGTGCACAGGGGTCTGGCGGGTACTGAGGCATGGAAAACCTCTCTGAGAACACACTCTGAAGAAGTCAGTCTTCTCCATTCAGGGGCTGATAGTTGCCAGTAACATCTCCCCTAGAGTTGGAGTTTCATTGAGTGTCTCCCATCAGCACTGGGGCATAAGCTGGTTTGATATTATGCAGGTCTTATATATGTTGTTACAGTCACTGTGAGTTTACATAAGCAAGCATCCTGTTGTGCTTTGCAAATACCACTTCCATGTGAAAACTGGCTGCTTTTTTTAAAAACTGTATTTCTGTTTTTAATTTAATTTTCTTTTATCTTTTGAGCCTCTCATACATGAGTGATGTTAGCACCATCTTTACTCCTCCCACTTTTCTTTCCTACTCCTCCAAGGTCCCCACTAGCTTTGCCTCCAGGTAATATTTCCCTCTTTTATGATTATATGTGCACACATACACTTTTTTTTAACTAAATATTTTGACCTCTTTACTACACAAATGCATACAGCATGTGCCCCTATACTATACATGCAATCAATGTGTGTGTGTGTGTGCATATAGAGATAGGATGAAGAGTCACAACACATATAAACATATATATATATATACATTTAAAGATATTTCATGGTATGTGAATTTCCAAATGACAAGAAATCCTGCTGTAAAGAAATTCTTGAAAGACAACTAAAGCTAATATATCTGCCAAATATTTCCGTTTTCAGTATTTACAATTGTTTGGTCAAACAGTTCTTAATTACACTCTAATTTCGGTTACAAAAAGTTACAAATCTGAATATAATATTTACAATATTTCTGAAAATAAAAGCTCATGTAAATTGTTGTGTAGCCATTGTACAATTAGTATGCTGCCCCAAGGAAATGGTATCGGTGTAATATAATGTGGCTGGATGTATGCATGCATACACCTAGGCAGACGTCTATAGAACTTCTTACACACATTGTACTTATCCATTTATGTATGTGTGATTAGAGATGACTCTTGTGGTTAACAAGCTATTATGTGTGTTATTCTCTAGAGAAAACTATCCACATCTTGTCTATGCAACAATATTTTTGAGAGTTCCTGAGTGGTTTCTGCATTATATGATTTCATCAAAATGTCTGTTCTCAGTTTTCTTAGTTCTTTCTACTGGCACCCTCTTATTTCAGGTATATAATTGTAACTATACCACATCTGAATTAGCTTGCTACCCTCTCAGATTCTTTATAATGTTTTCATGTTCTCTCTCTCTCTCTCTCTCTCTCTCTCTCTCTCTCTCTCTCTCTCTCTCTCTCTCTCTCTCTCTCTCTCTCTCTCTTTCTCTCTCTCCTGAAATACACTGATTTTCATAGATACTGAACATCAGACCATTTTAATAAAAATCCCAGACTTACAAGGAAAATTAATCTGTGTCTCTAACAAGCAAACCTTTCTATGGGTGAGATTTTAGCTTTCAAGTTGGAACCAGATCTCAGATGCTGTGCAGGAGAAGTACGAAGTGAAGTCTGGCATTTCCAATGTCTTCTCACTCAGCAGGTGGTAAAAGCAACCCAACTTAGCAGAAGGGTGAAGTTAAACCATATGCTGGAAACTAGTCTAAAGAACGTACTCAGTGGTTACATAACTATAAATCGTGAGTGAAAAATCTCAGAAACTATTTAATATTTGTTAATTTAAAAATCCTTCCATTAACTTTTCATGTACCAGGGTTTTTAAAAAAGTAGTTTAACTATTACCTCTTTATACAGGTTAATTTTTGTTGAGAACAATATTTTGAATCACATGATGCCTGCTTTTACTGCTTTGGTTCTTAAAAGTAATATGGAAATGTCCTCAAATTCTAACATTTGATCTCACATCTGTGCACACCTGTCTCCAGAGGACATTGCACTCCATGAAGACAGCTGCTTTCCTCTCACATCTGTGTCCACTGTCTTCAGGGGACAGTGGCCTCCGTGAAGCCAGAAGCTTCCGTAACTCACAGAAATGCTTCTCATTAATAAGTCCTGCCCACAAGCCATCTGGAGAAAAAAATGCTGGGAACAGAATGTTCAGTGTCACTTTGGAATAGCACAGAAAACAGAGAAAATGTTATATAAGAGAGTATTTATTGTAGAAAATCAAACCCTTGTAATCAAAATTTATGTATTTACTTTTGTTATTAGTTATAACAAGAAAATATTAAAACCATTTGTCTGTATACAGAAGCACTCGCACATGTGAATGCACACCAAATTCCATGGTGGCACTGCCATGACCACTTCTGTCTTAGTTAGAGTTCTTTTACTGTGAAAGGACACCATGACCATGGCAACTCCTATAAGGAAAACATTTAATTGGGACTTGTTTACAGTTTCAGAGGTTTAGTACATTATTATCATGGCGAGAAGCATGGTGTCATGCAGGCAGACATGGTACTGCAGAAGGAACTGGGAGACAGTGTATCACACTAGATATAGCATAAACATATGAGATTTCAAAGACACTTCCTCCAACAAGGCCACACCTATTCCATCAAGGCCACACCCCTTATTAATGCCCCTCCCTTGGGTCAACCATTAAAATATATGAGTCTATGGGGACCATTCCTATTCAGACTACCTCAGCATCATAAGCAGACTTTCAAGATGCTCTGGAGATCTTTACTAGGTCATACCATTTGGGGTAAGAAGATTGTGAAAAAAGGAATAGTTGTTTAATCTATTGCTATGTGCCTTCATAAAATGAGCTTTGAAAATAATGATGATGTATCAAACCAAAATATATAGACTATAACCATGGCAGAAAGCATGAGGTCTAGTGTAGATAGTTGACTGTCAACTTGTTTTAAGAAACACCAGTTTTTTAAATGCACCACCATTCACTAAGAATAACCGAGCTTATGTACATGGATCCCAATTCATCACGGTTTACATTTTGAGTCTTAATACAGACACAAATGCTTTGGTGCCCATACTTAAAAGCATATCATAATATCTTCTTCTGAGACCTACCTGTAACTCAGTTTTCGGTTCTGTGCCCTTTGTTGCAATGGTTCATTTTATATGTGACCTTGCCTAAGAAACACTGCTAATGTATTCTGCACACATTCTAGTCTTGGATATTTCAATACTTTTGTTTTGATGATTTGAACATTTTCGGTAGTGGGCTTTGAGCAAACTATTGTAGTCAGGATGCAGTGAGTTGAGATGAGTACAATCAACAAAACAAGGCATAGGAAAATAAAACAGCTGTGACAATAAAAATAGAAAAATGTATCTCCCCCGGAAAGAAGGAATTCTGCTGAAATATGCTTTTTGGATTTGGCTTGCAACTTCAACTTTTACACCACATTTCATTTTCTCTCCAGTCCATGGATATATCCAGAATGTCTACATCCAAAATCAATTCCTTAAAATATCCTCTTCCTTCACCTCTCTCTGTTTTTCTCTCTCATATATACCTATCATCTATCAACTATCTATCATATCATATCATATCAAATATGTTTGTCTGACTATCATCTATCTATCATTCATCTATCTGTCTATCTGTCTATCTATCTATCTATCTATCTATCTATTTATCTAACATCTATCTATCTATATTATCTATGATCTATCTATCTATCCATCCATCTATCATCTATCTATCATTCATCTATCTGTCTATCTATCTATTTATCTAACATCTATCTATATTATCTATCTATCATCTATCTATCTATCTATCCATCCATCTATCCATCCATCTATCTGTCATCTATTTGTCTATCACCTAGCGATAGGTGTATTTACATTGATTTCATTTTTCTCTGGAGACCCCTATCACCTGCCGTGAGGCAGTGACTCAAGGTACATTTGTGATTCTGAACATTAGTTTTTTCTGAAAGACAACATCCTCAGTCCTTCCATATGTATTTCTCTTTGGTTTGTAGAGAAGCCCCCGAGTGAGGCCATGATGCTGCTGCTTTACCCTTCTGGTGGGGTCATCTTGGTAGGCAGAGCTTTATGAACACATATCTTTGGTTGCATGTACTGCCCATATCGTCTCTCTGTTTTCATTCACCATGTGAAACCTAAAAATAAGCCAAAGTTATTAGATTTGAAACATTCCAATTTATATCAATTGGATTACATTTAGCAGTTTCATATTGGCAAAAACTTAGTGAAACAAGAACTTGAGTAAGTCTCTAAAAATGACAAACGTGGGCAATTATTTCTAAAAATGTTTTCATTGCACTAATAATCAACAAAAATGATTATACATCAAGAGCTGCTTGTACCAGCAATCTGCTATTAGAAGTGTGTGGTCTTCGTGCCTGGGTACTTTTCTATTTTTTTCCCTCATCTTCACCTTTGGCACAGACTACAGAAAAACCTGCCATATTTCTGGTCAGGTGGAATAGAATCCATTTTGGGTGGCTGGTAGAGCAGAATAAGTTTATTTTTGAAAGGAAAAAGTAACCACATTGAATTAATAATCGTCTCTGTATTTCTCTTGACTGCTAAGTAACACAAGCATTTTAGAAACCACAGATAAACTAGAGAAACTTGGCAATACAAATAACTTTACAAACTTGTTGAGAATCAAAGTATGGACATCTTATTGACATTAAATATCTTAACATTACTAATACCTAGTTACCTAACCCTATGGCAGATATCTGGAACCACAGTTTTGTTTTAAATAGGCAAACCCTGATTGCTCCCAAACAATGAGTATTTCACACTGTAGGGAAATAGATGTTGCACTAGAAAATTAGTTGATAAGATTGTCAACTACAAGACAAAAATCAACTGATTTATGCTATGTTCTGTCTATGTTTCTCCAAATTTCATGTGTTATATGTAATAAAATAAGATGTAAATTCTATAAGGGTTAAGTCATAGATCTAAACTTTCATAAATGTATAATGACCTCATGAAAAAATTAAAATGTATCATTTAAGTCATATTTGCCTATATGTTTCATCTAGAAGATACACCATAGTGCCCTATAACAACTACTGAATTAACAAGTGATTTTATCTAGAACTCTTCAAATTCTAGAAGAATAAATATTTGATTTTCATTGGTTGTGTGTTATTATATTTGATTAGAACAAGAAGAAGGCACTACAAAATATTTTTAATTTTGAATTTATATATAATATAAAATACATATATGTATATAAATATATATGTGTAGTTTTAAATTTAGTGTTTACAGTATAATTACATCAGTCCACAAATTCCCTTTTCTCCATACAAACTTTATAATGTACAATTCTCGCCACTTACTTTTTTTAAAATACAGGGCCTTTTTCATAAATTTTTTATTATACACATATATATTACATAAATATGTACACACTTGTGTATGTGTATTGTTACATACATAAATAGAACCTGCTTAGTGATGAATTACTTGAATGTACATGTTTTTAGGGCTTACCATTTGGTATTAGTTGGGGTAGAATAATTTAACTTAAAGAAACAAAACTGAATTATGAACTGTTATGAAACAAAGATTTAGAAGAAGTTATAGGTGGTTCAAAATCAGAAAGAAAAAAATTCTATGTCTTAGAAGAAAAAGTTAAGCCTTTATTTTTGAGTAACAAAATTACCCCAAAACACTTAAGAAAGACAGATATTCATATTTTATCTATAAAGTCATGAGAACATTCATTGAGTTCCACATGACAGTATATTCTAAGTTCATATATCAGCAGGGTAATAAATCTTAAGTTGGTAGAAAATATTGATTGTATTTTTTATTGGAAATGAACTTGAAATCCCAATTTTTTAAGAATTAAAGGAGAGTTTGAGGTCAGCCTGAGTTATACAGTGATGACCTGAAGGAATGGAGATGAAGCTACATAGTAGAGCCACTGCACACTATGCACATAAGATCCTAGTTTAATCTAAGAGAGAGAGAGAGAGAGAGAGAGAGAGAGAGAGAGAGAGAGAGAGAGAGAGAGGATGGAAATTAATTATAAGGGATAATAATGAGGAAGGAAGTTTAACTGGAGAGGGAAACGGGAAGGTATGGAAGAGGAAGAGGTAGGAAGATGGTTAACTGAACTTATAAACCCGAAGCATTTGAAAAGGGTATTTGACCTACAAGAAGAACATCATGATGGGTGGATTGGGGACCAGTGGGGTCGGCGCAAACTGTTACATGAACCAAGTACAATACAAGTAGTAAACATTGAACCCCTACTCTGATCTAGCCAATGGACAGGACATTCTCCACAGTTATGTGGAGAGCAGGGACTGACTTTTACATCAGCTCTGGTGCCCCATATTTGACCACTTCCCTCTGATGGGGAAGGCCTGATGGCATTCAAAGAAAGAATAAGCAGGCTACCAAGAGGGGACTTGATAGCCCAAGGCCATATAGTGGGAGAGGAAGTCCCCCTCAGTCATAGACCTAGGGGAGGGGCATAGGGTGAAAGAGGGAGGGAGGGAAGGAGGAATGGGAAGATACAAGTGAGGGGATAACAAATGAGTTGTAATTTGAATACATTAATAAAATATGAAAATCAAAATAAAATAAATTAAAAAATAAAAGGATAGTGAAAACATATGCGATAAGATGTCTATACACACATTTGTTTATGAATTTTTATATATGGATACATACATATATATTACAGAGGGTCCCACAGAGAGTCACCTCACAAAAGCCTTAGGTTGCCAAATAAAAGGAGCAGTGCCTGAATTTTTGGGAGGATTATTTCTCCTGAAGTCAAGGGTGTTTTGGTTTGCTAACAGAACTTCATGGTAAGTCCCTGTTAATGACACCATATTCTTTAGAAAACCAACCTGATTTTGGGCAAGAAGCCTCTTTGATTGACAGCTTACATAGTATCAGAAAGTTCTATCCAGGCTACTGAGAGAGGAAAATGATTGAGATTTTTAGGAATCTCTAAACACTTTGTGCTAGAATAATGACTAACATAGCATGATAAAGCTACTACTACCATTTTTCTAAGTGGACCTGATATTGAACTTCCGTCTAAGTATGCATTTCTATACCATAGGTTAGTTTAGCTCCCAGTCCTTATTAGAAAAGCTTATTTTATGGGAAATGAATAAGGCAGAAAATGAAAATGGCCACAATACAGAAAATATGTATCTGTCAAGTGTTCAGCTATAAATGGGCAATATATAGCACATACCTTCCATCCAAGATTCATGAAAGAGCAAGGAAGATTATAATAACCACATTTTGTGGTAGAACAGGGAAAATGTTGTTTTTGTGTATGATAGAATCACTCCACTATCATGAATTCACACTAACTATGAAAATCCTTCTAAAATATGTTCATACTCAAGTCATTCTTCATTCCAGTATAAAGTGATGAGGGGCTCAACATTCCCATTTCTTGCTGTGGCGCTATTAGCAGCTGATGGTTGCTTATAAAAACACAGTCTATAGTAATGTTGTCACTGGTTGATTGATTAGACTCCAGTGAGTTGTCCCATAACCTTGTTTATATAGGCAGCACAATTAAGATTTAATGTATCATAAAAAAAAAAAATGGAAAAGAATAGGACACAAGATTAGGAAGAGTTTGGATAAAGTTAGGGGGATGATGAAAAATTGAACATCATCAAATACACCGTATGAGTGTGTGGGATTCTAAAGAATTAATAAATTAGGTATTAAGGTAAAATTAATTATGATTACTAATGAAAGAATGAGTGAATATGACTCAGATATTTTGGAAATTATTATGTGATAAAGATTTGAAAAAGAGACTTTTTTTACTTTGCTTTTAGGTCATAGCTTCTTAGAATAATCATTATACCTAGACAGGTTAAATAACTCATAAAAATAAACTAGTATCTAAAAGATGTTAAACACCAGAATATAACTAAAACACAGAGACATATTTTTTAAATATTAGTTTAATTAATTTATTCAGATTACATCTCAATTGTTATCACATCACTTGTATGCTCCTGTTCCTCCCTCCCTCCCACTTTTACCCTATTCCCCTCCCCTAGGTCTATGACTTAGGGCGAACTTCTCCCCTACTATATGGTCCTTGGCTATCAAGTCTCATCTTGGTAGCCTGCTTATTCTTTCTCTGAGTGCCACCAGGTCTCCCCACTAAGGGGAAGTGGTCAAATATGGGGCACCAGAGTTCATGTCCGAGTCAGTCTATGCTCTCCACACAACTGTGGAGAATGTCCTGTCTATTGGCTAGATCTGAGTAGGGGTTCCATGTTTACTGCGTAAATTGTCCTTATTTGGGTCAGTAGTTTAAGCAGACCCCTCTGGGCCCAGATACAACCCTCATGATGTTCTTCTTTAGGATTCTATGGACCCTCTGGATCTTTCAATTTGCCACTTCTCCTATATTTCTCTCACCTAGAGTCCCAACAAGATGTCCTCACATCTATCCCAATCTCTTGGTAAGTATAGACTTTCATGGGATATACCTCTTGGGCTAGTGTCCATATACCATTCTGCTTCTGGATTAACTCACTCAGTATAATCATTTCTAGTTCCATCCATTTGTCCACAAATTTCAGGATTTCCTTGTATTTAATAGCTGAGAAGTATTCCATAGTGTAAATGTAGCAGACTTTCTTTATCCATTCTTCAACTGAGAGGCATTTAGGCTGTTTCCAGGTCCTGGCTAGTATGAATAAGGCTGCTATGAACATGGTTGAGCATATGTCCCTGTTGTATGGTGGAGCATATTCTGGGTATATGCCAAGGAGTGGAATAGCTGGACTTGAGAAAGCCCTATTCCCAGTTTTCTGAGATAGTTTCAGATAGATTTCCAAAGTGGTTATACAAGTTTGCATTCCCACCTGCAATGAAGGAGTGTTCCCTTTTTTCCAAATCCTCACCAGCATTTTGTCACTTGAGTTTTTAATCTTAGCCATTCTGATGGGTGTAAGATGGACTCTCAGAGTTATTTTGATTTGCACTTCTCTGATGACTAAAGATGTTGAGCAATTCTATAAGAGTTTCTTAACCATGTGATATACCTCTGTTGAGAATTCTCTGTTAAGTTCTGAGCCCCATTTCTTAATTGGGTTATTTGATTTGATAGTGTTTAAATTCTTGAGTTCTTTATATATTTTGGATATTAGACCTTTGTCAGATGTAGCGTTGGTGAAGAACTTTTCCCACTCTGTAGGCTGTCGCCTTGTTCTGTTGACAGTATATTCTGCCTTACAGAAGCTTCTCAGCCTCATGAGGTCCCATTAGTTAATTGTTGACCTTAAGGCCTGGGCTGTTGGTGTTCTGTTCAGGAAATTGTCTCCTGTGCCCATGTGTTCCAGGCTCTTTCCCACCTTTTCTTCTGACCGATCTCATGTCTCTGGTTTTATGTTGAGGACTTTAAATCACTTGTACTTGTTTTCTGCATGGTGACAAATATGAGTCTAATTGCATTTTTCTACATGCAGTTAGACCAGCACCATTTGTTGAAGATACTATTCTTTTTACATTGAATAGATTTGGCTTCTTTGTCAAAAATCAAGTGACTGTATGTGTGTGGATTTATTTCTGGGTCTTTGTGCCAGTACCATGCTGTTTTAATTGCTGTTGCTCTATAGTACAGCTTAAGATCAGGTATGGAGATTCCTCCAGAAGATGTTTTTATTGTATAGGATTGTTTTTAGCTATTCTGGGTTTTGTTTCCATATGAAGTTGAGAATTGATCTTTCAATTTCTTTAAAAATTTGTGTAGGTATTTTGATAGGTATTTTATTGAATCTGTAAATTGCTTTTGCCAAGATGGCCATATTTACTATGTTAACTCTCCCAATTCATGAACAAGGGAGATCTTTCCATCTTCTGACGTCATCTTCAATCACCTTTTTCAGAGTTTAGAAGGTTTTTTTCAAACAAGTCCTCCACTTGTTCAGTTAGATTTACTTCTAGATATTTTATATTGCTTGTGGCTATCGTGAAGGGTGTGGTTTTCCTAATTTCTTCCTCTGCATGATTGTCATTTGTATACAGGAAGGCTACTGATTTTTTGACTTAATTTTATATCCAGCCATTTTGCTAAAGGTATTTATCAGCTATAGGAGTTCTCTCTGGTGGAATTTTGGGGGTCACTTATATATGCTATCATATCATCTGCAAATAGGGATAAGTTGACTTCCTCCTTTCCCATTTGATCCCGTTGATCTCCTTTTGTTGTCTTATTGCCCTGCCTAGAACTTCAAGTACTATATTGAAGAGATATGGAGAAAGTGGGCATCCTTGCTTGGTCCCCAATTTTAGAGTAATATCCTTGAGTATCTCTCAATTTAATTTGATGTCGGCTATTGGTTTGGTGTATATAGCCTTTATCATGTTTAGGTATGTGCCTTGTGTGCCCGATCTCTCCAAAATTTTAAACATGAATCATTGTTGGATTTTGTCAAATTCTTTTTCTGCATCTAAGGAGAGAATCATGTGGGTTTTTTCCTTTCAGTGTGTTTATATGGTGGATTACATTGATTGATTTCCATATATTAAACCATCCCTTCATGCCTGGAATGAAGCCTACCTTGTCATGGTGAATAACATCTGTGATATGTTCTTGTATTCGGTTTGCGGATATTTTATTGAGTATTTTTGCAGCAATGTTCATTAGAGAAATTGGTCTAAAATTTTCTTGTTGTGTCTTTGTGGGGTTTAGGTATCAACGTGACTGTGGCCTCATAGAATGAATTTGGTAATGTTCTATTCATTTCTACCTTTTGGAGTAGCTTGAAAAGTATCATCATTACCTCTTCTTTGAAGGCCTGCTAGAATCCTATGCTGAAATCATCTGGCCCTGGGCTTTCTTTGGTTGGGAGACCATTAACGACTGCTTCTATTTCTCTAGGAGAAATAGGGCTATTTAATTTACTTATCTGATCTTGGTTCAATTTTGGCAAGTGGAATCGATCAAGAAAATTTTCCATTTCCCTTAGATTTTCAAATTTTGTGGCCTATATTTCTTTCATGTAGGATCTTATGCTTCTTTGTATTTCCTCAGTGTCTGTTATTATGTTTCACTTTTCATTTCTTATTTTGTTAATTTGCATAGTGCCTCTCTGCCTCCTACTTAGTTAGTCTAAAGGTTTGTCTATCTTCTTCATTTTCTTTTTGACCCAGCTCCTAGTTTTGTTTATTCTGTGAATTGTTCTTTTTGTTTCTAATTTATTGATTTCAGCTCTGAGTTTGATTATTTCCAGATGTCTATTCCTCTTGGGTGTTTCTGCCTCTTTTTTCCTTAGGGCTTCCAGATCTTTCATTAAGTTGCTTATATGGAATTTTTCCATTTTCTTTATAAAGGCACTTAGTGCAATGAAATTTTTCTCTTAGCACACTTTCAATGTGTTCCACAAATTTGGGTATTTTGTTCTTTCATTTTATTGAATTGAAGGAAGTCTTCAATTTCTTTCTTTATTTCTTCCCTGACACAGGTGTCATTAAGTAGAGAGTTCTTCAGTTTCCATGTGTGTGTAGGCTTTTTGATATTTCTCTTGTTGTTGAAGTATAGCTTTAAGCCATGATGATCTGATAGGGTACAAAGTATTATTTAAATTTCCTTGAATTTGTTGAGGCTTGATTTGTGACCTACTATATGATGAATTTTGGAGAAGGTTCCATGGGGTGCTGAGAAGAAGGTATCATGCTTTGTGTTTGGGTGAAAAGTTCTGTAGATATCTTTTAGATCCATTTGATTCATGATGTTGGTAAGTGTCCTTATTTCTCTGTTTATTTTCTCTTTTGCTGACCTACCTCTTGGTGAAAGTGGGGTATTAAAGTCTCCCACTGTTAATGTGTGGGGATCAATGTGTGGTTTATGCTTTATTAATAGTTCTTTTACAGAAGTAGGTGCTCTTGTAGTGGAGTGTAGATGTTTAGAATTGTGATGTCCTCTTGGTTGACTTTTTCTTTGATGAGTATGAAGTGACCATCTTCATCTCTTTTGATTAATTTTGGTTGGAAGTCTATTTTATTAGATGTTTAAATGGCTGCACCAGCTTGCTTCTTGTGTCCATTTGCTTGGAATATTTTTCCAGCCTTTTACCCTGAAGTAATGTCTGTCCTTGGTGCTGAGATGTGTTTCTTGGATACAGAAGTATGTTAGGTCTTGTTTATGCATCCATTCAGTTAGTTTGTGCCTTTTTATTGTTGAATTAAGACCACTGATGTTGAGGGATATTAATAACCAGTGACTGTTAAGTCCCTTGTTTTTGATGTTGGTTACAGTAAAATATTTGTGTGGTTATATTTTTGTGATGGTGTAGTTATCTATTTTTCATGTAATTTTGGTTGTAGGTTGTCATTTGGGATTGGAGGTTTCCTTCTAGCAACTTCTGTAAGGTAGGATTTGTGGATAGGAAATATCTGAATTTGTTTTGACATGGAATATCTTGTTTTCTCCATCAATGGATATTGATAGTTTTGCTGTATATATCAGTCTGGCCTGACATCTGTGATCTCTTAGGGTTTGCAGGACCTCTTTCCATGGACTTCTGTATTTCATGGTCTGTGCTGAGAAGTCCGGTGTAATTCTGATAGGTTTGCCATTATACATTACTTGGCCTTTTTCTCTTGCTGCCCTTAATATTTTTCTTTGTTCTGTATATTTTTTGTTTTGATTATTATGTAACGGGAAGTTTTTCTTTTCTGGTTTATTCTATTTGGTGTTCTTTAGGCCTCTTGTATGTTTATATGCATCTCATTCTTTAAGTCAGGGAAATTTTTTCAATGATTTTGTTGAAAATATTTTCTGGACCTTGGAGTCGGGCATGTTCTCTCTCCTCAATGCATATCATTCTCAGGTTTCTTCTTTTCATGTTGTCCATGATTTCTTCAATATTTGTGTGAGGAATTTTTTTCAGGTTTAGCATTTTCTTTGATGGTGCTTCAACTTCTATGATTGTATCTTCTAGTCCGAGATTCCTTCCTCCACATCCTGAATTCTATTAGAGAAGCTCACCTCTGTGTTGCTTACTTTCTTCTCTAAGGTCTCTCATTTCTGTGCAATTATCTTTGTTTTCATTTTCATCTTCAGATCTTGAACTCTTTTATTGATTTCCTTCATCTAGCTGTTTGTATTTTCTTCAATTTCTTTTCTTTTTTTCTTTTTATTTATTTTTAATTTTTTATTAATTTATTCTTGTTACATCCCAATGGTTATCCCATCCCTTGTATCATCCCATTCTTCCACCCCTCCCATTTTCCCCTTATTCCCCTCCCCTATGACTGTTCCTGACTAGTCCAGTTCATGCTACTGAGATGACTCAGGCCCACTGGGCTGCGGCTGCTGTTCAGTTTTCTGTCCCAACCACTCAGGACTTTCCAGATTTTCCCAAGAGCATGGGAAACCCTTCCAGGTCATGGGGACCAGCCAGGCCAGGTTCTATCTGCCCAATTTTGCTGTCTTAGTCCATCACAGCCAGTAGCCTGGCTCCTGTCTGGTCCCATTCAGACCGTACATTTAGTGGCTGGGCTACATGTTCACAGATGCCTGGGCTTCCCTGCTGCCCCTAGGGCACTCTATAGATTCACCTGGAATGGATGGGGAGGTCCAAGAACAGATTCACTGATTTTCCCAGGCCAGGAGCTCAGGTGTTTCACCTTTCTGCACACTAAGTTTGGGCTGAGCGGTGTCTCAGATCTCTAGAGACACATTTTTAAGCCAAATTTATAAGTTTCATTTTCAGTAGATTCAGGGAAAAATAACTAACCTTTGTGATATTATAAATAAGGATTTAGATTACATATGAGAAAATCAGGGACAAAATGAACCATAAGTAAATATTTGTTATAGTTAGTAGATCTAACTCTGGATGGAATATGTTTTAATAATTATGTGGCATAAGTATGAAAAAAATGAAAAATAAGTTTGTATAATTGGAAGACTTTCTCAAAAGCAAGAAAATAAGTATAAATTTGAGACTGTAGAAATAACTATCTGATTTAGGATGAGTTTTAGAAATATGGATATGCATGGAGGTTTTCACTACATATTAAAGTTAAGTTTATATGTATAAATATATATTGTTGTAAGTACTACTATGCATGTTTATGCTTTTTTGAGTCCTTAGCTGAATATAGATTCAGTGACACCTTGAAGTCAGTAAAAATCTCTGAGGTAGGTCTATAAAAATGATGACCAACTAAGCATATAAGAACTTTTTAAAGTCATGATAGGTCAGGTGAGCCACAACATCAACCTGGGAGATTTGTGGTTTCATGAAGTAGAAAGTTATTACAAATGACAGTGATTTGATTAAATGACATATTGGGGGATCAAAAGAAGTTTTGCCAAAAAAGTATAAAAATAAAAATTTATATTAATAAAATAGTTATATGATACAGATAACAATCAATAAAAATATGTTCACTGCAGTAGTAGTCTATTATAAATATGGGGATTAGAAACTTCCCATAAGGCTAAAATTAAGTAATGCATATAAGAGGCAAAAATATAATGGGTATCAAAATGAGTTGTAAAATATATCTGAAGAAATAAAGTATATGTTGCCAAGTGGTGGTGGCACATACCTTTAATCCCAGCACTTGGGAGGCATCATGTACTTTTTGCTAGAATGGAATTAGAAATATTGTTTTGTCTGTATGGGACTTTTGTATCTACGTCTGAATTGTGAAATTATTTTTTCAATTTCTTTGAAGAATAGTGTTCAAAATTTGATTGAGATTGCATCACATCTGTAGATTGCTTTTGGTAGGATGACCCTTTTATAATATTAATCCGACCAATACATGAACATGGGAACTCTTTCTATCATCTGGGGTTTGCTTCAATTTCTTTTCCTCAGTGTTTAGAAATGTTTACTGTACAAGTATTTTACTTCATAGATTCAAAGTATTTAAGATTTTTAGGCTACTATTAATGGGTTCATTTCCTTTTTTCCCACTTATATTTTTCATTGTACCACGAGAAAGCTGATGATTTTTTTTTTCTGTTATTTTTGTATCTTGCAAATTTGCTGAATGTTTTAAATTTGCTGTCCAGGGTTTCTGGTAGATACGTTAGTATCTTTTATGCATACAGTCATCTATGCAAATAAAGGTAATCTGACTACTTTTCCTAGTTGTAGACACATTATTGTCCATTCTTGTTTTATTGCTTTAAGCAAAACTTCAAGCACCATATTGAGCAAACATTAGAGAGTAGGTCACCGTTTCCACGTCCAAATTTAGTGGTAATGCTTTCAGTTTTCTTCCTTCATCATAAAGTTGGTTATAATCTTACTTTATATTGCCTTTATTATGTTGAAATATGTCACCTGTGTCTCTATGTATTCTAAAGAAACCTATGCATTCTCAGGAATTTAAATATAGAACAGAAGTTGAATTTGTCAAAGACCTATTCTGCATCTAATGAGATAGCCATGCAGTTTGTATCTTTGAGTCTATTTATATGATAAATTATGTCTATTGATATGTGCAGAACCATGTCTGCATCTTTAATATGAAAAAGATCTGAACATGGTAGATAATAGTTTGATGTGCTCTTCAATTCAGTTTGGAAGAATTTTATTTAGAATATTACATCTGAGTTACCGGAGAAATTGACCAGTTAATCTATTTGCCAAAGTGTCTTTGTCTGGTTTTGTTATCATGCTAAAAATCGTTTCATAAAAATTTCAGTGTTTTTTATTTTCAGTTTGTTTATATGGTGGATTACATTGATGGATTTCCGTATAAATGGGACCTTATGAGGCTGAGAAGCTTCTGTAAGGCAGGAGACACTGTCAAGACAACAAAGCGACAGCCTACAGACTGGGAAAAAATCTTCACCAACCCTACATCTGACAAAGGTCTAATATCCAAAATATATAAAGAACTCAAGAAATTAAACACCATCAAACCGAAGAACCCAATTGAGAAATGGGGCTTGGAACTAAACAGAGAATTCTCCACAGACGACTATCAAATGGCTGAGAAACACTTAAAGAAATGCTCAACCTCCTTAGTCATCAGGGAAATGCAAATCAAAACAACTCTGAGATTCCATCTTACACCCATCAGAATGGCTAAGATCAAAAACTCAAGCGACACCACATGCTGGCGAGGATGTGGGGAGAGAGGAACACTCCTTCATTGCTGGTGGGAATGCAAACTAGTACAGCCACTTTGGAAATCTATCTGGTGCTATCTCAGAAAAATGGGGATAGGGCTTCCTCAAGACCCAGCTATTCCACTCCTTGGAATATACCCAGAAGATGCTCCAGCACACAACAAGAAAATTTGCTCAACCATGTTCATAGCAGCCTTATTCATAATAGCCAGAACATGGAAACAGCCTAAGTGTCCCTCAGTAGAAGAGTGGATAAAGAAACTGTGGTACATATACACTATGGAATACTACTCAGCTATTGAAAACAAGGAATTCCCGAAATTTGTGGATAAATGGATTGAGCTAGAAATGATCATAATGAGTGAGTTAACCCAGAAGCGGAAAGAATCAAATGGCATATACTCACTTATATCTGCATACTAGCCCAAGGGGCATGTCCCACGAAAGCCTTCATTTACCAGGAAACTGGGACAGAGGGGAAGGCATCCTATTGGGACTCTAAATGAGAGACGCATGGGGGAATAGCAAAATAAAAGGATACAGAGGGTCCTAGAAATCTACAAGTAGAACAATATGATAGGCAGATTTGGGCCCAGGGGTCCCGCTTAAACTAAGGCACCAGCCAAGGACAATACAGGAGGTAAACTTTAAACCCCTTCCCAGATCTAGCCAATGGTCAGAATATTCTCCACAGTTGAGTGGAGAGTGTGATATGACTTTCTCACATACTATGGTGCCTCACAATTGACCGTGTCCCCTGGAGGGGGAGACCTGGTGGCACTCAGAGGAAGGACAGCAGGTAGCCAAGAAGAGACTTGATACCCTATGAGAATATATAGGGGGAGGTGATCCCCCTCAGGAACAGTCATAGGGGAGGGGAATAATGGGAAAAGGTGGGGGGGAGGAATGGGAGGATACAAGGGATGGGATAAACATTAAGATGTAACAAGAATAAATTTAAAAAAAAAAAGTTTGTTTCCAAGAAAAAAAAAAAACTTCAGTGTTTTCATTTCTTTTTTCTTTTTCTTTGTTTGTTTTTTGTTTTTTGTTTTGTTTTGTTTCGTTTTTTGAGACAGGGTTTCCTCTGTTTAGCCTTTGCTGTCCTGGACTCGCTTTGTAGACCAGGCTGGCCTTGAACTCACAGCGATCCGCCTGCCTCTGCCTCCCAAGTACTTCACAAAAATTAGTGCTACCTACCCTACATAGCATACCCCATCTCTACCATAGTCCCATAGCATGAGCACTATGTATAGTTCTCTGTATCTCTTCCAGGTACTGCTACCCAAACTTACTGTCATCTAGATTTTCCCACCTAAGGACTGCATATAAAGACATATAAAGACCTGTAAGACTTCAGAGACACTGCAGAGAGAACTAAGTGTCCTGGTTATCTGTCTGTTAACTTGTCACAGGCTATGGCTTCCTGTTTCTCATCAGCTGGAGCTGACGTATCAGCTGTGAATAACAAGAGAATAGAAACATGAAGTGAAATTTTTGTTTTGCTGAAACAATCAACACTCGTCATCTTGGGTTGAAGAATAAGCTGTGGTTAAGAAAAGAGCAGCATCACTGAGAGAAATACTCTAGGAAGTGTTTCCTCATGGTCATACAGAAGATATGGTCCAGAAGGTATTAAAGCTGTATCTCATGCTGGCAGCCAAATTTCATAATGTGTAAGGGTTTCTTAGCTAAAGAACACTAAGAGAATGCTTACCCTTTAGATTATTGGCAAAGAAGAATCAGAAGAATGGCATAGGAAAAGCAAGATAGGAGGCACATGAGGAGGAACTGAAAGAAGTAGAGAGAGGGCAAACTGTTATATAAGAAAAATCTGTTTTCAATAAAAGCAACATAAAGAACATTCTTCAATAAATTCATAGAAGAAAATTTGCCTTACCTAAAGAAAGAGATGTTCATTCAGGCACAAGAGGACCACAGAACACCAAATAAAAAGGACAAGAAATAAAACAGAAAATAAAGACATTAAAACCTGTAAGAAAGACAGGTGAAATCACTCATAAGATCAGATTCATCAGAATCACACCAGAATTTTTTACTAAATTTCTTTAAAGCCAACGGAGAAGGGAAAGATGTATTCTAAAATCAGAAACAAATCCTTCCAAACCACCCTATTACACATAGCAAAACTATATATTATACTAGAAGAAAAATAAAATTTTCTACAATAAAAACAGATTAGAGGAGATTATAGACCAACAAGACAACTGTACAGAGCATACTGGAAGGAATGATTAGTCTGGAGACAAAGACAAACACAACCACAGGATCCCAGGAATATGATTTCAGCATCTCATGGGGATAGCAATT
The DNA here is from genome assembly GCF_903995435.1 of Acomys russatus. Classification (NCBI taxonomy): domain Eukaryota; kingdom Metazoa; phylum Chordata; class Mammalia; order Rodentia; family Muridae; genus Acomys; species Acomys russatus. The sequence continues at coordinate 46,289,359 of NC_067163.1, read as the reverse complement.
TCAGAGCAGTTTATCAAGAATGATTTAGAGCACAACTACATGAGGTAATGCACATAATCCAATAATAACTCTTTATATCTATATTTTCATTCTCCAATAAAGAGTCACATCCTACTGGATTGGACTGGAATATTAGAGTCAATGTTTACTGCCTCCAAAACCATCCATCACCAGCAATGACAGATACCACCTTAAAAGTCTGGAAGAGCTATGCCAAACAAATAGAAGAAACAAGCATGCTAAGCTATTCTAACAGTGCATAAAGTACACTCAGTTCAAAAATATTCAGAAGAGATAAAAAATGTCACTTAATACTCTTTGAAGGCACAATCACCAAGATCCATTGTAATTCCTTACATATATGCACTAAGCACAAGTACACCTACTTTCATTGAAGAAATAATTTAGGTCAAAATCAAAGATCAGCCCCGACAAAACGACATGGAATGGCTTCAGTGATTTATTCTCTCTAATAGACAGGCCACTTGGACAAAATATTGAGCAAAGAAACATTTGTGTTATATGACATCATAAATCAAATGGACCTAACAGATATTATAGACCATTTCAGAAAATCACTAATGAATTCATATTCTTTTCAGGAGCTCATAGAACTTTCTATAAAATCAACCACATATTAGGTCACATTGACCTGACAAATAGGAAAATTGAATCAACATCATGAATTCTATCTGAGCACAGTGAAATAAAGCCATATAGCAATATCAATAGACTACAGAGTATACATAAACTCCTTAATTTTCAACACATATCTATTTTGTTTACAGAATAAAGAACTTTAATTGAGATTCTGTATGTTTCCACTGAAGCAACTATGCATGTCAAGGCTTTAGAAATTGTATGGAAATACATGTATTTATGTTAAGGAAACACACACACACATATCCCACACACATAGATATACATGGTCAAAGATAAATTCTAACCTTTGGTAAGTAGACATTTTCAATCTTAAATCAGATAATATTGCTACCAGATAGTTGACTTAGCTTATACAAGCCTCGCTTCCCTTCCATTGCCCTAAACTCAACTTCCAGAGATGAGAATTGGGTGGCTTTCGTCTGTAACTCTTAACTCTAGAGCACTTGACACACTCTTCTGGCTGCCTCAGGCACCCACACATGGAACATACAAACTCAAACACATACAAATACAAATAAAATAAAACTTTAATGAAATCTAAAATGAATTTCAAACACTTCCAAACATCTTTTTTCCCCTTTCCTTTTTTTATTAACAGTTAACAAAAAACTAGTGCTTTAAAATCTTGGATTTCATAGTACTTTTTTATTTTCTCACTGATCAAAATTTGCTTTACAAAGAATCCCAGAAAACTCATATTCCATAATCTCTTGGCAATTAGATCATATCTGGAGTAGAGTATAACTTGCTAATGTCTTATTAAGCAAACATGATTTATTCCCCTGTACCTACTTTATAATGGCATTAAGGTGCCCAGGAAATGTACTAAATCTTCTTATGATTGTTTCTGTATTTGTAGATGAAATTATTTTGAATTAGGAGCTTTTAAATGAAAGTATTTGACATTCATAATTGCTGATACTGTTCCTTTGAATAAACATCTTCCTTATTAATGTCCTGCACACAGTGATCATCCAGTATAAGGAAAGAATATTCCTAGAAAATTTCACATTGTTCTAAACAAATTACAAAAATAAACGACAAGAAAAATATAACTAATCTCATACTTCTCCATTATTTCTTTAACATCACTCTACTATTATGTTTTGACAAAGAATTTTTGAGCCTGAGATAGCAGATGAGAATATTTTATGGATTTCAACTGAAGCCAACTAATTAAGTGAAAAATATGGATCAAATCTAGGCATTTATCTCAGAATTATAGCAAAGCACTAATTAAGTCACAGCCTTTATCTGAATTTTAGAATCTACAGAAATTGACAAGTTAATTTAATAGAGACACGGTCTATGTGTTTTTGGCATTAGAAATGAACGTGCTTTTTAGTATAGGACAAGACTATTGATGAAGAAAATAAATACGAGTGTAAAAAGTATATATACTGAGATAGAGGATTTTATGTTATGGAACATTTGAGTGACAATATAATATATTCAGGTAGCTAAAATATATTCATGTTATTCCAGAACACAGCCTGCGAGTCTTGAGTGGGCAGAGATAGAGTTGGTAGGCAGGGTACAAATAATGATGTTTAAAATGGCACGGACTGTGCACTTCATCTTAAGAATAGTTGATTCTGACAACTGAAGGGTGGCATGATTAATCTGTTCTCAGAAAAATCACTACCTGAAGAATTCAAAATAGAAAACTAGATGAGAGAACTTTTTTTTTTTTTTTTAGAATTCATTTGTTTTAGATAGGGTTACTATTGCTGTGAAGAGACACCATGATCACAAGAACTCTTATAGAGGAAACACTTAATTGGGGCTGGCTTACAGTTTCAGATGTTTAATTCATTGTTGTCATGGCGGAAAGCTTACCAGCAAGCCAGCAGAGATGGTGCTGGAGAAGGAGCTGAGAGTTCTGTGTCCGGATCAGGAGGTAACAGGAAAAGAACTACAGAGAGCCTGGTTTGAGCATTTGAAACGCAAATCCCGCCCTCAGTAACACACTTCCTCACACAAACTTTCATCTCCACCAATAAGGCATACCTCCATATACGCCCCTTCTAAACCATTCAAATATTTGAGCCTATAGGGGCCAATCTTACTTAAAGTACTACATTTCACTCACTGCACCTCCCCACGGACATGATTCCATATCATAATGCAAAAATGAATTCAATCCAACCTCAAATCTCCCAAACATCTCCAAATTTCAAAGTCTCTTCTGATACTAATGACAAATTTCTATTTAAATTTTTATTACTTAATAAATTTATTCAGATTATATCTTAATCCTTAACTGTAACTTCCTATAAAATATAATCACAGATTTCCAACATACAAAGCCACAGAATATATATTACTTTTCCAAAAGGGAGGAAAGAGAACACCATTACTGGACCAAACTAAGACGAAAAACTAACTCTGGATCTAATGTTGAATAACGAATTGCTCTTCAGACCTCCAACTCCTCTCAGTTTTGTTCAGTGCAGCACACTTCACTCCCTCCTGGGCTTGTTCCACTACCTGTCAGCAACTTTCCTTGGAAGGTATGCCATGGATCTGCCATCACTAACCTCTTGGGGTCTCTAAAGCAATGCAGGCTTCACCTCCACACAATGGACTTTCTGTCATATGCTTGACAGACACTCCTGACCTATGCCTGGCCACTGCAACTTTCCTAGTTGGGAGGAATATTCCGTAACCCCATTTCTTCTATTGTCCTTGACTCAAAAGACACACATCTGAAGCTGCCAAGGTCTTCTGCTTGCTGGGGCTGGAATATGACTCCTTTGTTCAAATTAATTGCTCTCAGCTTTCTCTTTTTCCATGGGTTCCCTCATTATCTAAACTTCGCTGTCTTGTAACTTGACTTGTAGACCATGATGGCCTTGAACTCAGAGGTCTGCCTTCCTCAGCCTCCCAAGTATTAGGATTAGTACTAGGGACCATGACTGGCCCCAAACTTTCCTTTTATTTCTTTTTACAAGCTTGAGGCTTGACTGGATGGGCTTTTCCCATGGGATTACCACATCTTTTATTTTTGGCAGCTTTTTACCATAAACTGTAAATGTTTTATATTTCCTTGTCCTGCATACTCCTTTTCATTATGAATCTTCACCACATCATGCTTATAAAGATGTTGACAGGATCCAGAATGGCATTTATTTCCTAGACAAAAAAGCTCAAGTGTACAAAACAATAGAAGTGTCCATCAAAATTCTATATTTTAAGTAAAGTGTTAATTATACATTGGGAACTTTAAAAAAAAAAAACTAAAGTAAAATGGATCAAATCTTTTTTTCCTCATGCTTCAGGAAAGTACTGTGGGATGAAGTTTGAAAATGGGAAATTAAGCAGAGAGGGAATCAATGAAGAGGTAGAATAAAGAAGAGAAGCAGAGACATTCTCACATTTAACAGTTAAAAGATGCCAAAATGACAAATTGCAATTAAAACAACTAGCATATGACTGTTGAGAACTTCTCAAAGGATTTAAGTGGCAAAATGAATTGAATCCGCTACCTTTTACTAGAGAATTTCTAACAAGATTTTTTTATTACATTATCACAACAACTACTGTGAGAAGACTAAGTGAAAAACAAGCTAAAAACTGAGACAATTAATTAGTAGCTTTGTAAAGATTTGAGATGCAAGGAAATCATATCCTAAAATATTGGTTAGTACTGCCCACCGTGCACTAGTAGAATTATGCCAATATTAGATTTCAATGTTGCCAAAGTTTTAATCTGCTATTGTGAGAAGAGACAGAAAAAAAAGTAAGATTTGTGGAAAAGAGAACAAGGTTATTAAACTGGTAACTTTCATTTCTTTTTTTTTTTTTTATGTCATGGATAAGATTTTTTCCAGTATATGAAATAAGATATTGCTTACTTTGAAGCATTCATTATAGGATTAAATAGGAAAAAGATATGGATGAAGAAAAGTGATTCACCTTAGATGACACAATTGTAAAATCATTGTGTTCAAATAATATTTGAACTGAAAAATAGGACTTGCAGGCATTAGTAACTACTGTTGAAAAATTTTAGCAGCAAGGAATCAGAAATTGAGGAATTTAACCCTCTACTATGTAAACAAAAAAATACAGAAAGGGACTTTGTGACAACTTAGATGTAAGCACATAATGAAGCTGGTAATGACAAGACAACCCTCCCTCCCCCCCAAAAAAAATAAAACCCAAAGAAACTCTATTTAACAGGAATACATTTCACAAAGGAAGCATAAGCTACTTATGAAAACTCTCTCTCTCTCTCTCTCTCTCTCTCTCTCTCTCTCTCTCTCTCTCTCTCTCTCTCTCTCCTCTTTCTCTGTGTGTGTGCATGTTGAGTTTTTAAGGTTATTTGTTTTTATTATTTTTTGACTTTTTATTCATCATATTTTGATCATATCTATTCCTGCTTTCCCATCTCATTCGAGCCCAAGCCTTCCCCCTTCTCTACCCAGAAAACACTGTGTTCTTGTTTACTTTTAACCTATCAAGGTCAGTTTGTACTTCCACATCCTTCACTGTGGGGTTTCCCAGGTGAGCGTGGTTGTCTTGCCTAGGTCCCCACCCTTAAGCAGCAAAGCTCTTGGCTCTCTCCGACTTTAATTTAATGATAGTACTAAAATCTGCCAATCCTTCTTTTGTTTCAATTTCACCATGGTCTTTAAGTTGATAATACTATGCACTCTGCTAAGGTTAAGTGCAATGCTAGGTCTGTAGTCTATAAGGGACTGAAGGAAACATAGCTGCAAGAACAAATATTATTGTCTGATTTTGGAGAGAGAGACAGAGAGAGAGAGAGAGAGAGAGAGAGAGAGAGAGAGAGAGAGAGAGAGAGAGATCATGAATGTGTTGTATAGCAAGAATGTGAAGGAAGTAAAACTTGTTCTTACTCCTGGGAAGAAGGATTTTAGGAAATGAGTAAGAGAGAAACTTGGAGAAACTGAAAATTCTCATAATATTCTGATATATATACCAGAAGTAGCTTTGCTAAAGGAAGCTTTATGCTATAATTCCCTCTTAATTTGTGGAGCCTTCATGTTCCCCAAAACTGGTCATAGACTGGTTATAAAAAAGGAGGTCCATGTTTTTAGGTCTAGATAGATTTTTTAAGTTTGTAATGACAAGATGTGATGGAGATTGATTTACATACAGAATTTCAGAAGCACCAAGATAGGAAATATGTTTTCTTCAAGGCTGTCAAATACAAGTACCAAAAACACTAAGAAAGTAACATTTACACTTTTTCTGATTGTCTCATGGTTCTTCTTGCTATAGGTAGTTTATTGTATATATGTGCAATAATATAAGTGTATATGTAAATAATAAAAATGTTTAATTAATAAGAAAGAAAGAAAAAGTGTCTTTTCTGCTTAGCATATTCAGGTGACTTCACAATGCTAAAATCAATTGACTTCTTTAGTCAGTGTGTGAATTATAAGGGGAAAAAAAAAGAAGAAGAAGGTCCTCCTGAGTACTGGCCTGTCAATTTTCCCATGGAAGTTACTCAGTTTATGAATCTCAGAAAGATCCTCTGTCAAACTCCTTAGAAGACTCTTCCTCCACTTCTTTGGGAATCCTATAGCCTGCCTTTTCTGTAACTGCTTTTCTCTTTTTCTTTTGAAACTTAAATTGATTCTTCCTTTATCCTAAATTTTGGAAGCAAGCAATATAACAAGCATAAATGAATGTACCTTTAACTGAGAAAGCCACATCAACACACCATTTGTTTACTTTAGCAACTCAACATTAGTTAATATATCATGTTTTAGAAATTTAGTTCCAAAGTTTATTGCTTTTCTGTTCAGGTTTTAATAAGAATTTAAAAAAATCATATTTTGCTTTCTTTTACCATATGTTTGTGAAATAAACCCAAATGGAGTCATGCTCCTTGTATTGCAAAACACACTGTTCAAAAACAATTAGACCAGGAACTCAGGGTTCTTCCACCTCTCAACTGTGGCTTTTAAAATGTCATTTTTTATTGAGTGGAGAGTGTGATACGACTTTCTCACGTACTCTGGTGCCTCACATTTGACCATGTCCCCTGGAGGGGGAGACCTGGTGGCACTCAGAGGAAGGACAGCAAGTAGCCAAGAAGAGACTTGATACCCTATGAGAATACATAGGGGGACGTAATCCCCCTCAGGAACAGTCATAGGGGAGGGGAATAATGGGAAAATGGGGTGGGGGAGGAATGGGAGGATACAAGGGATGGGATAAACATTGAGATGTAACAAGAATAAATTAATAAAAAAAAAAGAAAAAAAAATAAAATGTCATTTTTACTAGTGAGGATGTATTGCGACGTGCCCCAAAACAATACTTTGAAGATGATACTTTTCCTGACATCTGGTCTGGATTTTATTCATTTTGATGTGCTTTTCTTGCATCTTGAGGAAGCTTCACAAAGGATTTCTACCCCCAAGTTAACTGCACACACTTGTAATAACATATCTTATTATCTGTAATGACCAAGAATGTCTATCAGAATTATGCCTTGCCTTCCCTTTCTTCTGGAGTCATATACATAATGGTATGTGTTAAGTAATTCTTTTTGCTTCTCAAAACAGATACTCCATTTGAGCTTATTGAGACAAATTTTTGAAATGTCCTCTCTGTATTAAGGGAGAAATATGACAAATTTCCATTGAGGTTTTAAAATGATATGTGTGTGTGTGTGTGTGTGTGTGTGTGTGTGTGTGTGTGTGTGTATCTTTAGTTATTAATTTAACTAAATGGTTTTCTCTTAAAATTTAGTTTTCAATACAATATTGTAATAAGTGTTTTAAATACAGCATTTTACAAACAAAATTGTAATGTAAACAAGTTTTAACATTCTATTATAAGAAATTGATCTCATTGGTCACAACCAAAAAATAAAAAAGAATGGAGTAATAAAAATGAGGAGTAAATGTGGTGGAGTGGTGGTGTATGCTTGGACCTGCAGCCTTTGGTGGGTTATAGAGCAAGATTTCCATTTCAAAGGGAAGGAAGGTGAGCAAAGTTTGTGTCAATGTCAAGCTTCTCAGATGTAAGAACTGAGTCATTTTAATGCCCTGGTGTGCTAGGGAATAACCAAAGGCAGAGGTCTACGCTTAGGAGTTAGTCTACTTGTGGAGTAGAATTTCCCTAGGAGAAAAATGACAGGTAGAGCATAAAGATGAGTAATAACAATTTGGGCTGTTTTAGAAAATCCCGAGTAATATCTATATGCCAAGCACTATATGACTTACATTTTCTTCAGTGTGTTAGTATGTAATTGGTTAAAATAGAGGTAAGCACAATTTCTTATGACAAATGCTAATATATAAAATATGGCAAAAAAATTTATGGGAATAACCAGCTGCTCTGTGTTTAGACGTGAGGCCGACTCCTCACGTTAAATCATATCTGACACTGTAAAACTAGTCAAAAAATACATAACTGTGGTGAACATAAACCCTAGTGGGGAAGTTACTACTGTGCTTTGCTATTTTGACAAGACTTCACAGTGCCTTTTAAATATTTATGTTTCTACTCATGGTAAAAAAAAATGCTTCTTTCAGCTTTGATCTGTGAAGCTTCGCTTTTCTTAGAATAACTGACCTTTGAATGCTTCTTCCTAAATCAGATATTTACACCACTCAAGTCCAAGGCTAGGGATAATTACAAAGGAGGAGAAAGAAAAAACTGTAAGATCTAGATTGAAGGGAGAAGGGGTGAAAAATAGTGTCTTCTTGGCGTGATATCGCCATTGCAATCTGAAAATCACTGCATTGGGCCTGAGGATGGTCAGTCATGTGTAGGGGATGGACACTGATGGTCCTACCCCGCCATGGGAAGTATTGGTTGCAAACGAATGTTAGGAGAGGGGAGTCATTGTCCGTTCAGTTGTGTACCCACTAGCAATAACCTCATTTGCCTACAAGGCTTAGATCCATATCAAAGGCCATATGGATGACCTTGGTTAATCCTAGTGGCTCATAATAGACCAAAAAGATATGAATTAGGAAGAAGACGTGTAGAGAGGTGAAGGAGTCTCGGGGCATACAGGAGGTCTATAAGAGACAGTGTGAGATGAGAAATCAAAATTTATCATATACATGTTTAACCTTGTAATATACATTTTAATGATAAAACATGTACTTTAAAACAAAAAAGTACTTCACATGATTTGTGACAAATGAAATTATTTGGGGGATAGAGAATGTAAAATATCTCCACTTATATCCAGCATAAAATATTTAATTAGTCCATTTACAGTCGTAATTGATGGGCACAAAATGATTGCATGGATACCAAAGTTCATTTTACTGTAAAGCAACTACATTACAGTACTTTAGAATAAAAGATGGGATGTTTGTATATTATCTTTCAAGGTATAAGTTGTCTATCAAAATTTTAAAGTACTGTATGTAAATTCTTAATCTTAAGGAATAAAGCATAATGCCATCAAGGGCCAAGAGCAAGCAGAATTCCTAAAAGAAGAAATAACATTCAAAATTATTTATGGGCTTCAGAATAGAATCACATGATGCTGCAAATTCAGTGTTGCTGTGGTAACTCAGCTTCTGTGCAATGGAGTTTGCACTTTTATTTCTTGAAAATGGGATTGCAAAGCAGTTTGCTATCAAAGCTTTCAGGACTAAGACTCGTATAAAAAATATCATGTTTACACTTGAGATATGCAAACCTCAAGCTACAAAGACAAATTATTCAGCTTTAATATTATTAATTGTTTTGTCAAATTTTATTGAGTGCTTTCAGTAACTTTGGCAGTATTAGGTAAATAAAATCAGTGAGAACCTTAAGAAAAGAAAGAACAGTGGGCCACATGGTTGCAGAGTATGCAGAAAGTAAAATTAATAATGATCTATCATTGTTTTCTTTTGCATTTATAGGAAAAGAATCAATTTCTTGGGCTTATAAGATTGCCCCATGCATTAATTATTTTCTTGTTGCTGTATTGGCAGAAAGACTCATGGGACAAAAGGGTTTGTTTTCTGTGTACAATTCCAGAAGAGAGATGGTCCATCACAGGGGAGAGGACATGGCAGAGGGTTTGTGAGACTTGCCTGGCAGTAGCAAGCAGGGAAAACAGGAAGTAAAGCCAAGCTATGAAGTGTCAAAGACCATCTTGCTGACTTCTGTCTTCATCATCCAGCTACCTTCTTTAGGACTCACAATCTCTCAAATAGTGTCACCAGTTGGGGATAAACATTGAAACACATGAGCCCGAGAGGGATGGGTTGTGTTTATATCACACATCAAAGCACAGTGGAGATGGTGACAGTGGTGAAATTTTGTATTCAGCATCAGAAAATCTTGCACTTGAAGTTTCTGACTTAGGTTGAAGCTGGTATTTCAGTACATTGTCACTGATCAGCATTTCTACTCTGGAGAATAAAAAAAAAAAAAAAAAAAAAAAAAAAAGATAGAGTATTGTTCCCCTTCCCTTTGATGTCAGAAGTCACCTTATGTGATTTTTCTAAGGGAAGACTAGAAAAATTAAAAATATGTAGAAATGACCTAGGCACAAAGAGATTACGTTTGTGACCTTTGTGTATTTATTGGGACACTTACAGCACTTTTATTTCCTCTTCCCTTATGCTCTCGATCCTTTTTTCCTGCCTCCTTAACTCATTCACTGACATCGTGCTGTCTGGCCATTTTTTAAAAATAATTATAATTCCATTGTAAGCTGCCTTGTAAAGCATCACTGTGCTCCTTGCCTTAAACAGACTTATGGAGTGCTGCCCACGCAGATAGCCTTGACTCACACAGAAAACAGAGGTCTCGATGGTGTGCCCAAGTAATAGGACATGTCACAAAGAAAACAACCTATACAGAAAATACTGGCTAGTAATTTTGATAGAAGGAGCTAGGGAGGAAAAGAATGGTGAGGGGAGAGAAAGACTGAGATACTAGTTGTTCTACAGCAAGAAAGGGAAGTGTGAAAATATGTTACTTCTGAAAAGGGGGTGTCTAGTTTTGTGGTATTAGAGATTAAACGTAAGAATACGGTTTACAAGGACGTTATAGGTTGTTCCCGTACTGTGAAAAGTTTCATTTATCATAGTCCACAGTGTAAATAATAATAAGGTTTTCCCCCCCCAGAGGGATAATACAGCTGGATTATCTGCATGCGTTTTTGTTTTCCTGCTGTTTTTTCCTAAATACTCATACTCCCATTGGATGGCACATTCCCGCATCCCGGGAGAGCACTGCAAGCTGATGCTAGCACATGGTTAGGGACCAGGAGCATGATGGGCGTGGAGTATGAGAAAAGAATTCTAAATATCTGGGAGAATTGCTTATACAGTTCATGGTTTTGTTTTTCTGTTTGTTTGTCCTCCAGATCTCAAGAACTCTATGAAGAGGCAGACATTTTGGCATATACCTTCAACCTCATCACTCAGGGGGCAGACATAGATGGATTTTTATAAGTTTGAGGCCAGCCTTATCCCAGTTCTAGGCAATATAAGACGACATAGTGAGACCTTATCAGAAAACACCATTAACTAACTAACTAACTAACTGACACGAAATAAACAAGAAAACACTCTGGGCAATTATGACACAAGTTGACTGCTCTGTGTCTTTATTCCCTAGGCCCAGAACTAGGTAAACATAATCTTAAGCCCATAGCAACAGCTAGTCATAGCAACAATCTTTAGGCAGTAGATTGTTGTATAGTTTAAATTCTGATTTCCTGTATAATTGCTGTGTAAATTCTGCTCCCCAGATGTCGAGGAGGAAGGAGCTGGAGCCAAGAAAAGCTACAAAGAGCAACTGCCTCTGGGATGTTAGCTGGGAGTGACATAGGATAGCATAGAGGGTTGGGGAGAGACTTGAATTGCTAAGATTGTATCGTGAGCCCTTGTCAATTATTTGTGTGGTAGCTGGGTTAAGAAATAAGCTAAGAGAAACAAACACTGTTTTATAAAAATAACTTCAGTAACAGTCAGTACTGGCTAATGTCCAGAGCTTGAATTTCAGGCCTTTTCACCCCGTACCAAAAGCTAGCATTTTAGCTCTCCGGCTTTGGTTATTTCAAACATTGGTCCATAAAGCTTGGTGGCTGCTGGAACTCTTTCAATGAACACTTTGGCCTTTCAGAGCCTTCAGTATTCCACAGCCATATCTTGTATGGCTTCTCTTACATTCCTTATCTTCTGTTTTAATGTGTTAGCTACTTCTACTTCTGTGATCACTGCCCTGGGCGCTCTATGGAACTTCCCAGCTTCTCTGGTGTTACTTTTCTTTGGCTACCATCCTTACCATCATCATCTGCTGTTCTCAATTCCAGCCCCATACATTTTAAGATTGGTAGAGGTAAGACAAGAGGAGGTATTTCATTGGTCTGAACACTGCAGGATGTAAGAGAAGAGGTCCTAGATGACTCACAAGATCTAGAAAACAGGCTGTCTATTGACCTGGAAGGAGGTGTGATGCTGGCATTACACACATATGTAAAGTTGTAATTTGAACTCATCACAACACTGCTCCCAGTTGTTCAACGCGTAAAGTTGTAAACAAGGAACCAATCACAAGCCTCGCGTTGTATCAACCACAAGCTTCTGTTGGATTAGTAAGGGAAGCTACCTAACTGAATGTGACTTTAGCATAGCAAGGCATTTATAGTTTACTGAAGATTTCCATATTTGGAGTAAAGTGTTCTAAAGTTTGTTCAGGTTATTCAGGGTAGTGATGGCTGGAGCAAGGCTTTGTGGAGCACAAGGTGTGGTCCCAAACCTGAGGTTTCTGTGTTTTTTCCAAAAGAAGTACAGTTTTCTTACGGCATCTATCTGTGAGGCTTTCAGCTGTCTGAGACTCTATAATGCCAATACAATTATTCTTCCTGAAAGACATTCTCTCTCTCTCTCTCTCTCTCTCTCTCTCTCTCTCTCTCTCTCTCTCTCTCTCTCCCTCTCTCTCCCTCATCTCATCTATCTATCTATCTATCTATCTATCTATCTATCTATCATCTATCTATCGCTATTTGTGGAACATATTGTAAGTCCTGTAATGTCTTAATTTTAGACTGTTTGAACTGTGTTACCCTATCCCATATTTTACCATGCATTTTAAAATCATACCAATTAAGTACAAATTTGTAACAATGTACCTATGCATTGATGACTATTATAAAGGAGAAAACTATTGCAACTGTTTTGTAAGCAGCCATCGCTCTGATTTTCTAACTGAAAAAATAAACATAAGCGCTACTCAAAACCCCTTACTACATTATGTATCTATAATTTATGTAGTAATGTATTTACAACTTTAGAATTAAATTTGATTGTGAATATTTATTAATAATATAGTATTTATATCCTTTTTCAGAGAAATAACAAGATGCTGATTATGTCAGATAGTTGATACAGATTCTTTGCTTTCCTTAGTTACATTTGCAATATCAAAATTCTAAAATCATGTAGTCTCATTTGTCTTGATTTTAAGGGAAAACATGTAAAATATTCACTTTTACAAGATATTAAAAAACAGAGCAAAGGAAAGAAATGCTTTTAAGAATGGCAATTGATTTTAGAAAAGCTTCTTAAATTCATCTACCACAGGGCTTTGAGTCTCTTCTTGTTTTTAAGCAGGAAGAGCAAAAAAGCAGTATAGTAAAATTTATATTTTACATGAGTTTTCATTTTAGAGCAATGCCCATCACTTTCAAATCCTTCGTACTTTTCTGTTTACTTTTGTTCCAACATCATGTAATTCAATGCAATTTTCTTTTCACCAGGGATGGTTTAAATAATTTTGTTTTTGACTGACACATAATGATGTGAACCACTAGACTCTTTCAAAATGACAGCACATAAATGCATTCCATCAGTCATTCATGAAAATTCCGATTTCCATGCATTCTCACAACACTACATACACACACATAATTGAAATTTTCATTTATTACTAGTATTAGAATTATTAGCATTAAATTATTTTACTGAGATCTATTTTATATGTTCTTACTTGTTTCTTTTATCATGTTTTTCTATTTAATTAATTGATGTTTTACTGTCAAAGATTTGCTTTTTCAGGGCAGTGGTGGTTCACACATGTAATCCAGCACTTGGGAGGAAGAGGCAGACAGATTGCTGTGAGTTCAAGGCCAGCCTAGTCTACAGAGTCAGTTTAAAGACAGTCAATGAATATTCCAAGAAATCTTTTCTCAAAAAACAAGACAAAACAAAACAACAAAAGAAGATTTGCTCTTACAAAAAGGTACCTGATTGAATGAGTGGGGAGGTAGGTAAAAATCTAGGAGCATACTGGGGAGGAAAAGCATGATCAGAATACATTATATGAAACAAATATATATATATATATATATATATATATATATATATATATAGTGTAAGTTAGTGTAAACTAGCATATTTTAGTCATTGCCTTGCTGGTATACAGTTGTCTCATTAGAATTGTGTGCTTGTGTATGTGTGTGTTATGTTATTGTGTGTATGTTATATGAACAGACAGTTATGCTATATGTGTCATATATAGCATATATACACACATAACAACATGCATATACATATGTAACAGTATATATGGATATATACACACTATATATGTGTATAGTTTTGTCTATTTGCATACTCTTGTTTATGGTCAAATGCCAAGGACTGGTGTCAGTTGTTTTTCACTGATACTATGTACATTTTCTGAGAAATGTCTCTGACAGAATCCAGGCTTATCAACTGGCTAGAACTGATAGCCAATGAGATTCTGGAATTCTCCTGGCTTTGCTTTTCAGTGTGAGAATCATAGGCATGTGTCATTATGCCTATCATTTGATATTAATTCTGGGAATCTGATCTCACCTCTTCATGCCTGTACAGTAAGAACTTTACCCTCAGAGTCATCTCCCCAATGCACAGAATTAACACTGATTGAAAGAATTTCCTTCCTTATTAAATGTACTGGCCTTCTCAATAGAAAGAGTTGATCACAAATATGTAGGTAATTTATGAATCACAGTCCAAATCCATTCATTTCTATGCCAGTCTATAGGCTTACAAGAGACTATACCTACAATTTCTGCTTTTTGGTAAATTCTAATATAGAAATAATAGTGTTATATTTAAATTTTGTTTCTTACTTTACCTCCCAACGGCAGTTTCAGTTGCCTAATTCTCTATGTCTTACCCCAAATCTATTCTTCTTCTGTTTCCCTTACCATGTATTTCTTGCTATACTGTATAAATTACAAGGATGTCATGTTTAGAAAATTAAAATTTGGAAAAACCATGGCACTGTTTTTGATAGATTATGTCAAATAACATCGTCATTTTAATAACAAATACTTCCATGATTTAACACAAGTAATCATTAATATTTTTAATAGTTTTTTTCAACAATGTTTTACATGCGCAACACAATTCTTTAAATGTTCTAACATGAAGCATATTTTATTTTGATGATATGTAAATGAAATCATTTTTATTTAGTTTTAATATTTTACTCAGTGCATAAGAGTAAAATTTATTGTTGTTTTAAAAATAGACTAGTGATTGGCATGGCCATGATTTGATCAAATAACAATTAGCTTGCATTACTTAATTATCCTAAAAAGCCTGAAATACCACTTTCAAGGTATTGGAAATAAATCTTGTATTATAATTGAGGTGTATGGTACAATATCTCATATTAGAGTGGAAATATATATATATATATATATATATATATATATATATATTATATATATAATGTGTGTGAAGAATAATCTTACATTTGAGTTCTATATGAATTTATCAAAATTAAACTTATTTTACATCAATATACAAAATTCTATACCAACCCTAGATTTAACAGATAGATAGGATTTTGTAGATGTATAAGGTAAAATAGATATGATCTTCAGAAGCTTCAGAGACCTAAGAATATGGCATTTAGATTGCATTCCCACCAGCAATGAAGGAGTGTTCCTCTCTCCCCACATCCTCGCCAGAATGTGGTGGTGCCTCACATTTGACCATGTCCCCTGGAAGGGGAGACCTGGTGGCACTCAGAGGAAGGACAGCAGGTCGGCAAGAAGAGACTTGATACCCTATGAGAATATACAGGGAGAGGTAATCCCCCTCAGGAACAGTCATAGGGGAGGGGAATAATGGGAAAATGGGAGGGAGGGGAGAATGGGAGGATACAAGGGATGGGATAACCACTGAGATGTAACAAGAAAAAATTAATAAAAAAAACTATCTATCATAGAAAAAAAGAAGAATATGGCATTTAAAGATGTTTTTATTATTCTTAAGATTCGTAGAAAACCAGACAGGTTAATTCCTGGCAACAACCAGCCTACCTCAAAGAAGATGATGAGCTTCAAAGAACCTCCTTATGGAGATAGTCTCAAATGTAGCAACCCAGCCAGTGGGCAACATGTCCTCATTCCTGCCACAGACAGAACTCTGTCTAAACTTGGATGCAGGCAGAGTTGACAGCACAACTTTGTCAAGACAGGATAAGCAAGTCCTCAGTAGTTCCTGCCTCACAAATATGTCTGTCAAATATACTGGGCCAGAAGGCTGAAGACGCTCCAACATTATAGAGAGTATTGGGTGACCATTCAGGTAGCAAACTGTCTCAGTCATTTTCTCATTTTGGAAGCTGCTAACCTGCTCTTCAAATTCACTCAGGTAATTAAGTTTTACTCCTTCTCAAGTCTCTGATGGGGTTGAAGACTAGATAGTTTAGCCTGACAATTAAGCTTAGTTGTTTAGGGATTAAGATGTTTTTAGCTCTAGATAGAGGTTTTAAGTTGTTAGAGATGGGATATGATAGACATTGATTTTCATTCAGAATTTTAGACTCATCAAGATAAAAAATTTTTTTCTTCAAGTTTGCCAAATATAAATAGCCAAATCAATATGAATATAACATTTATATAATTCTTTGTTTCGTGGTTCTTATTGACATATGTAGTTTATTTTATTTATGTGTAATAATATACATTTATATGTAAAAAGATATACAAAAATGTGGTAAAAAAGGTGAAATGTACTTTTCAGATGCCGACACACTACATTTTTCAAATATCCAATTAAGCATTTTTAAAATCTGGATTATTTTGCCTTCTTTCTTTTTTCATATTTTTTCACAAAATTTATTTATTTTTTTACTATATCGTATTCACATTACATCCTGATTGCTATCCCCTCACTGTCGTCTTCCTATGCTCACCATCTTTCCCTCTTCTCTCCCATTCCCCCACCCTATACCTCTGACAGCAGCTTGGTCACAGCTACCAGATTGCATCAGGATAGCCTGCATCCCCTTCCTCTGTGCGCCCACAAGGCTGCCCTGCCAAGGGGAAGATATCAAACTGTCGGCACCAGAGTGTACTTCAGAGGTTTAGTAGCATTTCCTTCTTTATTTCATCCCTGACCCAGTTGCTGTTGAGTAGAGCATTGTTAAGTTTCCTTGCTTGTGTATGATTTTTGTTATTTTCTATTGTTTTTGAGGTTGATCTTTAGTTCATGGTAGTCAGAGAAGATAGTGAGGATTATTTCAATTTTCTTGTATCTGTTGAGGCTTGCTTTATAAACTAACTATATGGTCAATTTTGGAGAAGATTCTGTGAGGTGCTAAGAAGAAAGTATATTGTTTCGCATTTGAGTGAAAAATTCTGTTGATGTCTGTTAGGTCCATTTGATCTATGACATCTGTTAGTTTCATTAATTCTCCATTTTTTTCTGTCCCAATGATCTGTTCGCTGTTGAGAGTGGCATATTTTAGTGTCCCACTATTAATGTGTGGGACTCGAGGTGTGATTGAATGTTTAGTAATGTTTCTTATACAAGTGTGGGTACCCTCATATTTGGGGAATAGACGCTGAGATTGAGATTCTGTGTTGGTAGAATTTTCTTTGATGAGTATGAAGTGTTCTTTCTGATATCTTTGGATTAATCTTAGTTGAAAGTCTATTTTAATAGATATTAGAATAGCTATTCCAATTTTCCTCTTGTGTCCAATTGCATGGAAAACCTTTTTACAGCCCTTTACTCTCAGGTAATATCATTCTTTTTGGCTGAAGTATATTTCTTGTCCACAACAGAATGACGGGTCCCATGTTTGCATCCATTCTTTTTAGTCTGTGTCTTTATATTCAAGTGATGAGATAATTGATGCTGAGAAATATTTGTGACTTGTGACTGTTAGAATGTTTTATTTTGGTGTGGTTATGGAACTGTGTTTGTGTGCTTGTCTGCTCTTGGTTTTACTGTAGTGAAGTTATTTATATCCTGTATTTTTTTATGGTGTAGTTAACCTCCTCAGTTGGGAGTTTTGCTGGTAGTATCATCTACAGTGCTAGGTTTGTGCATAGATATTGTTTAAATTTGGGTCTATCATTGAATATCTTGATTTCTCCATTTATGTTGAATGAATGTTTTATTGGATATAGTAATATGGACTGGCATCTGTGGTCTCTTAACATTTGTAAGAAGTCTGCCCAGGCCCTTCTGATTTTTATCATGTCTGCTGAGAAGTTGGGTGTGATTCTGACAGGTTTACCATTATATGTTACTTGGCTTTTTTCCATTTTGCAGTTTTTATTTATTTATTTTTGTTTGCTCTATGCCTTTGGTGTTTCTGATTATGATGTGGTAGATGCTTTTCTTTTCTGGTCTACATATTTGGTGTTCTGTAGGCCTCTTGTATGCTTATGGGTATCTCTTTCTTGAGATTGGGGAAATGTTCTTCTATGATTTTGTTGAAAATATTTTCTGGGCCTTAGAGGCAGGAATCATTTCTTTCTTCGACTCCTATAATTCTTAGGATTTGTCTTTTTATGGTGCCCTTGATTTCTTGGATGTTTTGGGTGAGGAATGTTTTAGATCTCCCATTTTCTTTGATGGACATATCAAATCCTTCCATTGTATTTTCTACACCTGAGATTCATTCCTTAATCTCTTGTATTTTGTTAGCGATGTTTACCTCTGCAGTTCCTGTTTTTTTCTAAGTTCGGTCTTTCCAGGCATTCTTCCGTTTGTGTTTTTTATCATTGTTTTCATTTTCATCTTCTGCTCTTGAGCCATTTTATTGATTTCCTTTACTTGATTGTTTGTATTTTTCTGAATTTCATCCACTGCTTTATTCATTTCCTATATGTAGGCCTCTGTCATGGACTCTCTAAGAGCCTCAATCTGTTTGGCTTGATCTCCTTTGCCTTCTTTCAATACAGATTTTGGATACATCTCCCACTAGTCTCCAAGTGAAGATATTCGTTTATATTATTTTAGGTTGTAGATATTTCAAAAAGCCATGTTAATGTAGAAAATAGATTACTACAATTTTTAAAAAATGTTTTACAGAAATAAAATATAATACTACATTAAAATACATAATTGTAAAATGTTTAAATAATGTTTACTATCTAAATTATCTTCCTAAATGGGTCAATTATACTAGATCTATTTGTAGTGAAAATTAAAAAAGTATATTTTGGTGGGTTTATTTTTTATTATAAGGTTGTTTTTGTCCCATTTTGTAGGAACATTAGGCACTAGCACTCACCTCTTCAACACACACACACACACACACACACATACACACACACACACACACACACACCAGCCTTATCTACCTTCCAGACCAGTGACAGCACAAATATGCAACTACTGAAGAAAGATCCATGATTATAACTGTTTTTTTTCAAAAAATGTATTCTCAAAAATCTATGTGTCTTAAATAGGCCCACTGAGACCTACTTCCATATGGTACAGTTTCTGCTTTAATTTATTTATATTTTAGAAACAGTATATGCCTAGTTAACTCTTTCATCGCTAGGGCAAATCTCTTGGATTTATCAAAATTTTACTATACATATTTAAACAAAAAATCCATTCAGGAAAATCCCAGGGCCCTCTATCTTACATTTGGTAATTTCGTTCTACATTGTCTAGAAACTAGTATGTTCTTTTATTTAACTTGTCATGGAAATACAAACCCTCTACATATTTTAAAAGCTCTAATGCCCAGGTATAGATTTGCCTCCAGAATCTTTTGTGTTGAATATACATAAAATTGATGTTAGCAACTCCTTCATATTATCTCAAAATGACCATATTTGAATTAGCTTATCTCATAGTTATTTATTCTGTTTCTGGTTTTTTATTTATATTTGTGTAACACCTCTTATATTTTGTTACAATTGAAAATTTGAAGATAATTTTTATACTCATTATACTTAAAAATAATTTATCTTTTCCTCTCATCTGTTTACTACTAAAATCGAAATGAAAACAAGCACCCTAAGTGTAATTATTATTAAAAAACTAAGATAAGAAAAATATTGATTTAAATGTAAGGAATTATACAATTAGAAATTATTTTATGCATCATTATTTTTCATAGATTATAGTAGTTTACTAGAGGGATGTAAAATTAAAACAATAGATTTAAAATGATAGTTAATTCTCACCTTATGCTCTCAGATCTAACATTTCAACAAATCCTTTTAAAAGAAAAAAGGAAATCTAGTGTGAATAGATATTGAGAGACTATCTCTGAGAAGTTTCTGACATTGACAGTGAAGACTGTCAACCACTAACGTATGATTAAACATATTAGGTCAAGCACTGGTTTATTAGCTGAGTTACAGGGGAGATGACATATTGAAAATCTTTAGCACTGGTTTCCTGTCAGTGGTGAAAAATTTTATGTTAACATGATATCAACCTCTACATTCCAAGAGTTATTTATCATATAGAATAGATTGAAGTGCTGACCAGATGACCAGCACAGCAGATTGATTTTGACATAAAATAGCCAGGATAAAAAGTGAATCAGACAAGAAGGTGGATTGATACCTAAGCTGAAGCCTGAGTCCAGAAATGAATTTTTTAGCCACCTACAAAGAAACTGTAGAAAGAGTTGAGGACCAAAATATAATATTGTGCTGTCAGTGAGCAGTGCAGAGGTAGCCACCAGCTGAGGCAAGTATACAGTCC
Organism: Acomys russatus; assembly: GCF_903995435.1. Taxonomy (NCBI): domain Eukaryota; kingdom Metazoa; phylum Chordata; class Mammalia; order Rodentia; family Muridae; genus Acomys; species Acomys russatus. The sequence continues at coordinate 46,268,777 of NC_067163.1, read as the reverse complement.
ACAGCGCTGAAATCCCTGCAATTCATCCTAAGTGTAAGCAGCACATCCACCAGCTAGTGGACAAAGATACTCAGAGAAGCAACTGCATCTAATTGGTTTGTTAACAAGGTATGTGTCCTTGTGATCAAGTGGCCTGTTATCATCAGTAAACACCCTGGGTAACCTTCAGGAAAGGTTTATTACTGGAATGGAGGGAGTGAGGGAGCGGTTAGGCGGATTTCCTGACCAGAGAAGACAGGTAGCGAGATGTTCTATGACTTAGGCAACAATGATGGTAAATTTGTAAGCTGGCTGACTTCATCATTTGATGTGAGACAGAAGGCTGGCAGTTTAAAAGATAGACTTAGGAGGCTTTTTCTCTGACCACAGGGACTGTTGCTGTGTGCATTTTCTCACCTCTTTTCTTTACCACTGTTTCTCTGCTACCGCCTCTTGTACTGAGCTTTAGCCTGCCTTTTAACTCTTTAACTGCCAGAGAAAATGAACACCATCAAGGCCCACCCTCCACCCCCTGCGGGGTGGTAACAGTATATTATCTTTGCAATGTATTGAAATCTCAGTCTTTGAATTTGATTTATCAATTAATTTTCATAGATGTCATCTTCTCTCATCTTTCTTGCCAGTCCAGAACTTGTCCTCAGTTTACACAGGAACCACTTTCCTTTGCACTGATCTTTACACTTTTGCTTTGGGCTGCATTCCCATACTCAGAGATTTGTACAACCTTCCATTCTTTGTTCTTTGCATAGATATAGCTTCCATTTCTTCACAATTTAATTTCCTACTAAAGTTTGAATGTGAAATCTCCCGCACAGGCTTATGTTTTGTTTGTTTGCTGTGTTAGTGGTAGTGATTTAAGAGGTCGAGTTGGAAGGCTAGCTGACATAGACCACTGCGGCAAGGCTTGGAGGTCAAACCCTTTGTCTTCACATGTGTTCTGAGGTCTTTGCTTCTTGGTGGGTCATGACAAGAAGCAGCTACAAGCTCCCGCTGCCATGGACAATGCCAGTCACATGGCAATCACAATGCCATATCAAAAATGTACTATATATTCTAAACTGTGAGTCAAAAATGAACTATGCTTCACTTAAATTGCTAGTGTCAGATAATTGATCACAGAGAAAGAAGAACAATGACTCTAATCTAATACCAGTGGGTTTAAATAATTAACATTTATTTAATGTAGAAAAAAATATTTCCCTTCCCCTTCTTTCTTTTCTTCCTGTCATGCTTCTATTCAAAACTTCCTGGAAGGAGATATTTAGAATCTCTGTCCTTGTCTTCTCATTGACCATTCACTTTTCAACCCCACTCTTATGCCCCATTGCCAGCCTACAGTCCCTACCTCTACCATGGGTAAACTTAGTCTTAGTATTTGTCAAAATCTCTTCTGCTAAGGTGAATGAACAGTCCACAGCCCTTCATATTTTCTGTCATCGTGCAGATCGAATGATAGGGTTCACAGGCCTGAAGATTTCTTTTCCTCAGCTACCCATTTCATGGCTTGCTCAACTTTACTTTGAGAGACCACTGCCCTCATTCTGTCATTTTCCTTCCTCGTGTTTCCCTGGTGTTCTGAGCATGATCTTTCTTTTATCTTTCATCTATCATATATTTTATAGATTTTTTATAGTTCTATGACTATAGCAACCATTACTTTAGTTTTGATCACTCGCCTTAACCTCTCCTGGACATCCTACGTATGAATACAGAGTACCACAAGCAGTTGGCTAGGATGAAGAAATGAAGCAATCCCAGAGGAAACCCAATATGGATTGGAGATTCACTTCAGGCCCTTCTTACTCAAGTGAATTCTTCCTGTATCACTGAAGAACATCATCAGAACAGCTCACATGTTGCACGTGTCTACAGCTGGCAGTGCGCTAAGTGCTATACAGGTAATGCATCATTAATCAGTTCAATTAACCTTTGCAGGACACAGTTATTACCCTCACTTTACAAAGGGAGGAACTTAGCCAGACAGTGGCTTCTCAAAGCCATGTCTCTAGTAAATGAATGTCCATTTTCCCAAATATGGGTTTTTACATTGACTAGGATGTTTTGAAAATCCATTCTGATTCTACTTAATATGGCACATTAAAACCACAAGCAGAGATATACAAAAGTAATGGAGTTCAATCTCTTACCTCAAAGTAACAAGTCATTTATGGATGTCCCAAAGAGTAATGTTTCCTGTCTTTTTTTTGTTATGTCCTGTTTTTACAAAAATATGAACATCTTACCATCTTAACTGATACCTCTGAATATCTTCCTCATCAATGGACCCACTGTAGCTATCATAGCGAGGAATGTAGCCCCTGATCTGTATCCTTCCTTCCCCAGCTTACGACACTCGCCTCATGATTCAATTTTCAATGCGGTGAGGACTTTTAGGAACAGGTGATGACACAGGGGACTATAAATTTGTATAAAACATTCAGCTAAGTCTTCAGAAAATTTAAAATTTTAACCAACTTTACACTATTTTGAAGTCTGCAGTGCAAAGAGACAAAGCAAAAATTTTAAAATATTGTGTAGAAATCCGATTCTACAAACAGAAGGATTTTAAAAAATGTTTTTAAAATTCTTTGTCATCAATATTTGGACATCTCTATTATTTTCCTCAAGTTAGTCTTTTGAGTCTTAACAATTCAGAAGTAAAATACTTTTACTTAGACATACTGTTTAAAGAAGCAATTGTTCCATTATGAATATCTTTGACATTAGAAATGGTTGAAGGAGAATACACCTTTCTTAGCACTGTAAGATATCTTGATTAACATGAAAAATTTTTATATAAAATTTCTTTGTTTTTTACTTTTGCTTTAAATGTTGAGGTTTAGGAATCTATATAAATATTCTAGTTCTGTTTGTAAATGGCTATGTTTTATGTATATATGTTTTAATTTTATCAATTTTTAATATGAGCAATTACTAAATGACTTGGAATTTGATCTGCCTACACAAATACAAACAATATTTCATGGCAAGTGGAGAGTCACTGGTTACTGTGTTTAAAAGAGTCAGTAAATACTAGGTTCTTAGCATCTGCAAGTTCCACATCTTCACGTTCAACCCACTGCAGGCTGAAATGTGTGGAAAGGGATCACATCTATACTAAACAAGCACAGACTTTAGTTTTCATTATTTGCTCTATGGCACAGTAAGCTTTGCACTGGATAAGTATTGTATTGTCTATTATATGTAATTAAGACATGATTTCAAGTATAAAGGCAGCTGTCTCCAAATTCTATTTAAAGAGTGCATCAGTTTTTATGGCAAACCTAAGCATCTGCATGTCTTGGTATCCACGGAGATTCTATACTTAGTCTTCTGTGAATACTAAGGGAGGGAAAGACTTATTTTTTTTAAATAATTACCAATTAAGGTTAACAGGTGAGAAAATGCAGTTCACATTCCAACTTTAAGTGGCTGTATGTATACATTGTCATTAACTAAAAGCATGTGAGGAATAAGTGTTTCTTTGTTTATTTCCCATAGACCTGCAGATAGGAGTTGATAAACAAACTCAAATTAAGTTTTTGGTCCCACCATTAAATTAAAACTATATCTAATATGGATAAAATTTAATGAACATGTGGAAGAAAATCATTTTCAGAGTAGTTATGTTTAGAATTATAGTCAGTTTTAAAATGCAAATGGATTTAAATACTAGGAATTAATCCAAAATGACTCTTGATAATATTGCATGTATATGTTAGGTTATATGTGTGTGCGTGTTTGTGTATATAAAATGAAACAGATAGCTGGCTGCCTGCAATGGCAGCTTCAAAGCCATTTGCTAAGGACTGTATGCCTAACTGTGATAACTATCAAAGAAGGTGATTTTTGTATGGCGTCAGTTGTTACCTTCCACATTAACCTCTTTGATATTATGATTTACACTTCTAATTAACCTCAAAACAAATGTGCACTTACTTCCATACAGCAGATTTTGAAAGGCATTGTTGTGAGATATAAATTAGAAAGGACAGCTCTATTCACATACAAATACATTTGCAATTGGCTTCATAAAATAGAACCATTTAGTAAACGGCTTCCCTTTTCACATTGGTTTGCTGAGGTTGTCATAACACAGAGCCACAGACTGTGTAGCCAAGATATTAAGACATTTCTCACTACCTGGAGGCTGGGAAGCCAAGATCAGGGTGTCAGCATCACTGAAGATTGCCTTCCTCTGTATTCTCACATAGGACAAAGAGAAAAATAAATGACGATTCTTACATTGGAGCTAATCTCTGCATGTGGGATTACACGTGGTGACGGTACTCCATCCTAGATGCCTCCCAAAGACCCCACCACCTAATGTCATCACCATAGAGGTCAGGACTTCAAAAATTGGAGTGCAACACAAAGTGGCCTGTAGCTATGAATTAATATAAATATCTTAATATGAAATTGTACTAGTTCTATGAGCATTTCATGCAGTGTAGTGGTCACACTCACCCTTACTTCTTCACTGATCCACCCCTAAACTCTCTCATATAAATGTTTTTTCCAAAAAAGGATACTATTTCTATCTCAAGCTTCACTAGTTTAAAATTGAGTTTATTGTCTTTGGCAGAAATGAGGGTAAAAGTAGTAATTTGAGTTTCACTTATTTCAAAGTGATAGAAAAATGGTTTAAAATAACTGAACATACATGCAAATATATTACACATACATACATACATACATATATACATACATACATACACACATGCATATGAGCACCTAAACATATACACATACATGCGAGCACACAGTGATATATACACACACTCACATGTGCATATACATACGTGCAATGACACAGACACACAAACACACAGACACACAGACACACACACACACACCCACACACAAATACACACACATACTAGAACAAAAGCCTGTAGTACTAGAATTGGTGTCCCAGAATCTGGATATGTTTTTAGGATTATTTCACAATTTACCTAAAAATAAAACAAACTGCATGTTAGTGTGCATGTGGTGGTCGTGGTGGTGGTAGTAATAGTCGTAGTAGTGTGTGTGTGTGTGTGCCATTTTTTCATCAAACCAATTTAAGTAATAGTTTTCTTTGAAACAATCTCTTAGATCATTTCAAACCAGAAGGATATTTCATGCTGACCAGTTTGACAGCAAATACTGGGGAAAAGAATGTCTGAACTGAACTGACACATCTTATAGAGCAAAAGGTGTTTAAACTTAAGGAAGACATTGTGAAATCAATTAGCCTGTCCCAGGACCAGATTAAATTTATTCCTAAGCTACAGTTTCTTCATAAGTGCTTCTCGAAGTGCCTTATAAAAATATAGCCACGGTGAATTTAGAGCACATGGATTACTTCCCTTCTCCTTAAATTTTAGCTATTTACACTCTTAAAGTAGATCACGCCGTGCTCTTACTTTATGAGGTACAGAAGCAAGCTAGAATCAGTGAATCACAGACGCCAGCATCCCTGCCTGGTGATGACAAATATGAATTACGAATAGCCCTGGTGACACTGCCTCAGCTGCAGCATAAGCTGAGCCACAGACCCCTTTAAAGGGGGGAGTGTGCTCACTACTGCTGTTTCTCTGAGCAGTTTTCAGGACTGGCTATCCCTTGGTGCAGTCAGAATATCCTCTTCATAGCGTGGGTCACATGTATATCTGTAGACTTGTTAAAGCTCAAAGTGAGCTGACAGCTGCCAAGCTTGCTAAGCAGAGATTCCATTTTCATTACCAGTAGGTGAACTGCTCCATGGGTCTCTTATTAAGGTCAGTCTGATTCAATAGCCTCAACCTCCTTGAAGCCAGACTCTCTTCTTTCTTTTTTCCCCTCTCTGTCTTTTTATTGCTACCATCTGTTAACCAGGTAAATGCCATAGTAAACTAACTTTTGTTAAAAAGAGATGTCAATTTTTCCTCCTGGTATTCCTTACAAAGAATTTCCATATACTTTAAAATGAAAAAATGCATTATTCACAATAATTAGTGCATTTTCTAATGTATGGAAAATATTATCATCCAGAGGCAAGTTTTTCCCACCAAGATGTAGCACTACTTGGAAAGCTAAGGTCCATGACAAAATGCACATCTGTGAAAGCTATTTCAACGCAGTGGTTTCCAAGTCATTTGTGTGGACAACATGGTGGGCAGGAGTTGGTTTAGAAAGAAGTTTTATTATAGGATTATAGAAGCGAACTTATGTAAGAAAACGAGAAAGCGAGAGTGGGGAAAGGTGGAGGAAGAGACAGAGATAGACAGAGACTGAGAGAGATGGAGTGAAATCAGGAAGGAGGCCCTGTATAACAGGGGCCAGGGGCCAGGAAAATGTGTGTCTTTGATCTTTTACATGAACGATTAAAGAAACTAGGGTAAACCATGAGGAGTTGGGTTCTTCACTCCAGATGGCCTGCCTACAAAGTATCTAGGTGCTATGTGCTCATCTGAGCTGTGAAAGGAGAAAAAAGCAAACCGGAAGCCAGAGCAGAGACCAGCCTCCCCTCCTGCAACATGGGTGTGCTTCCTGGTTTACCCAATACCAGGTTCTGTCTCTTTCTTCTAGCACTATGTTGAAAGAAAAAAGGGTCCATCCTCAAAAGTCATTGAATATTTCTTCTTCCGCCCTTAAATATGCCGTTTTTGGAAACCAGTATTTAATAAATAGGAAAAGCTCAAAGAATGGAACCGGGAAGACCAAATGGAGCCTGGGGTACTATTTCATGCAGAAAGTCTATTATGAAGTTTTCATTATGCTATTATGTAAATATAACTCCTTTTTGACCATCACTTCATTTTCCTTTGTTTGCCAAAAAGAAGAGAGTTCTCTGGCACATGAGAGAAGTTTCCAGCAGAAAAGGAAAGAAGGACTTTTGAAAAGTGAAAAGGAATGATTCTTTTTCAATTTTCTGTTAACACAAGTGCTTGCTAATTCTCTTATCCATTTCAAATATTCTAGGGGTAGAATCATGTAACCCTCTTTCTCTGGCTACAACTACAAAAGAAATTATTTCAATTAATACTGGTTTTAAATATTTTTATTTTCAATTACAGCTCATTTTCCACTCAATCTCCTTTCCCATAGCAGGGAGATTTGTAGGCTTAGGAATTTTCTAAGTCACACACACACACACACACACACACACACACACACACACACTCACAGATATGGAAAAGAATTGCTTAAAGTTTTCATTCCTTAAAGCAACAACAAATTTAATAATAAGATTGAAGTGCTTTGGAGAATAACAGACTCAGATACAAAAATGTAATACATTTTGTATGCTTATGTAATAATATAACACACAGCATATGTGATATTTAATTTCCTATTGCAGACTGAAAGCATAGCACTGTGAGAAATGTACCTTCTCAATATTATAAAGATCAATTAGGTAAGTATTTACATGGTTATAAATAGTTTATCTTCAAATTTTTAGTTTATAGTAAATGTAACATTACATACATACATACCCACATACATACATGTGTGTGTGTATGTATATGCACTGTCAATGTAGGACAGACTAGTTCTTCACATATCAAGAGACATTTAAATTGAGATTTGCATTCTGTCTGACTTTTGGCTGGCAGAAAAAGTCATTATGAGCTAATCAAACGTTGTGTTTGCCAAAAGAACATTAAAAAAATATTGAAAACACTTAATTAAAAACTTTAATTCTATGCTTATTGGCACCACAGCCCTTCTGAAACAAGGCTAGCCTATAGTAGAACAATGATCAACTGAGGTGAGTGTGCCTTTAAATAAATAGTGAAAATAATCAGCCATTTTCCTGAAACTATGCTTGGTGAAATCATTAAAATTTGAAGACTTTATCTTTTTGAATTTTTTCAAAATTAAATCAAGGCAGCATATAACATATTTATAAACCATTAAAGGGAATTAGTTATTCCAATTATGCTTTTATAATAGGGAATCTTTTGAATTGTGAAATTTAATAAAACAACAACAACAAAAAAAAGGCAAACTAAAACGATGTATTATGTGGTGAAAATGGCAGAATATAAGTAAAATGGTAGTAGAGAGGATGGAAGATAGAAGAAAAGAGGGCAGAGTGGAAGTAGTTAACCAGAATGAAAGGTATTTGAAAAGCCTATTAAAGACACAGTATTTTTAACACAATGAAAGGTTATGATTAGAAGTGATAGTCCTGTGAGTAGATGCAATATAAATGAAGACATAAAGGTGATATGGCTGAGGAAGCTTAGGCAGTAAGTTGACCAGATCTCAGGGTGTATGAAGAAGCTTTATGGAACCCCCTGGCTTATGAGTTCATTACAATATACAATATCTTTTTATTGAAGAAATTCATGTAGATATATTAAGGCATACATAAATATGTCCAGAAATGCCATGTCCAGAAGCCATGCATTATTAAATGAGAATGACAGTACTGAGCATAGGGTAACTCATGTGGTTAAGGGTCAGAGAGGCCGTAGAGGTCAGCTGTAACAACACAGGGTATCACCACTGTTTTGTGCTGCCCCACCATAATTAGGTGGTAAATCCCTGTTGATGAAGACACCACACACTTTGTATTAGTAGGGCATGGAGTAATTAATCTCAGACTTAAGGGGAGACATCCTTTCTGCTAACTAGCTTTCATAGTCCAGGTGGCTGCTGTGTAAGTTCACAAGGGATCAAAGGCATTGATACTCTTACCCAGATCTGAATCCCTAACTTAGAATATTGTGAGTCAAGGTATGTCCAATGTTACAATAATGTTATGACTATTTTGAGGCAACCAATTGCTTTCTGGTTGATTTTAAGGCCTGTTCCACAGAAGATAACTTATACCTGTTATGGCAAACACAGTCAAAACCCCATGGCTAAGAAAGCCATATACCCTACAAGCGAATGCTTTATTGTTGATTTTTTTTTATTGTTCCATGTCCTCAAACTGCCTTGTAAATATTAATGTCTTCAACCATAGATTGCTAATGTTCATAATTTTACTGAGAAAAGCTTCTTACTGCAGAAGGTGAGGCAGAGAACTCATAACAGTACTGGTAACTATTCAAAGTGATGAGACTGTGACGGTGTCTTCTTATTCCTAAACAGGATATCTATATGGCTTTCTGATCCAGAAGACTGAAGAGAAATCTCAAATGAGTGGAAATAAATATGTAAGGACAAGAGGACAGGCAGGAGAGTGAAAAATTGTTCTATTTAGTGCACAACATTGTTGTTGCACACCAGAGCTCACAGCTGCTATGGTAAAGTGCTCAAGAACAACACAAAATAGATCCAGGAAAAAATCCAATATGGATGAGTAAGTATCTCCTAGGCATTCCTCCAGGTGAGGAGTTGTTAGCTGCTGAAGGCAGCTAGAGGAAGGTTATTATTATGGGGGGAGTGTGTGCATCGGTAGATTGTGCATGATCTAAGAGTTTACCCAGAGCCTTGCACATGTGTGAAGAAGTTATTAAACAGCCCCCTCCCCCACATATACAGACAGGTAATTGAAAGAGGGAAGGGTTGGTGGGTTCCTTAGGAGGTTGAAAGATCAAAATGAGATCTGGATATCACAATAGTGCGTTGTTCCCATGTATTCGATTATCAAAGAATATGGAAGGATGTTTTTATTGGAGAGTTATAAAACCACTGAAGTCCAGGAAATTAATGTTTAAAAACCACAACGTACAAATATAAAAAAGATTTAAAGGCATTTAGTACACATATCTAAAATACCTAACAAGAAAACAAGTCTGTATTTTTTTTTAATAGAGCAATATTCTAAGCTAGACAACACAAAAATGCCCCAATGGCAATAACAAATTTTTTAGTAAAGAGTAATATAGACTCAAAAATATGCTCTACATTCCTAGCGTAGAATTATTATATATATGTATATATAATACATAAAATATTTGTATATAAATATATGTAATAGATATATAAATGAAAAAGTATTAGTTTGGGTGTCATAATTGCTTAGATAAAATAAAATAAGCTGAATGGCTGGGACTAGCAGCAGAACAAAACTAATTTAAAAAAAACACAGATAATTGGCAAGCTGCAAGGACAATTACCATATCTAAAACTAAGCATAATAAAATGACAAAAAATGAATGTAATATGAGAGGTAAGTAGAAGAAAGCAAAGAAGACAAAGAGTGGCTCTAAATAACTGAATAAAAACATTGGCCTAAAGTTTCCAAATCTTGGAAAAAATGTATAAACTTATAGATTTAGGGAGCTGAGAACACTCTAAGAGGTTTCAAAAGTCCTAAAACAGTTTTTTTCAAGGGACTGAAGAGGTGTCACTGATTGTATGAAGTATTTTTCACAAAATGGAAAATTAACACAGAGCCCTACAGAATAAAATTTTGTCACAGAAAAATGAAATAAAACAGATAATACTTTTAACTTAATACATTTAATTTAATGCAATTCATTTAAAAACTATAATTAAAAATAATATTATTTTAGCATAGAACATTGGATCAATGTGTAAAAACCATTAAGGTTTCACACCATATTAACAAGCTGAAGAAGAAAAATCATGTGATTATGTCAATACAGAAATTGTTTTTCCATATAAAGTTGAGAATTGACCTTTCAATGTCTTTAAAAAATTGTGTAGGTATTTTGATAGGGATTGCATTGAATCTGTAAATTGCTTTTGGTAAAATGGCCATTTTTACTATGTTGATTCTCCTGATCCACGAACAAGGGAGATCCCTCCATCTTCTCAAGTCACCTTCAATCTCTTTCTTTAGGGACTTAAAGTTTTTTTCAAACAAGTCTTTCACTTGCTTGGTTAGCGTTACTCCTAGGTATTTTAAATTGCTTGTGGCTAATGTGAAGAGTGTAGATTTCCTAGGGGCAGGTCCCATGAAAGTCTACACCTACCAGGAAAGTGGGATAGAGGTGAGAACATCCTATTGAGACTCTAGGTGAGAAAAATATAGAAGATAGGGAAGTAGGTGGATGCAGAGGGTCCTAAAAACCTACAAGAGGAACATTATGATGGGTGGATCTGAGCCCAGGGGTTCTGCTTGATCAAAGGCACCAACCAGGGACAAATGTGCAGTCATCATCAAACCCCTACCCAGATCTAACCAAGGGACAGAACATTCTCCACAGTTAAGTGGAGACTGGGGACTGACTTTCACACAATCTCTGGTGCCCCATATTTGGCCATGTCCCTTTGTGAGGGAGGCCCAATGGCACTCGGAGGAAGGATAGCGGACTACCAAGAAGAGACTTGATACCCTAGCACCATATTCAGGGGGAAGAGGTCCCCCTCAGTCACAGTCATAGGGAAGGGGATTGGGGTGAAAGTGGGAGGGAGGGAGGAATGGGAGGATGTAGGGGATGGGATACAAAATGAGATGTAATATGAATTATTTTATTTTTCAATAAAAATGTGTTAAAAAAGAAATTGTATTTGAAAAAATTCAACTTCTATCCCTTATTAAACTTATCAGAAATTAGAAGTAAAGGAGGACCTCCCTCGTTGTGATAAAGTATATTGCAAAGTGGAAATAGCTATTACCCAATTTTGTATTTCAAGACTGAATCATTTCATTCCTAAACTCATGAATAAGGCTAGAATGCACATTTATCGCCTTTGTTATTAGTTGTGATTGTCTAGATAAAAATATAAGACATCCATATGAAAAAGAGAAATATAACACACCCTATTGTAAATGGTCTGACGACAATGACTATATCACACACACACACACACACGCACGCACACACACACACACACACACAAAATCACTTCGAACTATAAACTAAATCAATAATTTCAGAGCTTAATAGGTAAGTAGTCAAAAGCTAAGTTTTGAGTGCTGTAACAGAATTTCACCATGTAGCCCTAGACAGTTTGAATCTCACTATATTAATGAGGCTGACTGAAAACTAACATAAATCTATTGTCTTTTATTTCCCAAGAGATGCAATTAAAAATATGAACATCTATGCAGGCTCAAACATCAATGTTATCACTTTGTACTAACAATGATCATGCACCCTTAAAATAAAAACATATATTCATCTTTCTTCAATAGGAAAGAAGATGAAAAACATCTAATAGGAGTTTTATGCTCAAATTTAAAAAATATACTAATACTAAATCTACAAATGTTCAAGAAGACTTTGTATGTTGATTAGATTTCTGGCACCTTAAGTATTTCTTTGGGTGACATGAGAAAACAATGTGTCAGTGCAAGATGTATCTTATATGGCTATAATAACCAAACTGCAGTTTGGCAGAGGCAGCAATACAGAGCGCAATGTATCAGGATAGTGGCCCAAGAAATGGAACAATCTAGGGGGTCCCAAGATGGCGGTGCCTATCACACACTACATTTGATCTAATGCACAGAGGCCAGGGACCTGACTCGGAGCCACAGAATGCTAGAACTAAAGAACACTAGGTGAGTGAAGTCCCGCGCAGTGCAGACCACAGACGGGCCTGGCCCCCGAACAAGCAACAGCAATAAAGGTCCTGAACCCACTCTCCAGACCCTGAAACAGAACCCACCTGCGGATTGCAGCCTGCCTATAAAGCCATAATCCAGTGTGTGGAATGGTGGACCATCGGAGCTCCTGGCCTGGGGAAGTCTCAAGGAAATGGATGAATCTGTCCTTGGATCCCCACATCAGCCCCAGTCTGCAGAGGGCCCATGGGCTGCATGGAAGTCCAGGTGGCTGGGACCACCTAGACCAACCAGAACACGCATGATAAGAATGGGTCCAAATCAGAACCAGATGCAACAGATCAAGCCTGCAGACTTGGCCAGATAGAACCCAGATTGGACAGTTTCCACTGAACAGCAGCATCTCCCAAGCTCTCAGAAGAAGCTAGACAGCCCTGATGTTTCTATACTCTGGTCTGAAAGGTGGCCACAACTCAGTGGGTCTGATCTGGGCAGGCACTTGACTGCAGGGCCGTGGGGAAGCACAGGCAGCTGGGAGCAAGTTGCCTAACCAGAGCACGTACAGCCTGTGGTCTGGGCCCCAATACAGCTGGTCTGAATCACAGCAGTAGCTTGAAAGGGACCAGGCAGAAGCCTACCTCTGCTGACCAAGTCTGGAGCCTAAGGTGTAGAGCAAAGTCTCGAGGAGTGGAAACCATGTCACTTCCTGTCCAGGGAAGAACTCCCTGATCCCCAAAGGCAAGGACATGCCACCTATAATCACTCACTAAATATCCACTCTCAATAACCAGTGAAGGGCACCAGAAGCTACCTCCCAACATCAGAGGCAGCAAAACGACTTAAGGACAGCGTAAGAATGCAAACAACAAAACCCAAAACAATTCTTCATATCCAGATCCCAGCTATCACAAAGAAAGCAGCACTGAAAACCCAAACACAATCAAAATACAAGAAAATCATCTCAAATCCTTAGTAATAAAGATGATAATGGAAGAAATGAATAAAATTTGTAAAAAAATGCAGGAAGATGAAACCGAACAGGTTGAAGACATAAAAGAGACCTATAGAGAGGCACTGGAAGAAATTCAGGAAAATACAAACAGATGAAGGAAATCAATAAAACATTTCAAGATCTGAAGATGAAAATGAAAACAGTGATAAAGGCACAGACAGAAGAAAAACGGGATGGGGAGGCCTTAGACAAGAAAGCAAGAGACACAGAAGTGACCTTCTCTAACAAAATCCAAGAAACGAGGGAACGAATCTCAGGACTTGAATGTACAATCAAAGAACTCAAAACAACTGTCAAAGAAAATGCTTAATCTGAAAAATTCCTGACACATAACATCAAAGAAATGAAGGACACCATGAAAAGATGAAACCTGAGAAAAATAGGCATTGAGGAAAGAGAAGAAGCCCGACTTCAAGGCCCAGAAAGTATCTTCAACAAAATCATTGAGGAAAATCACCCCAATATTAAGAAGTAGATGCATATAAACATATAAGAGGCCTACAGAATACCAAATAGAATAGAACAGAAAAGAAAATTTCCTGACACCTAATAATAATAACACATAATATATAGGACAAAAAAAATATTAAAAGCAGCAAGAGAAAAGGCTGAGTAACATACAATGGCAAATCTATCAGATTTACACCCAACTTCTCAGCATAGACCTAAAAAGGCAGAAGGGCCTGGAGAGAGGTACTGCAAACCCTAAGAGACCACAGATGCCAGGACAAACTACTATACTCAGTGAAACTATCAATAAACATTGTTGGAGAAAACAAAATGTTCCATGACAAACTCAAATTCAAATAGTACCTATCCACAAATCTTGCTTTATAGAAGTTACTAGAAGGAAAACTCTATCTCAAAATGACAAGTTACAACCAAAACTACACAGAAAACGGATAACTATACCATTACAAAAACACAGCCACACAAATTCTCTACTCTAACCAACATAAAAAACAATGGACATAACAGTCATTGGTCATTGATATCTCTCAACACCAGTGGTCTCAATTGTCTAATAAAAATACACAGACTAACTGAATGGATGCATAAACAAGACCTAACATTCTTCTGCATTTTTGAAACACATGTCACCCACAAGGACAGACATTACTTCAGGGTAAAAGGCTGGAAAAAATATTCCAAGCAAACGATCACAAGAAGCACACTGGTGTAACCATTTAATATCTAGTAAAATAGACTTTAAATCAAAATTAATCAAAAGGGATGAGGAAGGACACTTCATACTCATCAAAGGGAAAATCAACCAAGATGATGTCATAATTCTGAACACCTATTCTCCAATTACAAGGACACCCACATTTGTAAAAGAACTGTTAACAAAGATTAAACCACACATTGATCCCCACACATTAATAGTGAGAGACTTCAATGTCACTTTCACTGCACTGATGGATAGGTCTTTGAAACAAAAAAAGAGCTGAGAAATAACATCATTAAAAAATGTCATAAATCAAATAGGTTTAACTGTTATTTACAGACTGTTTCTGCCAAACACAAAGGATTATACCTTCTTCTCAGCAGCCTATGGGACCATCTCTAAAATTGGTCACATAGTAGGTCACAAAGCAAGCCTCAACAGATATAAGAAAATTGAAATAATAACTAGTATCCTATCAACTCATCATGGTCTAAGGCTGGGCTTCAACAACAACAGAAATAACAAATAGCCTACACACACATGGAAACTAAACAATTCTCTACTTAATGACACTTGGGTCAGGGAAGAAATAAAGAAAGAAATTAAAAACTTCCTGAAATTCAATGAAAATGAAGGAACAACATGCCCAAATTTGTGGGACACATTGAAAGCAGTGTTAAGAGGAAAATTCATAGCACTAAGTGCCTTTAAAAGAAGTTGGAAACATCCCACATGAGCAACTTAACAACATATCTAGAAGTCTTATGAAAAAAACTGCAGAAACACCCAAGAGAAGTAGATATTTGCAAATAATCAAATTCAGCGATGAAATCAATAAGTAAGAAATAAAGGGAAGAATTAAAAAAAATCAACAAAACCAGGAGCTGGTTCTTTGAGAAAATCAAAAAGACAGACAAACCATTAGCCATACTAACTAAAAGGAACAAAGACATTATCCAAGTCAACAAAATCAGAAATGAAAAGGGAGACATAACAACAGACACGGAAGAAATACAAAGAATCATAAAATCCTACTTTAAAGGCATATATGCCACAAAATTTGAAAATCTAAGGGAAATGACCAATTTTCTTGATCAATTCCACTTGCCAAAATTGAATCAAGATAAGATAAACAATTTAAGTAGTCCTAATTCTCCTAAAGAAATAGAAACAATCATTGATATTCTCCCAACCAAAATAAGCCAAGGGCCAGATGGTTTCAGTGCAGAATTCTACCAGACTTTCAAAGAAGAGGTAATATCGATACTCTTCAAGCTACTCCAAAAGATAGAAATGGATGTTACATTACCAAAATCATTCTATGAGGCCACAGTCACATTGATACCTAAACCCCACAAAGACACAACAAAAAAGAGAATTTCAGAACAATTTCTCTTATGAACATTGATGCAAAAATATTCAATAAAATACTTGCAAAACAATTACAAGAACATATCAAAGATATTATTCACCATGACCAGTTTGTTATATTCCAGGCATGCAAGGATGGGTTAATATACAGAAATCTATCAATGTAATTCACCATATAAACAAACTGAAAGAAAAAAACTACATGATCATCTCTTAAGATGCAGAAAAAGCATTTGCTAAATCTAGCACCAATTCATGTTTAAAGTTTTGGCGAGATCAGGGACATTAGGCACATACCTAAACATAATAAAGGCTATATACAGCAAGCCAATAGCCAACATAAAATTAAATGGAGAGATACTCAAGGATAATCCTCTAAAATTGGGGACCAGGCAAGGCTGCCCACTTTCTCCATATCTCTTCAAGATAGTTCTTGAAGTTCTAGCCACAGAAATAAGAAAACAAAAGGAGATCAAAGGTTTCCAAATGATCAAATTATCCCTATTTGCAATGATATGATGGTGTACATAAGTGACCCCCAAAATACCACCAGAGAACTCCTACAGCTGACAAACACCTTCGGCAAATTGGCTGGATACAAAATAACTCACCAAAGTCGAAAAACCTTCCTATTTATGAATGACAATCATGCAGAGGAAGAAATTAGGAAAACTACACCCTTCATAATAGCCATAAGCAATATAAAATATTTAGGAGTAACTCTAAAGAAGCAAGTGAAGGACTTGTTTGGAAAAAACTTCAAACTCTGAAGAAAGAGATTGAAGATGACATCAGGGGATGGAATGATCTCCCTCGTTCGTGGACTGGAAGAATTAACATAGTAAATATGGCTATCTTACCAAAGAAATGTACAGATTCAATGCAATCCCTATGAAAATACTTAGACAATTTTTAAAGACATTGACAGATCAATTCTCAACTTCATGTGGAAAAACAAAAAACCCAATATAGCTAAAACAACCCTATACAATAAAATATCCTCCTGAGGAAACTCCACTTCTGATCTCAAGCAACAGTAGTTAAAACAGCATGGTACAGGCACATCAATAGGCTGGTTGATCAATGTAATTGAATTGAAGACTTAGAAGTGAATCCACAGACATATGGTCACTTGATTTTTGACAAAGATGCCAAATCTATTCAATGGAAAAAGGATAGAATCTTCAACAAATGGTGTTGGTCCAACTGGGTGTCTGCATGTAGAAAAACGCAATTAGACCCATATTGTCACCATGCACAAAACTATGGTCCAAGTGGATTAAAGACCATAACATAAAGCCAGAGAACCTAAATCAGTTAGAAGAAAAAGTGGGGAAGAACCTGGAGCACATTGGCACAGGAGACAACTTCCTGAACAGAACACCAACAAGCCAGGCCTTAAGGTCAACAATTAATAAATGGGACCTCATGAGGCTGAGAAGCTTCTGTAAGTCAGAAGACACTCTCAACAGAACAAAGCAAAAGCCTATAGACTGGGAAAAGACCTTCACCAACCCTACATCTGACAAAGGTCTAATATCCAAAATATAAAGAATTCAAGAAATTAAACACCACCAAACCAAATACCCAATTGAGAAATGGGGCTCAGAACTAAACAGAGAATTCACAACAGAGAAATATCAAATAGCTGAGAAACACTTAAAGAAATACCTAACCTCCTTAGTCATCAGGGAAATGCAAATCAAAACAACTCTGAGATTCCTTCTTTTTTTATTACATTTTTCATAAATTTATTCATATTACATCTCAATTGTTAGCCCTTCCCCTGTTTCCTCCCACTCTTCCCTCCCTCCCACTTCCCCCCTTTCTCCCATCCCCTATGTCTGTGATTGAGGGAGACCTCCTCCCCCTATATATGCTCTTAGAATATAGAGTCTCTTCTTGGTAACTTGCTATCCTTCCTCTGAGTGCCGCCAGGCCTCCCCATCCAGGGGACATGGTCAGGAAAGGGGCACCAGAGTTCGTGTGAGAGTCAGATCTCATTCTCCACTCAACGGTGGAGAATATGTTCTTTGGCTAGGTCTTGGTAGGGGTTCAAAGTTTACTGCCTATATTCTCCTTGGGTGGTGCCTTAGTTTGAGGAGGACCCCAGGACCCAGATCTGCCTGTCATAAAGTTCTTCTTGTAGGTTTCCAGGACCTTGTGGGTCCTACTATTTCCCCATTCTTCTATGCTACTCTCACCTAAAGTCTCAATAGGATGTCGTCTCCTCTGATTCACTTTCTTGGTAAGTAAAGTTTTTCATGGTACGTATCCCTTGGACTAGTGTTTTGATATAAGTGAATATATACCGTTTGTCTCTTTTTGCTTCTGGGTGAACTCACTCATTATGATAATTTCTAGATCAATCCATTTGTCCACAAATTTCTGGAATTCCTTGTTTTTAATAGCTGAGTAGTATTCCATAGTGTAAATGTACCACAGTTTCTTAGACTGGGAATATATCTTCACCAACCCTTCATCTGACAAAGGTTTAATATCCAAAATATATAAAGAACTCAAGAAATTAAACACCACAAAACCAAACAACCCAATTGCGAAATGGGGCTTGGAACTTAACAGAGAATTCTCAATAGAGGAATATCAAATGGCCGAGAAACACTTAAAGGAATGCTCGTCCTCGTTAGTCATCAGAGAAATGCAAATCAAAATGACACTGAGATTCCATCTTACACCCATCAGAATGGCTAAGATCAAAAACTCAAATGACACCACATGTTGGGGAGGATGTGGAGAGAGAGGAACACTCCTTCATTGCTGGTGGGAATGCAAACTAGTACAACCACTTTGGAAAGCCATCTGGAGCTTTCTCAGAAAAATGGGAATAGGGCTTCCTCAAGACCTAGCTATCCCACTCCTTGGAATATACCCAGACAATGCCCTACCACACAACAGGGACATATGCTCAACCATGTTCATAGCTGCTTTATACATAATAGCCAGAACATGGAAACAGCCTAAGTGTCCCTCAGTAGAAGAATGGACTGAGATTACTTCTTACACCCATCAGAATGGCTAAGTTCAAAAACTCAAGTGACACCGCATGCTGGCGAGGATGTGGAGAAAGAGGAACACTCTTTCATTGCTGTTGGGAATGCAAATTTGTACAACCACTTTGAAATCTATCTGGCACTACTCAGAAAACTGGGCATAGGGCTTCCTCAGGACCCAGCTATTCTACTCCTTGGAATATACCCAGAAAATTCTCCACCACACAGCAAGCACATATCGTCAGCCATGTTCATAGCAGCCTTATTCATAATAGTCAGAATCAGGAAACAGACTAAATGTCCCTCAGTTAAAGAATGGATAAAGAAACTGTGGTACATTTACACTAGGAAATACTACTCAACTATATAAAACAAAGAAAACGAAATTTGTGGACAAATGGGTGTAACTACAAATGATCATACTGAGTGAGTTAACCCAGAAGCAGAAGACTCAGATAGTATATACTCACTATTAATTGGGCACTAGCCCAAAAGACATGTCCCATGAAAGTCTTCCCTTACCATGAGGTTGGGATAGATGTGAGGACATCTTAACTGGACTCTAGGTAAGAGAAATATAGGAACTGGGAGAATAGAAATATCCAGAGGTTCTTAGAAACCTACAAGAAGAACATCATAAAGGCAGATCAGGGTTCAGAGGGTTCTGCTCAAACTACAGCACTAACCAAGGACAATCAATACAAGTAGTACACATCAAACCCCTACTCTGATGCAGCCAAAGGACAGGACATTCTCTGCAGTTATGTGAACAGTGGGGACTAACTGAGACATGAACTCTGGTGCCCCATATTTGATGATGTCCCCTTGGTGGGAAGGTGTGTTGGCATGCAAAGAAAGAATAAGCAGGCTACCAAGATGAGACTTGACAGCCTACAACCATAAAGTGGAGAAGGAATTCCCCCTTGGTCATAGTCCTAGCGGAGTGGTATAGTGTGAAAACAGGAGGGAGGATACAAGTGATAGGATAACAATGCAGTTGTAATCTGAATAAATTAATTTTAAAAAATGGAACAATCTTAGCCTGCCCAATCAACTTTTACAAGAAATTCAAGGAAAGAAAACCTTCAACAATAAAGTGCTTTGAGAAAATTAACAACAATGAAGCACTTAATTGTTCTAATTAATTTTTTTAAGCTAACAAGTACTGAGTAGAGATTTTAATGTAAAATTTAAAAAACTACAGGACAATATCTTCAACCTCTAAGTCTTAGTAAAGATTCTTTAAATAATTTTAAAAGGCAAATTATGTGATTTAAATTTCATTCTATTCACATTTTGGTTCTACAAAACATTGTTATGACAACACATAGACAAGCTATGGAGAGGGCGTAATTATTGCATAGCACATTTCCTACAAATTATTATTGTCTTTAATATCAATTGTTAGATTTTTTTCTAAAAATGTTCAATCAGAAATGGTCATTTTATTGGGGGTGGATGTTTAAATACCAATAACTTAAAAAGTACTTAGCATTTTTAAAAAACAGAAAACTAAGTATTTAAGCCACAATAAAAAATATAATCTGCTCTCAGATTGGCTAAAAGTGAACTTGTTACAGCACCAAACATGAGAGAGGATACAGGGCAATTCAATATCTCAGATATTCCTATGGAAGAACAAAAACAAAACAAAACAAAACAATAACAACAACAATAACAAAACAGTCACTCTGAAAAAGCAGCTGAAGTTTCTTACAGCCTCAATATAAAATTACCAAAAATAACTAAGACTTTTGGTAGTGCAAATCCTTTAAATGGTCACTGCTGATGTCAATATTCTAGTGTGGAACTGCTTGTAACTAGCAAAGTAACAAAATGAGATGCATTCAAACACAACTACATCTAAATCTACAGTTCTCATAGCCTAAAAATGAATGTCAGTGTTGGGAGGGAGAAAGCGAGAAAAAGGGGACAGGTTTTGGGTGGGTATTAATACACTCAGGTATATTAAATAAAGTTATGAAATGTCCTTATGGAACCTAATACCATGGAAAATGAATACATATTATTAATAAAATAAAATTTTATGTTCAGTTAAAAATAAATGATACTCAGTTATAAAACCTATTTCATGTACCTTTTAAGGATACACTTATACATTTTGAGATTTAAGTTCTAACTTGGGGTACATTAAAATGATTGAAGTAAGGGAAAGTTAGTGCAACTTTCACAGTATCTTCATTAAGTCGTAGATAGCTAATTGAAGGGTATTTATAGAACTCCATGCGTTCTTTGACTGTCCTAAGTGCCTTTCATTAATGTTAATAACTTTTCTTCGCTTTGCTTTTCGTGCACCTTCAATATGGAGTCGTTCATCTTGTGCTTATCTTTGAACATTTCTGTGCATTTATGATAAACTTAAGTTGTTTTAAAAGTACTAAATTGATACTGACTTTAAATTATAATTGAAGTATTTTGGAGTTCTTTTGCTCTTGTTTAATTTATTTATTTCCTTTGAATAGAACGTTTTTGACAACTTCGTATATCTAGGTAATGTAGTTATCACAGTAACCCACCAGTATTCTTTTATCCTCTCTTCAAGCCCTGCTACTATTCCTTTTTAAAAGTTGTTCTCCTACTTTCACTCTTTTCTTCCTTCCTTCCTTTGTTTCTTGCCTGCTTGCCTTCTTATTCTTCTTTCTTTCTTGGCTCACACTAATTGTAATTAGCAGTGCTTATATGAGACTATGGTTTACTATTCTTTTTAAATAATATCAATTAAAAGCTCTAGGATTTTGATCTGGTAAACTTCCTATTTCCATTTTATCCTCAGTAGAAAACAAAGTAAGAAGACGGACACTATGTTATTTCTGCTTTTTCAGCAATATAGTGTGAGGGCTAGAAAGCTTTATTTACTCTAAGTTGCCAAGGCAGTTGCTTTAAGTACTTGTCAAAATGACATGAAAAAATACCTGAGAATCATTAAAATGAACAGTAATTTTGCCTTAATCCTCTGCCATCACAAAGCCCCTTAAATGGTTCAGGATTCTGGTTAAGCCAACAGTGCTCACAAAGAAAGAAAATAGCACCCAGGCAAAGCAGCTGCATTTAATGGGCCTGAGGGACAAGCTTTTATGCTTTGCAGTGGGTCTGGGGTGGGTGCTTCTCTTTGTACTTTTTTTGAAAATAGGCATGTCATTTGTGAAAATCTCAAATGAGAGATGGGCTGCATAGATTATTTACAGATGAGAAACTTCACGTTTAAGTGTTTCATATAGCATTGTATGCTTTGAACCTGCATTTTGTGGAATATTGAACATTTGCTTTTCAAAAGTGTTTGAAGTGGAAGAAGCAAACTTTAATGAATAAATCTATAAAGGAATAAGTGAAATCAATAAACTAATGCTAGTCATTTCAAGGTTTCTGTCATTTTTCATTGGATACATCAAATACCAAGTGCTGAAAAGAGGTTTTTGATCCCAATAAATTTTTTTTTTGCATTTCATTCTGATCTATATATTATTTTCTCTGTACATATATTCTGTTGGGAACAGAATGGCAGCTCACTCCTAAAATTAGAGAAACAAGCTTAACCTCCATAATATCAAGTGACTATAATAAAGTTTGTATACTGGTTTTTTTGTTGTTGTTGTTGTTAGATTCAACTTTTGAACATTTATTGGCCTTGATACACATAAATGGCTGACACACATACTTAAAGGACATAACAGGGAATTATTGCACTGACTACAAAGCTTCTTTTCCTTTGGAAGTTGAAGCCTCTGTCAGTAGAACCTGGCGGTCTTTGAAATGTTGTCTTTTCCCCTCAGATTCAGGCTGTGGGCATACGTCAGAAATAGCCGTGTTAACACTAGTGCTGATTTCATCACCCAGGCCTTCTTTATCACTCAGATTTCTTAACAGGGTCATATCATTAGAAGGTATGCTTTACAGTGCTCTCTTTATTTTACTTTCATGTGCCGCTCTTTGCTGATCCACTTGAGCAGAAGGTGTAAGAGCAGTTTCTCAGTCCTCTACCAGGTCATGAAGGGGATACAATTGGAAGTCTCACACCTCAGTCATATACTTAGCATCCCAGCTCACCCACCCACCTAACCTTGGTCTTGAGCAGGTCAGAGTAGAGTTGAAGGTGATTACTATACTTTCTTTCTATCCAAAGAAGCCATTCTAGTATCACAGCCTAGAAGGAGCGGAAACAGTGATGAGGTTCACCCTGCGGCACAATACAGAAAAAAAAAATGTCATTCTAAGAAATCAGCTACAATTTCAAGTAAAAGTCATATCTTTAAACACAGCCAATAACAAGAGGAAAATGGTAGCAGGAGATGACTTCTTGATTAAAGTTAATTATGCGTACCTTATATGTGTGTATACGTGTACATGTGTGCATTTGTTTAGAAGAAAGAGCAAGATCAAATGAGACATTCAAACACTACGTCATTTATCTTCATCTATACAGATGACTGTCAAGAAGAGATATCTGTGTACATCAGACCTGGCTATAGTATCTCTTGGAAAATAAAATCTAATGGGATAATCAATGTCTCACCTACTATGACTGCAAGCTTATATATGTATATAAGCATATATAAACACATATATGCATAAGTATTAACGTTTATATGCAGTAAAGCTTATGTCTAAGAAATTACAGAAGGAGAGAAACAAAAGTGCCGTTCACTGAAGAGCTAAACTCTATATTTTACTACTTGGAGTCTTTCAAAAGAGAAAGGAGAACACACTGTAGGCACCAAAAATGAAGGAATGAAAATACAGAGAGTGAAGGGTTCCCCACTGTCTCGTTTCTAGGAAAAACCAGCCACAAGGACATCTTGCCAGCAAGAGCTTCAGTGGTTTTGATTTCAATTCCACTTGTGGCCGTGAGAGAGCAGTTGCATATTTGAATCCCTATGCATGCTTAATTAGACTATCAAATCTTCTGTTAATTTTTATGGCTGGCTGGGGAGAAATAAAAAGATGGAGGAAGCAAATCATCAAATTCAAGTAGGAAATGTTTCTCTCCTAACTCTTCTTTTACCTGTAAGGGTTTTTTTTTTTTTTCATTTTCTTTTTAAAATTATATTTCTTTTTAACATATGCATTTATGTTATTACAAATAAATAAAATAAATTACATATAGCTGAAAGAACCATGAAACAATCAGGAATTATATAAAAGTTGCATTCATAGTGTTTTGCCTATTTGTATTTGGCAGCCTTGAAGAAAATATCTTTCCTATCTTGGTGAGTCTAAAATTCTGAATGTAAATCAATATCTATCATACCTCATCTCTATCAACTTAAATCATCTATCTAGACCTAAAAAAATCTTAACCCCCAAACCACTAAGCTTAATAGTAAGACTAAACTATCTGGTCTTCAACCCTATCAAAGACATGAGAAGGAATTAAAGTTCATTACCTGAGTGAACCAGAGGTATCTACAAGTTTTAATCTGAGGGTCAATTCTCTCTTCAATCTTCCTGAAGGTACGATTAAACAAACAGAAGTTATTGAAATCAAATCTAATTTCTAAGTTTGGACTTCTGTGGATATTTAAGTTGGCCATAGCATAGCTTCTGAATGAAATAATTTCTCTCTCTTCTACAGATAAAGCTTTGTGGCGATCATAAAGATGATGCCAGATAGACTAATCCTGAGAAGTTCTTACCCAGGTGAAGACTAAAGTGGCCAGTGTTCATTGCTTTGGGTTGTTTTGGGGAGGGTGCGATATTATGTTCTCAAGTGGCTACTTTCATGTCCTGGGAAATCATTGACATGTACTCCATGGTTATAAAAATATTTTTATATACCTATATATAGGATAAAAAATATATAAAATATATAAGCTAGTGAATAAAATTCTCTATACAACTATCATTTGAAAAATTTAGCATCATATGGTTCAAATAATACTAATTTTTAATTTTTAATTTAATCATGAAAAAACTTTTTTCTATTATTTGTCTTGATTTTTGACAAATTGTTCGATAGAGCATGAGGTGGATTAAACTTCCTAATCACCTAGCCTTAGAGTCATAACTGCAGGGATTAAAAATATATCAACACATATGGCCTAAGTTTGTCTTAAATCTCTCACTAATGTTTTTTTTTTCTTCATATCAACTTTTTTGTGGGACTCTTAAAACACAGTGGTTCCTTAAAATTGTTCCATTGGTAGCATAATCTTTCCATAGAAAATGATCAACTCATTTTATCCAGAAGAAGAAATTTTTGAAATAATAATTTGAAATAATTTTAATTTTACCTGCTGACACGGGAAAAATATTACTGTAGTGGTCTGTAGAAGCCACAGAAATATTCATATCCTAAAATATTGAAACAACTGTAGCTACCATTTAAAAAGCAATGGACTTCTTATTGATCATGGTAATGGATAGAGGTGAAGCCATTTTCTTTGTATCCCAAGAAGGTTTACTATATAATGGACTATATTACTATGAAGTGGTGGGCTAGTGAGATAACTTCTCACTATAGAAATGAGAAAGTATTATTAAAAGCATATGATGTTATGAGCCTTTCTTCCAGTAAGATGATGGTTAATCAATTTCTGGTAACAGCCTAGATTAATATTAGTTGTGATCTTACTATTCTACTTATTTCTATATGGATTTTAGCACTTAGAATTCATTTTCTCTATTTTAAAAAGTCATCTGAGTATATGGGCTTGCCCTTCTGCCTCACGCAGTATTTCTGTGGGTTGCTTAGTCACTTCCCTGCCAAAAAAGTGCCATGGTGGTTCTTCATATTCCAGAGAACTAAGGCTTGGGAAATTCCTAATAAGCTTCCTATTAAATGCTATTCATGGTGTTATATTTTAATCAAATTCTTGGATCAAGTGCATGGGCCCTTTTCCTGTTAAGTGCTTCTAATTTGTACTTGAAGGAGAACACATGAAAAGGACAGAATGAATAAAATCACAGCCAAAGTTTTGTGTTTTCTCTACCCTTATTATATATATTATTTCCCCACAAACACATTAAGGGAAGCACTTTACATGCAGTTGCTTATGGCTTTATCAACTCTCTTATCTTGCCTATGTGAACCATGTACTTAGGAAGAAATTCAAAGTTTCGAGGAGTTTCCAATAGCTGATGATACTTATATATGATTTAAATATTGCTTGCCTTCAAGGCTTTCCTAATGAATAATAGGCTCAGTTAGATTTTAAAAACTAAAATATATTAGGTGAGTGGTTGAGTTCAATGATAAAAAGTACTGCGTTTCAGCTTTGACAAAGTTGAAAGAATGTTCCCAAATTGGCTGTCTCAGTTCCAGTGAGAAGTGGATTCCTATGAGAAAAAGAGTGTTAAAAACAAATGATATCTCCAAGAGATAAGCCTTTCTTCCCTTCCTGCATTTTAAGCAAAGTTACACCATCATGTGACAAACAGTAGTGCCGTAAAGGTAAAAAGCAGGATTTCATACAGGAGTGCTTATCACAAACCATCAGCTGAGTTTCCTGAGTTATATGTGTGCTAATTAATAGGATTATTCGGGGTTAAAAGAGATGAAGCAGCTAAAATATGGTTGGGTTTTTTGTTTTTCTTTGTGTTTTTTTTTAAACCTTTGTTCATATTTCTCAGTGCTAAACTGATTCTCGGTTGACAGTCCTTTTCTTTTTTTCTTTTCTTTTTTTGTTTGTTTTGATGTTAGATGTTAAGTTGCAAAGTTTCTCATAATAAATATGATTGTAGTCATATCAGACACTCCTTCCTATGGCTAGTCACTCATATTTGTATCCTTCTATTTCTTCATATCAGGAGTCACTGAGTCACTACTTGGCTTTAATATTTTATCCACTTGTGAGTTTAATTTTCCTAAATCTCAGTAAGAATCCATATAAATTTATACTAACATTATTTAGATAATCTATTCAGAATTCTCTTTCAGGAATATCTGACTGTATATTTTATTGGTACATGTCTCAGTTTCTTTAGACTATTTTTATTTTCAATTTATTTAATGATTGTCTTCAGCCAAAATAATTTTGATGATTTTATACTGAATTTACTAAACCTTTTTCTCTAAATTTTCAAATCAGTGTGTGAGTTTCCATGTTAATTATTTTATTTTTAGAGTTCCTATCCCACCATTTTCTCAGTACTTTTTTCAAGGCTCGTGTCTTTCCTTCTTCCATTTCTCCCTCCTTTCCTCCCTACCTCCCTTCCTTCTTGCTTGCCTGCCTGATTTATTTTTCCCTCCTAATTCAATCTTTTTTTTTTCATTTTTAGTTGACTCTGAAAAATGTCCTTTAAAATTAAAGACTATATATTTGTGGCATTTAAGCATTAATTTTATTATAACTGAAGAAATTGTATTAATTAATCATATAGTTGAGAAAAATCAATGAATAATAATTTGGATATTTTTTTAAATGCAGTATTCAGCTCACATGTGTGCCTGCATGCCACAAGAGGGCACCAGATCTCATTATAGATGGTTGTGAGCCAACATTTGGTTGTTAGGAATTGAACTCAGGACCTTTGGAAGAACAGACCGTGCTCTTAACCTCTGAGCCATAGCCCCAGATCCCTAATTTGATTCTTTTTTTTTTAACACAGAGTGAAGATTCAACATTTTGAACTGAAGATGGACAATGAACTGGAAGACAATGAAGAAGGAGGAGAAATATGGATACAAAAAAGAAAAAGTTGGGCTTTAGAACTTGTGGGAGTAGTAGCCAAATAATGTCTGCTTTGACCTACGTCCTGCTCTGTAAGAAGCAGCACACATTCAAAACTGCTAGAAGATGGTCCAGAGATCTAGGGTAAAACCAAATATAACTGGTCTTAAATCAAAATCAGTATGATGTGCTGCTTCTGGTCGTCTCATAGATTAGTGCCGTATCCAGTCATCATCAGAAAGGGTTCCTCCAGCAGAAGATAGGAGAAGATACAGAGACACAGAGCCAGACATTATGTGGAGAAATACTCTAAATGGGAGGTCCCTAGTACATCATTTCTGTCAGATGTCAAGGAATCCCATGGAAGAGATGGTTATAAACGAGTACAAGAGTAGGGATGAAGGACACCATGAACATGACCCTTCAAAGCAACTAAACAAAGCACAAATGATCTCATGGAGACTGAAGCAGCAAGCGAGGGCCTCCATGGATCTATATCAGGCCTTCTGTGTGTATGTCATAGCTATCAGCTTAGTATTTTGGGGGGACTCTAGACTTTGAGAATGAGTGGTTCTCTGACCCTTGTACTCTTTTCTTCCTATTGGGTTGTCATTTACAACTTTGAAATGATATTTTTTGCTTCATTTTATTGTATTTTATTTTGTCATGTTTGGATGTTATCTCTGAGAAATGTTTTCTTTTCTAATAAGAGACAGAAAGGGTATGGATCTAGAGGTGAGTTGGGGTAAGAGGAACTTGGAATAGAAGCAGAGGAAACTATATACAGAATATACTTTATGAGGAAAGAATCTATTTTAAACAAAAGAAAAAATTACCAAAAAAAGTAAATTTTTTGAACATTGGCTATAGAGCCATTGAGAATGAGGTCAATTTAAGGAAGTAAAACTAAATTAAGTAAAGTGAGTGAAAATGGTTATGTAATGATTAGTTAATGAAAGGTTGTAAATAGGGGCTCTCAAAAACTAAATATTTCTGCTAAGAGCAAAGGCTTAACGTTTGGTCACTTATTAATTGAGGAAGCTCTTCAGAACATAATCACAGATGGTAAAAATTGACTGTGTGCATGTATATTAAATAACTTCTGAGTGCCTAGAATCCTAAAAATAAAGTGAGGGATTACAGTTGGAGTTGTTGTTGCCTTAAATTGACATGTGTGCATATGGAAAAAGATGACTTGTAGGGCTGATAATCTTTTTTTTAATTAAATATTTTATTTTTACATATACATTTATATTATTACACATATATACATATTACATATATACAATTGTATATATTACATATATACAATAAACTACCTATAAGAAGAAGAACCATGATACAATCAGGAATTATATAATCATTACATTCTTAATTTTTTGGCTATTTGTATTTGACAGCCTTGAAGAAAACATCTTTCCTATCTTGGTGCGTCTAAAATTCTGAATGTAAATCAATATTTATCATATCTCATCATTATCAACTTAAAACATCTATCTGGACCTAAAAACATATTAACACCTAAATAACCAAGTTTCATTGTAAAACTAAGCTACCTGGTCTTCAACCACATCAGAGACTTGAGAAGGAGTAAACTTGATTACGTGAGTATGCCGGGAGTGCATGTTAGTAGCTTTCCAAATGAGCAGATTACAGAAACATTTGATCTTAATAAAGAGCATTCTTTGGCTAGTATTTAAAACTCTAGGAGAAAGCAATCTATTCAACTGTCTTTTGTCAGTGTGGGCCACTGGACTTATCAGGGTAAAATCAACAGCATATCAGATCTTTCAGCACAGAAGATTTTCATCACATTCCTTCTCAGACAAACTGAATGAGAAACCAGAGTGGCTACATTCCAGAGAATTCAGACATTTGCTGAAAATGAAGAGCCCTTCTGTCTAATCTGTGTTTGCAGTGGTGCAAATAAGGAAAGTTCAAGCCGCGTGGTGGGTAAAGTTCAGACTCCGAAGTATCTGAATCTCTGGGGTCAGTGGTACCACTGAGCTCAGACGCAGAGCCGAGTTAGCACAGGGAAGCAACTCACCTTCAGTAGCTGCTATGTACTGTGGGCCATACAGCAGCTGGCGACGAGAAAGAAAGAAATCTTAAAGAGCAGAGTAAGAACTGATGCCTTTCCTTTCGAGCACACCATTTGAAGCATTAGAGTTCTCAGATCATCTGCTAAGAAGTCAAAACAAAACAAAAAGACATTTCTTCATCCAGATAAGAAGGTACTTAGATGGTGGGTTAAGCAAATGAAATCAAGCTTAGCATACACGCATGAATGAGCACGCGCGCGCGCGCGCACACACACACACACACACACACACACACACACACACACACACACTGCAATTTTACTGTTATTCTAGAAACTGGATAAAGCCTTTTCTAGCTCTATGTAGACCAATTTAATCTTAACTGCTACTCTTCTCTCTTCTCTGTTATCTCTCTTTTTTTTCCCGACTAAAAAAAATGTATTTTGATAGTGTTTGAAACTTTTGGAGAAGGTAACCTAGCTATGTTCCCTTTGCCAACATAAGATCTTAGTCCAATTATGATAAAAAACAACTACTTCTCCAGCCATCGAGAATGGCAGATTTTCACAATTCTGAGACCCTTTCTCCATTTCTTTGCCCTTCATCTTTTCCCTTTCTCTTTCCCTCTCCTACCTTTCTATAACTCTTTTCTGAAATCTCTTTTATCTATCATACACACATATATGTATATATATATATATATATATATCCATGTTCATAATGAATGTTAAGTTATTATTTATTTACACATCTATGATGTTGTGAACAATAATTGATTAATAAATATTAACCTTAATCATGTTTACAATCATACTCTAAAATGTGCAGTTGATGTCATCTTATTTCATAGCACAAATTGTCAATTGCTTTAAAATGTTTTAAAATGCTTTAAAATTATTGCTTTGTTTTATCACAGGGAACTTCTATTACGTTAGTTACTTTGAATGCCTGTCTCACCGCGTCTCACCATATTCATCATGTAGTGACAGTGGAACCAAATTCTCTCCCCACCATTTGATGAAATGACCTCAGGGAACAAATTCCCTGCATTTAACCAGCAGTGTTTTGCACTGAGAAGTACCCCGATGAGAGCTCTTTCTTTTTTCTTTTTTTTTTTTTAATTAATTTATTCTTGTTACATCTCAATGGTTATCCCATCCCTTGTATCCTCCCATTCCTCCCTTCCCCCATTTTCCCATTATTCCCCTCCCCTATGACTGTTCTTGAGGGGGATTACCTCCCCCTGTAAATTCTCATAGGGTAGCACTTTCTTAGCCCCTTTGTTTTCTGTTACTTAACTTTCCCTCATGTTCTCATTACACTTTCAGGTCTGTCTGTGTCCTCTGGATGAATCTGTCTAATAATATGTTAGCACAGTTCTTCAGCTTACTGCACAGAAAAGAAAGAAGGTCAGAATTCACAATAATGTATAATCTTGCTCTATAAGCAAAAACAGCAGCTGTGTAAGGTATGTCAAGCAATTCGATGGAGGCTTATTTGGCTGTGGATTTGCTTGCTATAGACACTGTGTGCAGAGCCCTGAGATATTCTTTTTTCTTTTTTTCTTATACACTGTCAAGCAGTTTTGCTAGAGAGAATGTTAATTATGAAGCTTGCAAAAATATTGTGCTTGAGTGAGTGACAGCATTTCTACCGCTGTCTCCACTTCTGAACTGCTGTAGGCTTTCGCATTTTCTCAGCAGCTTTCTTACAGGATGCTGCGTGAGATTTCATTTTGAAGTTAATCTTACTGTAGCATCAGACGCTCTCAATTAGCTGCTGTCTTCGTTTCATGAGAAATTGCTTTTGATTAGCAGATTTTGTTGTTTACATGGTTGCTCAGACCGTATTGCAACAAAACCACCCATTTGCTGTCCTACTGCTCCTCTCTTGCATTGGAGATGGCAAGAGTTGCAGAGAGTCTTGTCTTTATTTAAGTTATTATAAAGTACCATACGCCAGTTTTATTAGGTGGAAGAAATTCTTAAGTGACTTTCACATTGCTTTTTTATCCAAATTGAAATTCAACTACCATTTCTTATAAAGAAGGAAACAAACAGAGAAGAATATGTGTATATATATATATATATATATATATATATATATATATATATATATGTACATATATATGTACTACTGGGAATTATTAAAATAATATTATGCTAATCTATAAAAATCTAATTATAAAGATCATACACCATAAATACAGTTTAAGTTCTTATTTCTGGTATAATAGTGTCTTTTCATGAGAAATGTGTTTCTATAGGTTTCTGTGACCCATAAACAATGATCAAAACACAATGGTAATTTAATCTAGTATAAGATTTTCATTTCAAGTTATGAATTCCAGTTGTGAGGTATTTACATCACTATATTATAAGCATCTGATGTTAAATTAAGCCAAGAAAGAAATGTGGCTATCCAATTTACCTAAAAATGCCTGACATCCTTGGTGCATATCACTGAGTTAAAATTCTTTTTTTTTTTCTTTTTAAAAATAATTTAATTAATTTATTCAGATGACAACTCAGTTGTTATTCCTATCACTGGTATCCTCCTATTCCTCCCTCCTTCTTGCTTTCACCCTATTTCTCTCCCCTAGGTCTACGATCGAGGGGGACCTCTTCCTCCATTATATGGTTATAGGTTATCAAGTCTCATATTTGTCACCTGCTAATTCTTTCTCTGAGTGCCACCAGGTCTCGCCAGTTGTCAAACATGGGGCACCAGAGTTCATGTCAGAGTCAGTCCAAATTTTATTTAGGCAAAGTTGTGATCTCTACTAGATAAATGACTTTCTGGAAAAGAGTTTACTCTTTAGTGTTTCTTAAATTTACTTAAGCTAACAGACAATTGCACACACAATTACACACGATTGTATTTGTGTAATATTGCAACACAAAAATACAATTATATTGATACAGCTGTGTTATTTGCATTTTTGTCCTTGTACATTTATCATTTCTATGTATGAAACACCATTTTACCCTTCTTTTCTGGTTTTTTAAATAAAATCTACAATTAACTGCTGCAATGTATTGAAACATAACTTTGATAGATTAGTAGAACTTACCCCCATCTTTAAACTACATAGCAAAATACACCAGGAAATACACACACATTAGTCAAGCATTATCTATAATCAAAGCATGCAACTCTAAAATTGGCAATGTGATATTGTGAACCTAGGGCAGTTTGCCATATCATCTTTGCTATGTGAAAAATAAAACCCATGTT
The DNA here is from genome assembly GCF_903995435.1 of Acomys russatus. Lineage (NCBI taxonomy): Eukaryota > Metazoa > Chordata > Mammalia > Rodentia > Muridae > Acomys > Acomys russatus. The sequence continues at coordinate 46,235,909 of NC_067163.1, read as the reverse complement.
ATTATAAATTAGAAATAAATCTATTTAACATAACTATTTTTCTCTTTCATCTCTTTAATTTTCACTTCCTCTTGTGGCCGTAAACATGTCTTTGTTTTAATTCCAAGTGTAGGCTGAAAAACAGACTTGTGAGAGAAAAGGTGCTGTTTATCCACTAGACGAGGAACCACCTCTTTCTGGTCTTTGTCAGCTGATAAACATCCTAGTACTGACTCTGAAAGGAAACACACACACACACACACACACACACACACACACACACACACACACACACACACACACGTACGCACATATATGCCCAAAACGAGACTGAGCCTTTTGGCTATATATTGTTTCCTATTATTTGGCTATTCATCACTCCACTTTAAGAAGCACCTAGACCCCACTCTCCACTTAACTGTGGGGAATATCCAGTCCCTTGGCCAGATCTGGGTAGGGGTTTGAAGTCACCCTTAGTCCCAGTCATAGAGAAGGGGAAGAGGGTGAAAGTGGGAGGGAAGAAGGAATGGGAGGATGCACAGTATGAGATAGCAATTGAGATATAATATGAATTATTTAATTTTCAATGAAAAAAGAAAAGAAAAAAAAGAAGGGTAAGAAGAGAAGATAAACTTTAATTCAAATAGAAACCACAAAAAAAAAAAAAGCCATGAAAATGTGGGAAATAACATCAATAGGATCATTGTGATATGGCAAAATTATGCAATGTACACACAGGTTTCTATATTTCAATTTTTCAAAGCCATTCTGTGACATCTCATAAACCCTTATAACGTTTGAAACTGTATTTATGAAACAGCAACTCAGAAATTACCTTACATAAATGTTATAACCAGTACAGTTAATCCAACAATACATTTGATAACTTATTTATGTCTGACTCACGTTGAAAAAAAAACACCAGTATACTTTAAAACAGAGCTACAATGCTCTTAAAATGCAAAAACAAAAAAAACACAAAAAAAGCAGCAGCAGCAGCAGCAGCAGCAGAAGAAGAAGAAGAAGAAGAAGAAGAAGAAGAAGAAGAAGAAGAAGAAGAAGAAGAAGAAGCTCCTAGAGAGAATCGCTCCAGAGGATGCCTCAACGTTCCGGGTTATGGCTGCTGCTCCAGCTACTGCAGGTGCAGTCACCTTTCCTGAATTGCTGGTTTGCTATCTAAGGGATCTTCTGGAATCATGCTGACTATGCCAGTGCAATTACTCCCAGAAACTGAGTCTAAGGAGGTCTAATTCTCCTGTTTCCAATAACCTTTTTTCTCTCCTATCTAGGATAGGTGGGTTGGAAGGGAGGTATAAGTACTGGGGAACACCAAGTTCATTGATTTTTAAAAAAAGTTTAATTTATAAATTAGAAATAAAACCTATTTAGCATAACTATGATTCAGCATGAATAAGTTTCCGGATAGCATTTCTGTCTTCTCTTTCTGCTCCTCCTTATTCACGCCCTTCTTTGCTTCCTTTTATTTGTCAAGCTGATTGCGATTGTTTGTAACTGAAAAAAAAAAAATATAGATTAAAACACCGGAAAGAACAAAACAATTATTATGTTCTTTTTACAATGGAAAAATGTTATAGGTATTGTCTAGTCTCAGAATAAAAAGACAGTTTTATTTATTTTCTTGATTTTAAGTCACTTCAAAAATCTATTCGTAGAAATGTAATGGCAAATTCACAGAATCGCTGCACCCTAGGAAACTGAGGCAGCAAGACCATCAGTTCTCTGATGGATACTCATCCCCTGTCCCACAACAGCTATACAAACAACTGAAACATAATAAGCAGCCCAAATAATAATATTTTTCATGTTGTAGGGTGACATTTTAAAACTAAACAATAGTAGTAAAAATAAATGTCTTCCCATACAATTCTTATATGGAAGAACATAGAAATGAGAGTGCTATTGCTGTTTTTAAGCCTTTTCTTTTATTATCGTCATTCAAACAAACAGTCGCCTAAATCAGTGGGTATCTACCATGTTACACTAGATTGTGGGACCCAAACACAAAACACTTAGGATTCTAGCAAATGTCTGGTCAGTACAGGAAAGTTTCACCTCCATGAAAATATCTCTGGTACAATTGAATGAGGGGATGGAGTTTGTGTTGGAATCATTGCAGGATGACAGAATTGGGATCTCCATATGAAGAAAAACCTGGGTTTTGAAGAAAGAATCCAGACATTCTTCAAATAATGTTGATAGAAGTTTTAAAGGCCAGTTTTCAGTTGTTCTGCATTGGTTCCTTTTAGCAAATAATATTCTTTAGAAGGTAGACTTTAGAAGGTAGACTTCACACTATATGTCCATGGTCACCATCCAAGCTCTAGAACTGAGTACATAGTAAAGCAGAACAAAACAAAACAAAAACCCACTGTTTTTCTCAAGAATGATCATGATCTTAGTAGGCTAGGATAGTACTTTCAAGGACTCCTGGAGACAATACAAACAGGAAACATCTCATCCTCATCATCAAGAACTTTGGTAGTGATGATGGAGGAACGATCTACTTAGAAAGAGCCAAATCACTGGAAAGCACTGAGAGGATGGAGAAGGAAAAAGATGCCTAAGATATAATATCTGATTCTGACATCACTATGAGGGAGGAGGGGTGGCTAGATAGCTCTCCACTAGAAAACTCCTAAATAATAATTATCCAATGTCTATTCAGAAAGATTCTGGCGATGAGCTGGATGAAAATGCACAGTATTTTGTCATGGAACACAAAAGGTCACAATCACTGACAAAGTCAAGAGTTCAGCAAGAAGAGACTTGATACCCTATGAGCATATACAGGGGGAGGTAATCCCCCTCAGGAACAGTCATAGGGGAGGGGAATAAGGGGAAAATGGGAGGGAGGGAAGAATGGGAGGATACAAGGGATGGAATAACCATTGAAATGTAACAAGAATAAATAAATTAAAAAAAAAAAAAAAAAAAAAAAAGAGTTCAGACCATTCTTCAGACAAGTGTCCCGAGGACTAGTTTCCACGTCCAACCACATCTAGTTCAATGATTCAACTTACAACTCTAGGGAAATTTCCTGGGAGTAACGGAGACAGGCTGTAAATCAAATAAATTATACCAAGTGTCATTCTGGTACATGTGAGTTGGCAGATGACGGTTCACATAGGACATGTGTTTCGTTGACTTCTATGTAGAATAAATGCAAATTAAGTACATTTTTAAAATTTTAAATAACTCCTTTAGAAGAGTTAGCTTTTTACAAAAATTGGTTCCCTGTCATGTAATCTTGACGCTCTTTTAAAATTAATTTCAGATTAATGATTCAGTGATGATTGCTTTTATGTTCAATATAAAATTATTTATACTTCAAAACTAGTACCCTACATTATTGAAATATTCTGTGACAGTTTTATTCCTTATATAAGAAAGACTTGTATCTTTCTAAGCATAGCACATTAAAAATTATTGTGTATAAAAGAATTTTCTATTTCATCTGCAGACATCATTGTTTGTAATAACAGGATAGAGTTATTCATAAAAAGACAAAATTTAAAGAACTTAAAAATCTGTTAGTTCTGTCAGCATTACACATATTTGGATGTTTACCTACTGTTCATGTAAAAACTAGGTGTCTGTAATCACCAACTTGGATTTGGGCGACCTCTTCTCATTTCACAGAGGTGTAAGTCTGTCAAGATTGAGGATATCTATACAGTAATGTATTTATTGTTAGAAAAGTGAAGTATATGACCATATTACATAGAACATTAAAGCAAGTCTAAGTTTATATAAAGATTAAATTACAAAATAAATCATAATATTGAAAAACCACACAACATTATGGCTCTTTACACTTGAGATTCTTCTGACTTAGTGTCTGCTGGACATTATTTAATTCATACTATTTGTGAGTTTCACACAAATCAATATTTGATTCCAGTAAGATCTTTGACTTTTATTGGAAGATCCAAGCATCTCTATCAAAATATTTCAAAATAAGAAAAAAAAATATGTAATGTAAGGGCCAGAGATTTGGTGAGTTTCAAAGTGTTCATCATAGATAGGAAAGGTGCAGTATACACATAATACATAGAGATATTATATTAGTGTCATAATTTCCCTTTTATTCCTAAGAAAATCTAAGGACACTAAATTAAATCATTTGGCCCAATATCCCATAACCTTGACACAATTTCTAAAATGTATTCTCAGCTATGGGCTTTGCTATGGCCCTAGAACTACTTTTAACTAATACTGTGTTGACACTTGCCAAACTGTATATATCATCCTCAAAATTCTTCTTTGTAATTAATATAAGAGGCAAGGAATGGTTGCTCTTTTAACGTTTTTTTTTTTTTGATATAATAATATAATTGCAACTTCTCTCCCATCCATTTATTATTTCAAACCCTCCCATATAGCCCTACTTATGTTTTCCAAATTCATGTGCTATTTTTTCATAAATTGTTTTTGCATACATATATGTATGTAATATATGCTACATAATAGTTTTCTATACATATACACATATATACACATATATACATATATATCATATCATATTATATACATGTATTCCTAAATATTACCCTCACTGTCTGTTTGTTACTCATTTTATGTTGTCAGGGCTGAGCTCTTGGTATTTGTTAACCAGTTGTTGTAAAGTTTGTTTTTAAAGCATTGTCTTTATTCATGTTTTTTTCCTATTATCTTTCTTAATTTCATTTCTTCCCACATTTTTTCTATCTTACTAATCCTAAGTGCATAAATCTGGACACTACCTCCTACCTTCCACATACAGTGCTACTTGCCATGAAGACAAAGACCCCAAGGAAAACCGATATTGAAGTGGGGGCAACTCCTTTTAACATGTCAGTTCATTCCTTCCCATAATACTAGGCTCTGGTGCTTCCAAGCATATTACTGAGGCTGTCAAATGGCTTCTTGAAGTGACTTAGACCAACTTCCTTGATTTCTGACAAAAATATCCATTGCTTCTTTTAATAGAATTTTACAGTCTAATAATTAGTTAACTGGGTGGTGAAAGTGTCCTCCCCCACAATCTCATTATCTAGCAATATGCTCTGAAATTAAGCTTCTAAAGAAAAGGTGACAAGAATCATTGTGCCAAGATGTCATCGGTAATGAAAGCAGAGATAACTTTAAAAAGAATGATTAGTACTTAGCTCAAAGGCACAGATTGTCCAGACTGCCCATTGGGAAAGAAGTGCTATCTACGTCTCCCTGATATGGCATTTCAAATTTAGTTGGTATTCTGTTAGGAATTGTAAGTCTTATTGCTAGCTGGGTTAACTTTACCTTTTGAGTATTTATGGTTCTTTCTTTCTGAATTATTCAAGATGAACAACCATTTATTTCTTATAAAATTGATTTTAGAAATATATTGTCTGTTTAATAAAATCTGAATAGAAAAATCTTGTCTTCAAAAGATGTGCACTCTGGTTAGTTACCCAGTATAGAATACTAAAAGTAACAATTTCAGTGTTTGGCAATGAGATCACTAAATGGACACATGCTCAAAAGTAACAAGTAAGGGGTACAAATATCTTTGACGAATATTTTTATTTGATAATAGATATTTTAAGGCTAAATGCCCAGGTGAAGGCTGGCAATAAAAATGCCTAAAGTCAAATTTTTCTAGGCCTGCAAGTACAAATATAAGAAACAGGAATCAAATACATCCCTACATCATACCTCTGAGAATTCTCATTTGCTGAAGAAAGTACTAGAATTAGTAATTACCTTGAAGAGCACCTGAAGGCCTATGGAATTCTCCATAAGTAGAACCTAGATGTGTAGCAGAAAAAAACAGAGACAATTCATGAAGAGGCAGGTTACATGGCTTCCAGGACTCTGTACATGGATTTGTGGTCCAGATCAATACTGACCTAGGAAGATTCTGTATATTTTGTATGTTTTCCTTAAGGTATTAGTATATTCACAGCACAGTAGTTTGGAAATCCTATTCTGCCATTTAAAAAATTTTTCTAATATCTTTTCTGCTTGTGAACAAACTTAACTGTCAATTTTATTGCTAAGGTTTCAGTAATCAATGGCTATAATTCTATTACTCTTTTATTACTGATTCTTGTTGGAGATTAACATTATCTGAAGCAGTGATCTTAAATTGGTTTCCTTATATTCAAAAGTAAGTATTCCTCAACTTAATAAAAATCTCAACAATTGTAAACAAATATATAACTGAAAATAATGTGCTCCATCCTGAAATATGTTTATTCAAATTAGTATGAAAGCTACATAGTGACAAGAACTTGCATTTGGTAGATCTTTTCTAGACCTACACTCATTAATACTCTTTTTGTTGTTGTTGTTGTTGTTTAAAATAATGAAACCTAATACTGCCACTGTTTCTCTCTCGGGTTGCTGCTGGTGGCTGCCAGGCCTGTCGCAGTGTGGGACAAGCAGATGGCGTTCTTGGAGGTGGTGTGGTTCGCATGAAGCCGGAGTGGCGACTACACCACCTACACCACTGGCCTCACAGGCCATTTCTTGATGGCCCAGGCCATGCTCAGCCCTGAGGGCAAGATTATGCAGAAATAGATACTAGGGGCAGCAGTGAGGCAGGGCCTATGGTGGATGGAGCACACAATGGAACTGGAGACTCTGAAGGCATGAATCAACAGAGCCACAAATCCAATGAACGAGGAGCTGAACTGAGCCATCATCAGTGGTTTCTGAGAGCAACGCAGACTTTGAGGGGCCTTCACTTGCCACCTGCTTGCTGGCCCACAAGATCCATCCCCTACCTTACAGGAATGGGAGGCCATCCAGGCAACTCTATTCTTTCTTTTACTTCTATATGTATATATAGTGTTTTTATTTTTAATTATTGACTTTGCATCTTGATTATAGCCGCCTGCCTCATATTTTAAAAGCCTGTACTCCACAAAATTGGAAAAAATCTAGAAGGTTTTGACCAAAATTACATCAAGATTAAATAATTACCCTAAATCTTATTGTTTTTAAATAGATGAGTAATAGTCCACTGTCTAAATATAAAACAGTTTTATTGTTTATTCAACAGTGGATGGACATCTGGTCTGTTCCTCTTTATTGCATATTGTATATAGAACAAAGATGAACACATATGTGTGCACATCTCTGTAGTAGGGTTCAAAGTCCTCTGGGTGTGTGGCCAGGAGTGGTATATATATATTCTTGAGGAATTTTCATAGTGGGTGTATCCATTTACTGTAATACCAGAAGTGAATAAATGTCTCCATTTCCTCATACCTACATAAGCATTTGTCATTAGTTGAATTGTTTTTTTTTTGTTGTTGTTGTTGTTTTATCATTTATTTATTTTTGTCTTAGATATTCTGAATAAAGTAATGTGAAATCTCAAGATATTTTTAAGTTACATTTTTTTTTTCTAGCAGCTAACAATGTTCAAAACTGTTTTAAACCTGTCTGGCAAAGACACGCATAGTAAATAGTCATAATAGCCACAAACTACAGAATAACTACATGAGAAACCTAAAGAAACTAAATGATGAGGATGACCCTAGGAAGAATACTTAATTTTCACTCAGAAGAACAAGTAGAATAGACATCAGAAACAGTTGAAGAGAGGGAACAGGAAGGGAGCTGAAAGACTCCACCCAGCAGGAGATCCAAGCAGATGCTGAGACACACTTGCAAACTCCTGGGTGGAGTGCAGGGAGTCTTAGGGAGAAGTTGGGGAGTAAAGGGACTTGGAGGGGTCAGGAGCTCCACAAGGAGACCAATGGTGCCAACAAATCTGGGTGAAGGAAGGGGGCCTGCAGAGACTGATACACCAATCAAGTCCCATGTACCATAAGGACCCAGACCCTCTGTTCAGATGTAATAGAAAGGCAGCACAGTCTCTTGTGGGTCCCCTAATATGGGGAGTAGGGCTACTTCTGAAATGGACTCTGGCCCCCACATAGTGATCACTTCCCCCTGGCTGGGCAGCCTTGCCAGGCCACAGAGGAAGGGAAAGAAGCCGTTCAGATGAGACGGGATAGGCTGAGGTCAGATGTTAGGGGAGGAAAGCTCCCTTTCTGAGTCCTAGGGGAGGGAAGGAGGAGCTATGAGAAAGAGAGGGTAGAACTGGGATATGACGAAGAAGGTGGCTACAATAAGGATGTAAAGCACACAAATGTGTTTTAAATAGTGTCTGGAAGCTGGGTGTGGTGGTAAATGCCTGTAATCTCAGCACTCAGAGAGGTAAAGGCAGGTAGATCTCTGCGAGGTTGAGGCCAGCCAAGGCTACATAGAGAAACTCTGCTTTGAAAAAACACAACAACAAAAAAAGTGTGTCTGACTGTTTTTCACTTCTTAAGAACACTGTTTAGTTCCGTGCTCCACTTTGAAATTAATTTATTTTTATTTTTCATGTTTATTTACTTATTTATTTATTTATAGTTTCAGTTCTTACATATTCTAAACACTAGCTCTTTGTAAGATTTATAGCTGATAAAGAGTGATTTCAATTCCCAATGAAGTCTCTTTTCTAAAATGATGGTGTCCTTCCCTATGGAGAAGTTTTAGGTACGATAGAAGCTACCTAAGGGGAAAAGTAATCACCAATCATAGCCATCTGTGAACCTTGCAAACTGCAGTAATGATTGACCTACCAGTGCAATGGAGGCAGAATGTTATGGGATTAACTAAGCATTTCCTGCTTAGATTTAAGGCTCAACCCACAAGTTGAGTCCATTCCTATCTCTAATATTATGGTCAAGATCCAAGAGAAGTCATAAACCCCAAGGAAGAACCTATTACTATATGAGTGTAGTATAAAATCAGCTCCTAATGACTCATTGTTATAACCATAGTTTAATGCAGATCCCAACCCTCATTCTCTCTGACCTCAGTAGATGGTGGTTAACACAGAGATTTATAATTAGCCAATGCACAGAGAGTAAGAGACTCAGGAAAGTGACATTCATGTTATAGCTATACAACATTCTCTATTTCCATGGTTCAGAGGTCTTTGTTTAAGAGAGGAAAAAAGATTGTATTACTAGGAGACACTGAATGACTACAAGTAAACACTATTTGTCAGACAGAGCAGAACAATTGCACGTATGAGTTCACAACAGTTGAGACAGCATACAGGAGACTTAGACTTGTGCAATCTTAAGCCAGACAAAACCCCAGCATTGAGAGTGGAGGTGGACATGAAGTTCCACAGCTTAGGAAAGGGCTATTGGCCAACAATTCCCAGCTTCTGAGAATACAAGATTATTGTTCTTTAGGTGTTTGACCCCTTGTGGTTTGACCATGCTACAGTGGTAGAAGAGAGAACAGACACACAGTTGTGTGAGTGAGGAACTGGTAAAGGTGGATCTGGAAGGAGTAAGGAGAGTGAGGCAATATGATCAAAATTCACTATACTATAAGCATTTATCTATATTCTTAAAGAACTTATTATATCATATTCCCTAAGAACTAATATAAAATGATAATAAAATCAAGACAAAACCTTTTATCATCATTTAATAGAGCTAATGTTTTCTAATGACTATTTCATATATTAAAACATTTGTAATAAGACCCACAGTAATATTAAACTTGAATCCACTTGAGTTGTGTAGAGTTCCACTAGGCTGACATATTAAGGCATTTTAGAGCATATGTACCCCATGGTTACTTTGTGAGAGCAAACCAAATGTTCTCTTAAATGAGAAGTAAGTTCTAAGCAAAATAAAATGTCTCCCACATAACCCTTTTCAATAAAACCTTTAAAGACGATTTCCACCCGTTCCTTTTGCTTTTTCCGAGGCTCTACTAGTCCTTTGTGGTTGACACAGTTTCACTATGTGTGTCCCTAAGTTGTGCTTTGACGTGTTGTAGTTTCATCCCATTCAGCTGCCTCTTTGGGCAGCCTTTTAGAACAGCTGTGCTTCATCACTCTTTCATTTGTCCAGAGAATACTAAGTGGTAGCCTGCTGTCACGCTGCTGCCAAAGAAAATTAGATGCTGTGATTCCTGTGCAGTGCCCCAATTACAGCCAGGAACGGCTCTTACCAAGCTGAACACGCCCTGATGTGTGGGCATCATACGTTTCTGCTGGAAAACAGTTGTTCCCAGAAATGGTTTTCAGCTATGATGGTATGCATTTTATAGCATTTCAAAACCTAAAACTTCAAATTTATATAAATGCCTAAGTTTATCATGCCAGTGTCTAAAAATGCTAAATATAATTTTAGGTGGGGCATTTGTTAAGTATTGAGATGAATGTAACTAGGAAAGTAGGCCATCATTTGCACTTGCATCTTGACATATATTTAGACCATCTTTGCACAAAATGGAATGATGAGCTTATTTCTCCATAAAGAATATGTATATCCATGAGCAGCATATGTTAGAACATTTGGAAGTATGAATACTTAATAAATAAATAAATATACATACATATATGTGTTGCATATTTATATGCATTCATATTCATATGTATTGTACACACAGTACTATGTCCATCTTTATATTTTAAATTTTAATATAGATACTCTATTTGCATCAGAATAACTAAGTATTTTAAATTTCTGGAAATTAACAATTAATTAAAGTTAATTTTCCTCTTTGGATGAATAATAGTTGCTTGTTAAGCCTTTAGCATGGAGTTCTATGTACTCTACTGCTGAGCCTTTTCCCTAGCACTGTTGATTTTTTTTCTTGAGTTTTTGCTTGTTTCTTATTTTTTCTTCCTTTGAATGGTAGAAAAGGAGTAGTTAATGGTTATATAATTTTTCCAACAATTACAGAAGAGGATTTTATGTGTATTTTATTCTTCATGAAAGGCAATGCCTTTGCTATTAATTCTACTTTGTAGGTTCAATAACACCTGTTAAATGCAGTAAAAAAGGCTGAATTTCAGAGCCCCAGTCTGCAGTCCTGTCACCCACTTGGATGACTCCTTACTCTATAGCACATGTATACCTTTCACAGAGAGGCTTTTTTTACAAAAGAAACCATTATGATGACCCTAGTTACAGATAAAAGCTCTGATTTTAGTTCTTTATGCATTTATCTGCCTGGTGTCTTCTAGTCCACACTGAATTTAGCTTTTGTAAATTTGATACGCTGTCACTGTGTCCAACACTCCACCCTAGTGCACTTAAATATGATTAATCGTTAAGTGGCCTACTCACAGTCCTTTCTGACTTGGGAGACACAGATGTCTACAAATGTATTGTATCCTATACAGTTTTCTAGAACTGTTACTGTTACCGTCAGAATTCTTAAAACACCAATTCATAATGTGTTGTCTTTTAAACATTCTCACTTTTCATGAGATACAACTACGGACTCGAAAAAGTGCTTTGCACAATTATACAGAAATGTTAAGCTTTTAATATAGTCTTCTATATTTTTATGAGAATTTTGGACTATTATCAAGACTCAATAATTTTGTGAGTAAAGATAATATTCCCCCTGATTTTTTGAGCCTTATCGACTTCAGTTCAACATTATCACAATAAAATATACCCAGAAGTATTTGATTGATTGAAATGAAAATGGTTCTCACCCACATCAGAGTCAGGCTGGTACCGCAGACATAAGATTGCCCTACTTGTTATGCCAATAGGATTGATATTAAGCTTTGCAAGCCTGTACATGAGTGGTTCAGAATAATTCCCAATGTAACTGTAGTCTGATGACATTTGGTACCACTGCACTCTCCAGGAACTCATGGAAAATGTCAATTCTTCCCTGTGGCATTTTTGCCAATTTCAACTAAAGTGAAAATTGGTTGTTACTGAAAAAACAAATTTCTTCTAGAAAAACACATCTGTTAATGACAGAAGCAATTTGTGTTGAAAATGCGTCTCCCAAATGATATAATATTTAAAATTCATTGTTTGAGCCTATGAACTATGTAATATTTTAGCTCAATTACCAGGCTCTGTTGGCACTTGAACCAACTAAAAATCCCTTATTTTTCTAAGTATTGATTAAAAGTGTTTTTGTTACCTGTACTATAGGCTAAATAAGATTGCTATATAAGTATTTCTTGAATGCTTGCTGTGTGGCACCAATCTCCTGAAACAGGTAAAAGGTAGTGAAAGGTGATAAAGAACTTGATCTTTCATTTAAAGAGTTTATATACTCATGAATGGGACCTCTTGAAGGTGAAAAGGGTTTTAAAATAAGAAACACCATTTGGGCAAATTGCCAGCCCACAAAATGGAAAATAATATTTAGCAAGTATACATCTGGTAGTGGGTTAGGAACTTTAATACACGAAGAACTAAAATCAAAGAAAAAAGTATTGCACATTAAAAAAAAATATAAAATTGAGATGTGGAAAAACACAGAGAGTCAAATACAATGAAACACAAATGGATGGAAACACTCTAAAAAAACATTAAACGTTCTTAGGAATCAGGGAAATACAAATTAAAACTACTTTGAGATTTCATTGTACTTCAGACAAAATGAACATGTTAACAAAAAAACAAATGATAACAGAAGCTGGTGTATGTGGGGAAAGGGGACATCTATTTCTTGCCTGTGGGAGTACAAACTGGAATGACCAATATGGAAATTTTCAACAAAGTGAAACTAGACTCACCATCCACCACAAGATAAAACTATGCCATTAATGGGCATATATTTAAAAATCTACATCTTACTACAGAGATACTTGTTCATCCTAAATGTCTATCAACCAATCAATTGATAAAAAAAACATGTTAAGCATTCCACTTAAACAATGGAATATTACTCAACTGCTATGAAAAAAATTATTAAATATGCTGTTGGAACATTGTTCAAGGCTAGAGTTGTGTAAGATTTGTGAGTGCTTGTGAGAAAACAAGAGAGTTATCTTTTTTAAATGTATATTTTATTTATTATAATTTACTCACATTGAAGTTTTTTTTTCATACAAGTCTTTTACTTGCTTGGTTAGAGGTATACCAAGATACTTTATATTATTTGTGTCTATTGTGAAGATATGGTTTTCCTAATTTATTTCTCAGCCTGTTTGTCATTTGTGTACAGAGTGGTTTCTGACTTTTTTTAGTTGATTTTGTATGCAGCCACTTTGATGAAAGTATTTATCAACTGTAGGAGTTCCTTGGTAGAAATTTTAGGATGACTTAAGCATACTATCATATCTGCAAATGGTGATATATTGACTTCTTCCTTTCCTACTTATATCCCTTTGATCACCTTTAGTTGTCTTATTGTTCTAGCTAGGCCTTCATTTACTCTGCTGGTAAGATACAGTGAGAGTGGACAGCTTTGGAGTCATGCCCCTGATTTCCATGGAATTGATTTAAGTTTCTCTCCATTTAGTTTGGTGTTGGATATAGACTTGCTGTATATTGGCCTTACTATATTTAGGTGTATGTTTTGTATCCCTGATCTCGCTAAGACTTTTAACTTGAAAGGGTGTTGGATTTTGTCAAATGCTTTTTTGGCATCTAAGGAGAGGATCATGTGGGTTTTTTCCCCTTCAGTTGATTACACTGATGGATTTTTGTATATTGCAGCACTCCTGCACCTGGTATGAAGCGTACTTGGTCATGTTGGATGAGATTTCTGATGTGTTCCTGCATTTGGTTTGCCAGTATTGTATTGAGTATTTCTACATCAATGTTCATAAGGAAAATTGGTCTGAAATTCTGTCTTTGTTGGGGCTTTGTGTGTCGGTGGTATTAAAATGACGATGGCTTCATAGAATGAGTGTGGTTGTGATCTTTCCATTTCTATTTTGTGGAATAGTTTGAGGAGTATTGGTATTAGTTCTTCTTTGAAAGTCTGGTAGAATCCTGTGCTGAATCCATGGCCTTTTTTGTTGTTGTTTTTGTTGTTGTTGTTGGGAGACATTTGATGATTGCTTCTATTTCCTTAGGGGATATAGGGCTACTTAATTCCTTACCTGATCTTGATTAAACTTTGGTAAGTGGAGTTTATGAAGAAAATTGTCCATACCACTTAGATTTTCAATTTTTGTGACATCTAAGCTTTTGAAGTAAGAACTAATGATTATTTGGATTTTCTAAGTTTCTGTCCTTATGTCTCCATTTTTATTTCTGATTTTCTTCATTTGGATACTCTTCTTTTGCCTGTTATTTAGTTTTGCTAAAGGTTTGTCTATCTTGTTGAGTTTCTCAAAGAACCACCAGTATGTGTTTTCATTGATTCCTTGACTTGTTTCTAATTTGTTGATTTCAACCTTGAGTTTGATTATTTCCATCCATTTACTCCTCTTGTGTCTGTCTGCATATTTTTCTCTATGATTTTCTGGTGTCCCATCAAGTTCCTGGTATGCGACATCTCCAGTTTCTTTATGACGGTAGTTAGTGGTATGAACTTTCCTCTTAGTACTGATTTCATTTTATGCCAAAAGTTTGGATATGTTGTGCCTTTGTTTTCATTGAACTCTAGGAAGTCTTTGACTTCTTTCTTCATTTCACCACTGACCCTGTTGTCATTGAGTAGAACATTGTTCAGTTTGCATGTGTTTGTAGGATTTTTTGCTAATTCTATTGTTGTTGAAGTTCAGCTTTAGACCATATAGGTCTGATAAGATAATGGGGCTATTTGAGTTTCTTGTATCTGTTGAGGCTTGCTTTGTGACTGATTATATGATCAATTTTGGAGAAGGTTTCATGTAGTTCTTAGAAGAAGGTATATTCTTTTGTGTTTGGGTGAAAAGTTCTGTGGATGTGTGTTAGATCCATTTGATTCTTGGCCTTTGTTATCATTATCATTTCTGCCTCAATGATCTGTCCATTGGTAAGGTCAACTATTTCCAAAAAAACATTATATATATATATATATATATATATATATATATATATATATATTTCACAACTGCAAAACCAAAACAGGTACAGCCATACCTGATCAACACCAACTCCATAATACAAAAGTCCAACATTCATTGGTCAAGAATATCTCTCAATATCAATGGCCTGAACTCCCCAATAAAGAGACACAGACTAACAGAATGGCTGTGGAAACCAGATCAAAGATTCTATTTATTCTATCTAATAAAATAGACTTTCAATTAAAATTAATCAAGAAAGATGGCAAAGACATGTCAATCTCATGACAGGAAAAACACATCAAGAGGACATCATAATCCTGAATATCTAAGCCCTTAATTCAAGGGCACCCACATTCACAAAAGAAACATTTTTAAAACTTAAATCTCACATCGATCTCAACACATCAATAGTAGAAGACTTCAACACTCCACTCTCATCAATGGACAGTATTCTTTTGACCTCAGTTTCTTTTTTCAGAACACAGAATTGTTCTTGGAATGTGTTTTTGTGCTTCTCCTAGGTATAGCTCATAAAAGTGAATTTACTTCAGCTATTATTCATATGCCTCTATGAAAATCATGATTTTACCACGTGTAGCTTGTCATTGTGATTAAATACCTTACTCATGCAATTCTTCCTAGTCCTTTGAGTATAAATTTCCTGATGCTGTGAATAAAGTTGTCTATTGCAAGAGACTTTAATCTGACTCATTTTTAGGCCCCCATTTTTCCAGGCTTATATTGCCAGCCAGAGCAGTAGACAGTGTGCAAGTAAACGGATATCACTAGAAACAACTCTTGAGTGAGGGAACTAAGAAAAAATGATGAATTGAATTATTTCTCTCATAGGTGCTAATTTTTAAGGTTTATATGCTTTTTATTTAGAATATCTACAAATGTTAGGTATGTCATAAGGGATTAGTGTGATGGAGAATATTCTAAGGAAGAAGAAACAGAAGTTAGTTTTATAAAGAGATAAGTAATGGGTAAAATAGGAAAGAGGGATTTAGCAGAGAAAAAGGCAAGAAAAGAGGGTTAATAGCAAGAAGTAACTAACATAAAGGGCTTTTTGAAAAGCCACATAGAAACCTATTACTCTAAACGCTCCCTAAAATATATAACAGAAATTTAAAGAGTTACCATGTAATAGGTGAGAGAATACCCTAACTGGACACCACATTCAACAAGTAAACACCCCAAACAAAGAAAGGTTAGATCTTGTTGAGTCATTGGTCATAGGGATGTCAAAGTCCTCCAGTTGGCAATATTATTGATTATACTCTCCAACATGATGGTAAGGTCCTGTTGCTGATGATATTACTTTCTTATATCATTGAACATGGAACAATCAAGCTGATGCCAAACTAGAAATGTCTCCCATCATGATGAGGATGACGCTTGTAAATATTATACGCATCAATTCAAGGAAAAAGTCATCATTTTTTACTCAGTTAGAAACCCTGTGACGTACAACGGTTTTCTACCTGCAACATACACTAATACAATAGTAGCAAAAATGTTATAGAAGTGATCCACCACTTTTGACTGATGTAAGTCCCATTCTGAAAGACGGAGCGCATACCTAACATTGTTAATGAGGCCAAGAATCTGAGAGTAGAAAAGTCCTCCTACTAAATGAACATAGCAATAAACAGGCTCTTAATGGTATATTGTTGGCCATAAATCAGTGCATCAGTTAACCTTGCAAGAGACAGTAATTAACACAGGGAACGAGGGAGGAAAATGTGTGGGGAGTGCTCTTGCCAGCTTTGAAGCATTTAGTTCTAAATGGGATATCTTTGTCATATCTACCCTTCAATCCTCAGGTATCTCTGAAGAAGAGTATTTGGAGAGACTATAACATTCAGAGTCTGTGAATGGCTCCCAGGAGACAGCGTTTTAGAAGGCAGCATGGCTGATGTGCATCTGAACTTACAGATGCTGTGATAACATGCACAAGGCATGCACAAGTTCAAGACAGATGAATTCCCATAGAGAAGGGGAACTGAGTATAGAGTCCCACACCTAACCAAGAGGTTATTTGTTGTTGGTACTGCTGAGATCAGGAAAATCAGTTTCCCCCAGTGGAATGCCACTAGGTATATCAACCACACTCCATGATAGGATTCTTGCTTAGGAGTACTTGATCGACAAAAGTAGGCTGTTTTTTAAAATATATTTTATTAATTTATTCATATTACATCTCAATGGTTATCCCATCCCTTGTATCATCCCATTCCTCCCTCCCTCCCATTTTCCCCTTACTCCCCTCTCCTATGACTGTGAGTGAGGGGGACTTCCTCCCCCTGTATATGCTCATAGGGTATCAAGTCGCTTCTTGGTAGCCTGCTATCCTTCCTCTGAGTGTCATCAGGCCTCCCCATCCAGGGGACGTGGTCAAATATGGGGCACCAGAGTTCGTGTGAAAGTCATACCCCACTCTGCACCCAGCTGTGGAGAATGTTCTGTCCATTGGCTAGATCTGGGTAGGGGTTCGATGTTTGCTGCACGTATTGTCCTTGGCTGGTGCCGTAGTTTGAGCAGGACCCCTGGTTTTTTTGGTTTTGAGTGTGTGTGCACTTTCTTTTGTTAGAATTTATTTTTGTTTTTATGTGTTTTGTCTTTTTTTGTTTTTGTTATGTTGGATTGAGGGATTCTTTTCTTTCTTTTGAGAAAGATCAAAAACTTGAAGTTGGTTGAGTAAGAAGATGGGAGGGGAATCTGGGAATACATGGAAAAATGGAAGGAATATGATCAAAATATATAGAAAGAAACATGTTTTTAAAACTGAGAAAGTATTAGCAACAAAAGAAAATAAAGCAAACGAAATACACTTAAAATTATTAATTTTCATTATAAATATTTAATAGCTATTTTACTGAGGACAATGTCCACTGGCACGGTAATCATTATCCCAAACAACACATCAATTAGTGGCAAGAGATTGGCTTCAATCTTTATTGTGAATATTAGCACAGTGAAAATGGGCTAGTGTCTTAATGTTATCATAAGAACAGTCTTGTCATGTGAGCCCCTTGTAAAATATTTTCCTTATTATCTCTAATGTAGACTGTGAAAGCCACTGAAATACATCAAGGTAGGAAGAATGTGGACAAATTGAATCCCACTCATCTCTTTCTTAATGCTGAATGGTGTTCTCTTATATTATAAGAGCACAAAGATTGTTAATTTATCCTTTTATGATTCTCAGACTGTTACCAGTTTGAAAAACATGTACTGTTAATACTGCTATAAGAATCTTGTGTAAATATAGATTGTCTACTCCTTTTGTATAAATTTCTAGGGATGGAACTGTTAATAAATTAAACTCAGGTTCAACTTTGTTAGGAATTGCCTGTCACACAATTTATGTTTCTATTAGGAGTATATGAACATGGTAGTGGAACAAAACACAGCACACATTGTCAGAAGAGGTAGAAGAAGGCACAGATACCAAAGAACCAATCTGAATGAGTTTGTGTCAGTCTCCTGTTTTACATTCAGATTGAGTCAAGTTTTCTTAACTCTGTCTTATATTTCAATTTAGTGTACACTAATAAAAGAACCAACTTAAATGTAAGTTGGTAGAAAATAAAGCAAAGCTACATGATTACATCGTGGACAACTTTTAAAATATATCTCATCTCAGAATGTCAAGTATCTATCAGCAAAGTTATTTCCTGTGGTGCCATGTTTAAAGACAGAATGTGGTTTATTTTATGGATGCACTGCTAGCTGAAACTGATTCTTTGGAGTGTTGTCTCAAGTAGGAAAGTGCAGAGAACCAATTGAGATATCCACGCCTTTTATATGTGTTTATCTGAACTTAAGCACAAGAAATTGAGTATAGGCATAATGCCATCTGTGTAGATGTGCTTCTTCCTGGGGTATACTTGTCATTGAAATCAGAATTTATATTACTTGAAATTTGTACACATAATTTCAGCATATGATTCGATAATATTGCTATAAAAGGAAAGAAGATAATGATGAAGACATAACTAATGTCTAATATTGGAGTTGAGTATCAAATGCAGGAAAGTTACTTCTTTGGATAATATTTCAGAAGTTACCCTGGAACATGGTTTCTTTTTTAATTTAATTTTTAAAATATTTATTCACTTAACATCCCAAGAGTAGCCTCCTCCCTTGTCTCTTCCAGTTCCCACCCTCCTGTCCTCTTCCCCCTATCTCTTTGACCTAGTCCTCAAAAATTAGGAAGTCTTCTCCCCTATCAAGTCTCATCAGGACTGCCGGCATACTTATCCTCTGTGGCCTGGCAAAGCCAATCTGCTGTAGAATAATTTATTAGAATGTTTAGTCCTCAATCGGTTCGAATATTTGGGAAGGATTAGTAGAGTGGCCCTGGAAGGTGTGTGTTTCTAGGGGTGGGCTTTGAGCTTTGACATTCCCAGGTACCTCACTCTGTCTCCTGTTTGTGGATCAGATGTAAGCTCTTAGCTTCTGATCCATCACCATGGCTATGTGCCTGCTGCTGTAATCCACATCACCATTGTCATGGACTTTGGAACTCTAAGCGAGCTCTCAATGAAGTCTTTATTCAAAAGTTGTCTTCGTCTTGGTATCTCTTCATAGCAGCAGAAAAGTAACTAAGGGACCAGAGATGGTTGAATAAAATGCTAGTTTTGAATAAAAATGGTGGTCTACTCATACCACTGTTGTTTTCCTAGATTCCATTCGGAATGCTATGCTGTAGTTAAGTTACATGTATTTGTCATGTATGGTCAGGCTTCTATGATGTGTGGCAGGTTCTGAGTTTCTCAACAACCCTGTGTATATGTGTGTGTGTGTGTGTGTGTGTGTGTGTGTGTGTGTGTGTGTGTGTGTGTGTGTTGTAGTAGATGCATATACTGGGTTGTCTTATCCAGCCGTCATATGAGGGGAGGTGCCTAGTGTTATTGCACCACATGGCAGGCTTGCTCTATTATGGAGAGAAATGGAAGAGGACAGGACTGGAAGGTGTGTGTGTGTGGGGGGGGTGCTGAGAAGGACTGGAAGGTGTGTGTGGGGGGGGTGCTGAGAAGGTCTGGAAGGTGTGTGTGGGGGGGGGGTGCTGAGAAGGACTGGAAGGTGTGTGTGGGGGGGTGCTGAGAAGGACTGGAAGGTGTGTGTGTGTGGGGGGGTGCTGAGAAGGACTGGAAGGTGTGTGTGTGGGGGGGTGCTGAGAAGGACTGGAAGATGTGTGGGGGGGGTGCTGAGAAGGACTGGAAGGTGTGTGTGTGTGGGGGGGGGTGCTGAGAAGGACTGGAGGTGTGTGGGGGGGGTGCTGAGAAGGACTGGAAGGTGTGTGTGGGGGGGTGCTGAGAAGGACTGGAAGGTGTGTGGGGGGGTGCTGAGAAGGACTGGAAGGTGTGTGGGGGGGGTGCTGAGAAGGACTGGAAGGTGTGTGTGTGTGGGGTGTGTGGGGTGCTGAGAAGGACTGGAAGGTGTGTGTGTGTGGGGGGGTGCTGAGAAGGACTGGAAGGTGTGTGTGGTGGGGGGGTGCTGAGAAGGACTGGAAGATGTGGGTGGGGGGGTGCTGAGAAGGACTGGAAGGTGTGTGTGTGTGGGGGGGGTGCTGAGAAGGACTGGAAGGTGTGTGTGTGGGGGGGGTGCTGAGAAGGACTGGAAGGTGTGTGTGGGGAGGGTGCTGAGAAGGACTGGAAGGTGTGGTGGGGGGGGGGGTGCTGAGAAGGACTGGAAGGTGTGTGTGGGGGGGTGCTGAGAAGGACTGGAAGGTGTGTGTGGGGGGGGGTGCTGAGAAGGACTGGAAGGTGTGTGTGTGGGGGGTGCTGAGAAGGACTTGAAAGGTGTGTGGGGGGGGTGCTGAGAAGGACTGGAAGGTGTGTGGGGGGGGTGCTGAGAAGGACTGGAAGGTGTGTGTGGGGGGGGTGCTGAGAAGGACTGGAAGGTGTGGGGGGGGGTGCTGAGAAGGACTGGAAGGTGTGGTGTGGGGGGGTGCTGAGAAGGACTGGAAGGTGGTGTGGGGGGGGGTGCTGAGAAGGACTGGAAGGTGTGTGTGGGGGGGTGCTGAGAGGACTGGAAGGTGTGTGTGTGGGGGGGTGCTGAGAAGGACTGGAAGGTGTGTGTGGGGGGGGTGCTGAGAAGGACTGGAAGGTGTGTGGGGGGGGGTGCTGAGAAGGACTGGAAGGTGTGTGGGGGGGGTGCTGAGAAGGACTGGAAGGTGTGTGGGGGAGGTGCTGAGAAGGACTGGAAGGTGTGTGAGGGGGGGTGCTGAGAAGGACTGGAAGGTGTGTGGGGGGGTGCTGAGAAGGACTGGAGGTGGTGTGGGGGGGGGTGCTGAGAAGGACTGAAGGTTGTTGGGGGGGTGCTGAGAAGGACTGGAAGGTGTGTGTGTGGGGGGGGTGCTGATAAGGACTGGAAGGTGTGTGTGTGGGGGGGTGCTGAGAAGGACTGGAAGGTGTTGGTGTGTGGGGGGGTGCTGAGAAGGACTGGAAGGTGTGTGGGGGGGGTTGCTGAGAAGGACTGGAAGGTGTGTGTGGGGGGGGAGGTGCTGAGAAGGACTGGAAGGTGTGTGTGTGGGGGGGGGTGCTGAGAAGGACTGGAAGGTGTGTGTGTGGGGGGGGTGCTGAGAAGGACTGGAAGGTGTGTGTGTGGGGGGGGGTTCTGAGAAGGACTGGAAGGTGTGTGTGGGGGGGGTGCTGAGAAGAAAGGAGCGAGGGGAAATTGTGGTCAGGATGTAGTATATAACAGAAGGAACTTTAAAAAAAAAATTTAAACAAGATCAATTACTTTGTTATTTGTGAATGGATATATGATTTGGGGCCAATAATAAAAATTGGAAATTCATCAAACAAAAAAAAAAAAAAAAAAAAACAAATGGTACAAGAACACATAGATAGCTAGCCCAAAAGAGATTTTTAAAAGTTTTTTTTTTACATTGCAAATAGATTTTCCCCATAAAATATAGTGTAATTACAGTTTCTCTTTTCTCAATTTCTCCCAGATTAGCCGAGGCTTCTTACCACTGAAATCCACACCTTTTCTTTCTTTTTCTTCCCCTTGAAAGCAAATAGGCATTTTAAAAAATAAAAATAATTGAATTAAATTAAATAAGATAATATAAAAACAAATGAGAATAAGACAAAGGCTATTTTCGGGGTCATGTGGAAACCTCATATAGTAGAGTGTCCTGAAGTGTGAACATATATGAAAGAAATAAAAATGGATTCAGAAAACTACAGGGGAGACCAAGCCCCAACTAGACAACTCTATCCTCCAATGAAGCCTCCAGGGGCAGGAATGAGTTACATGTAATTAAGCTGTAGACCAAAGGGGACCTAGAGAAAACCTCAAACTGCCAAAAGATAATTTTGATCCATTCTTACACTGTTAATAAAAACTAAGTAAAATGCATGAACTTAAATATTAGAGCTAGGACTATAAAACTGAAGGCTGGACCTTCACCAATCTTACATCTGACTGAGGAATAATATTCAAAATTTTTTAACAAAAAGAAGAAATAGACACCCATACATGTATGTAGCAGATGTGCAGCTTGGACAACATGTGGGTCCGCTAAGACTGAGAGTAGAGGCTATCTCTAAGTCTGTTCCCTGCCGCTGGACCACTTTCCTCTAGCTGGGTTGGCTTGTCAGGCCCCAGTGAGAGAGGATGCACTTACTTCTGCTGCAATTTGCAGAGCATCCCATGCGTGTCTTTCTGGGTTTGGGTTACCTCACTCAGGATGATCATTTCTTGTTCCATCCGTGTGCCTGCAAATTTCAAGCTTTCCTTGCTTTTAATGGCTGCATAGTATTTTATTGTGTAGATTGTGCCACAGTTTCTTTACCCATTCTTTGGCTGTTGTTTCCAGATGCTTGCAGTCTGTGTTCCAGGTTAGTGTTTATCTGTGTCTTCCCCATGTCCACTTTCGAGAAGCCTCAGGTCATTGTCCACAATGAAGTACACAGTGTCTGACTGCAAATGGGTGCCTTGTAGTTCCAAAAGCGTGATGATGATGGTCAACTTCAGCTGGGGCACCAGCATTACCCAGGTGTTCGAGATCCTGAGCAGAGACCTAAAGCTATCACAGAAGACTTAAAATGCTAAGCCCATAACGTGTGGAGCATTTGGTGTCGAGTCATTGTACCAGAGATTTTGACGGAAAACTCCATATACAAAATGTGGAAGCTCCAGAGATGTTGGTGTATTCTGTAAAGGTGACTGCAAATGCAGCAGCCGATTCCAGAGCAGCAGCAGAGACCAGAACCTCAAAGTGTTTTCTGCAGTGTTTCTCTCTAGGAGCGTCTGAAAGCAGAGCGATGAACAGCCGAACAATAGGAAACGATGCCAAGAACAAAAAGCCCAGCCCCTTGGTTTGGGCTCATATATATGCCTCCTGTCAGAGTTGGTACTAGGATGTGTATCAGTTTGCAAAGGCCATGCTTCCACAAGAGGAAGCTACCTTGTATAATGGACACCACATATTCTCTCACAAGCCTGTTTCCAGCAAACAAAAACCACACACCCTCACACAATTCTGTTTTACTTCCCACAGTTGGGATGAAAACAAAAACATGTTTACATCCACTGCATTTTATAGTGGAGCATCTTTATGGTATATGCCAGGACAAACTGCAGCAACCATGGACAATGCATGCAGAGAATTTAGAGCCCCTGTTCAGATATAGCCAATGGACAGCTCATTCTCCAAGGCTATAGGGGTAGCAGGGATTGACTGCCTCTGACACGAACTGTAGTTCTCCCAATTTGATCACTTCCCTTGGATAGGAGGCCATGCAGGCACACAGAGGAAGGGATTACAGACTATCCAGGTGAGACCTGATAGGCTGCTGTCAGAGGGTGGAGTATGAGCCTCCCCCCAGGCTCATCAGTCAGAGGTGTCAAGGAGGGGAATAGAGTGGAAGAGGGAGGGAGGGTGGTAACCAGAAGACACAAGTGAGGGGATAACAATTGGGATGTAATATGAATACATTCTATATATACATATAATAAATTTACACATCTAATAAACATTATATAAATCTGAAACTGTGGTACATTTATGCAATAGAATACTACTCAGCTATCAAACACAAGGGAATTATGACATTTTCAGGCAAATGGATGTAAATAGAAAAAAATCATCCTGAGTGAAGTAACTCAAACCCCAAAAGACATAAATGGTATGTACTCACTTTTAAGTGGATATTAGTCATAAAGCACATGAAAGCCATACTACAATCCACAGACCCGAAGCAACTAAGCTCAAGGTGGGCCCAAGGGAGGATGCTTGAATCTCACTCAGAAGAGGAAATAAAATAGGCATTGACACTTTATGGAGAGAGGAAAGAGGGTAAGAAAGGGGATTGAGAGGGGAGCAGGGATGGGGATTAGGGTCAGGGAGAGCAGAAGCAGAGACAGCTGGGTAAAAGAATGGAAGTCAGAGACGGTGAGGCAGCTTTGCAGCTTGACGGAGACCCGGCAGAGAAACACTTAAAGAAATGCTAGTCCTCATTAGTCATCAGAGAAATGCAAATCAAAACGACACTGAGATTCCATCTTACACCCATCAGAATGGCTAAGATCAAAACCTCAAATGACACCACATGTTGGCGAGGATGTGGAGAGAGAGGAACACTCCTTCATTGCTGGTGGGAATGCAAACTAGTACAACCACTTTGGAAAGTTATCTGGCGCTTTCTCAGAAAAATGGGAATAGGGCTTCCTCAAGACCCAGCTATCCCACTCCTTGGAATATAATCCTTGGGCTATAGCATTTTTTAAGTGAAACAGAACACTGCACCTAGTTTCCTACCTCAAGAAAGATGAGTCCTGAATTCTGTGATAAAGAAGATATACGTTGGATAGCTATAATCAATATGTCATTTTGTCCAGTTATCAAGCCTCAATTTAATATACTTACATGTGGCTTTTACAAAAGGAAAAGACAAATTGACTGTATGCTTTCTAATCTGGATGCTTGCTCAGACAGCTGCTGTCACAGGCTATATAATTTTTCCTCTACCTTCTTTTCCTGTTAGCATTTTAAGACCTACTAACTTTTTTTTGTATTCGTATAAACATGTTAGAGATCAGAAAGCCTTTTTAAGGCAAATTTTAAAAGATAATCATTTTAAGTCAAATTTTAAAAGATAATCAAAGGATGGACTGGACACCTATACATGTTCAATACCATCTTTGAATTTCAAACCTATTTTCCACACAGTGGTATGAAAAACAAACACTTAGCTCCAGAATTCTTTTGCCAGAAGAGTAATTATCAAATTTGACCAATAAATGGCCAAATGCAGATTAGGATGATGGGAAAGGCAGAGATGTTATTATTCTTCTGTGGCAAGTTTTGTATGTGCAAATGATCAGAGTCCACATAGTGATGAATCTCCTATTTGAAATAGTATCCTGAAAATCATTCAATTTGAAGTTATTGGGTGGACATATTATGGGTGGAGGCTTCGACAGTGTTAAGTGTTTTTATTGTTAATCCCTCAGAAGGGATTTCAGTCTCTGAGGCCATCCATACTGTTGCTATAGAAATTGCAGGTTTTCTAGTACAAGATGACACAATATGGTAAAATAAAAACTAGCACATTGAAATTACCATATAAAATGACACAATATGACAAAAAACCTATACATTGAAACTGGACAGAACAAAGCAACAGGGAAACAAAGTGCACAAGAGAAGGCACAAGAATCAAAGACCCGCTTGTTGGTATGCTCAGAAGTCTCATAAAAATAACAAATTGGAAGCCATAATATATATGCAGAAGACATGAAACAAACAGGTATAGGCCCTGTGGATGTTTCCTAAGTCTCTGTAAGGCATATGATCTTTGATCATGTTGGTTTAAAGGTCTCTGTTTTCTTGGTGTCCTCTATCTTCTCTGACTCTTATGTTCTTTCAGCTTCCTCTTCCATAAAGTTCCCAGAGCCTTGAGGGGGACATTCCACATAGCACTGAGAGTTCTGATCTTGGAACACTCAACCATATACATTATTCTAATAAATGCATCATCTATAATATGATTTTTTAAGTTGGGCTTCACACAATGCTTCATCTGCTTTCTTCTCTATTATTGAATCCCATTCAATTGTCAAATATAAAAATTTTACTTCCATACCTCTACTAGAGGCAGACATGGGGACTGAAGAGGTCACCATCTAACCAGACAAAACTCCTAGTAGAGGGAAGGGAAGACCTACCCACCCACAAGAAACGTTGATGCAAAATTTACTCTCCCTACAAAATGTGCAGAGATAAAGAAAGAACAAAGACTGAGGGAACGTCCAACTAATGCCTGGCCATACCGTACAAGACAGTCAATTCCTAATACTATTGACAACACTTTGCTATGCTTGTAGACAGAAGCCTAGCATAGCTGTCCTCTGAGAGATTCCACCTAGCAATAGATCAGAACAGATACTGAGACAGTCAAACATTAGGCAAAGTGCAATTGAGATTTGTGGAAGAGTGAAAGTAAGGATGGAAGGACCTGGAGGGAACAGTAGTTCTACAAGAAGACCAACAGATCCAATTAACCTGGGTCCCAGGAAGCGGGTAGAGATTGCAGCACTGTATGTACTGGACCTAGGCCCCCTATACATATGTTCCTGACAGGTGGCTTGGTATTCATGTGGGGCTGATGTGGGGCTCTTCTTTTCTGAAGTGTAGGGCAGGGAGTTTGGTACTGGGAGGAGAGAAGTAGGGAGCTATGATTGGGTTGTAAAATGAATAAATAAATTAATTACTTAAAAATAATTTTATGTCCATTATTAACAGCTGGGGGTGGTCATATAGCCTCATACCCTAAAAATACAAACCATACAAAGGAGTATAGTGGTTTTCCTGATTATTTAAAGACAACTATGACAGTGAATTCTATAAAATACAGGGTTACTGAACACATATTAATGGTTAATTTATTTTCAAGTATGTTAACCAGTCCTGATTTATTAAAAATATTTCCTCCATTTAAAAAACAACCTATATTGAATAATTTGGTATGCTTGACATAAGTTCATATACTGTTATCACTTGATCCTCTATAAACCTGGGTAATATTTACTTTCCTTCCTGAATTTATTAAATTTATTCCTCTCATAAAAGAGAGCCTTTTGATGTTTTCAAACAGAACAGTAAGCAATTTGGGTTTGGCTGTAATTACAGTAGAGCCTGCGTCATCATTTAATCATATAGGAGGGATATACACTAATGTAGCTAATTTAAATATTCACCAGGGAGGAACACTTAAACTTACAGATAATTGGTTGGCATTCATAGCTTCAATCACTTACTTATAAACCATAAAATTAATTGCTGTATCATTCACATTTTACAATATAGAAATATGTTCATGGTGACCTTCATCCAAACTATAGTTGAAGCACTCAAAGTTACCTCATTATCAAGAATGCTGAATAATGAATCTCAGTCTGGATATGAAGTGCTTTACCTGTCTTTATATTGATATTCTATTTGTTTATGGAAACATTTTATTGATAAAGAGCATATCAATTAAAGTGAGTCTAGATTTCATGATTTGGATATTAATAAACCTTGTACTTGGCTATAGTTACAAGCTGTCAAAAATTTACCTTTATTCAAATCATTGATAGCTTAATTCTACAAATATTTAAATGGTTATAATAATAAAAATATTATGATAAATGTTAAACCCACAAAAATTCTCTTCTGAGTTTATGGACTTAGTAGATGTAAGATATTCAGGAAATGAATAATTCATTTGTAATAAACTTAAACAATAACCAATGTAGACTTCTCAGATTATATTTTACATATTGTGGAAAAGAAAAATGAAAGCATGAGAATGAAGCGTCACAAATCCTATTTTATTAAAGATTATAAAAATAAGTAAACAGAGACATTAATTGTAGAATCTAATCACACATTAATATAGTTACAGTATAGAGCCTAGTTTTACTGCTTTTACCTGTATTTCTGACTTCTTTTTCTATTATTGTTGTTATATGTACATAGATCCATACATGTAAATAGATATATTAATATAACCTACTAGTGCTATTTATTGTCACTCATACATTTATTTTTTTAGCACTGACCACTTGATATTGGATAAATCACTAAGGGGCTCATGTAGGGAGAGCGCTGATTGCCCCTCTCTTAGTTGTCACTAGTTACCTGTAGCTCTTCACCTATGTATGGGGATTGTGAGACAAAAGGACAGAAAAACATACTACAATTAAATGGGACCGGGAAGCAAGTAGAAATTCCTATCCTTATATAATACAGAATATATAGATTTCAAATTAAAACAAGCCAGAAGAGATAAAGGGCACTTCAACTTAATGGTGGACACAGTTTTTCAGGAGGACATTGCAATTCCAAACAAACACCAAACTATGACCCACAAACAATGACTTCACAAACAACAAAACAAAAGAAGCTAGTGGAACTAAAGCAGTGCACTGAAGCTTCTTCTTAGTAAACCATAAAGTCACAAGACAAATTTTAACAAATTCAGAAAACTTGAAGTAACTCCTTCTATACTATCTGAGTGCAATGACATAAAAAATAACAGAAATCAAATATCTAGTAATTACATAAACTCTAGTGACTACACAAAATATTACTGAATGATAAGTGGACCAAAGAAGAAAATAAATAATCTCCAAAATATTTTCTTGAACTGAATGAAAATGAAAACACAACACACCATAACCTTTTGGGCTCAGTAAAATCTGCGTTAAAAGGGAAAAGTATAGTCCTAAAAGCCTACATCAGAAAAATGCCAATTAAGCGGCCATGGATTTGAAGGAGAATGGGGCACAATAAATGATTTGGAGGGAAGGGAGAAATATTTTAATTAATTAAAATGGCAATAGTAAAAAAAAAACTAGAATGTGAGCAGTAAATGATGGAATCAAACAACTCAAGAATTTAGGAAAACACAAACAAATTAAACCCGCATTCAGTGGATGCAAGGGTAATAAAAATCAGCGACTTACCTCTTAGCCAGCTCCAGGCTCTTGGTTAGTTACTACATTATATTTGTGATGAAATCAGAATCATTGCTGAGTTCCTGGGCAACTCACATAAGAGCTTGCAGGCTCCTTGGAAGAAGAGTCCAGGATTTGAGCCAGTACTCTGCGTGACAGGACTCTGAAGAAAAAAGGCAGAATTTTGGTCTCTAAGATTCTGACCAAACTCTTAACTACTGTGGACAATTTCAAAACAGAATGTGAGTTAAAGTTATAGTCTCCTGTTTTAGGAGGCTGTGTTTTACAATGTAAGTGTCTTATCATATCAAGTATATGTTTGTATTATAAAAGTTGTTAATTCAAAGCCAGAACAAATGCAGAAGTGGGTCTCAGTACCCATCATCCTACATAATAGCACTAGACGTTAAATTGCTGTATTTAACTTTTATTGGGAATTTCCTAGTTTTATTGGTTTTTCTTGTAGGGCATTTGCCCAGTACTCATGCACTATAGAAATAGTCAACACAACAGATAATGACATAAAAATTGATAGGTATTTAATGTTGTATAATAGCTAATTAAAGATTTACAAATGTCTAAGATAATCTACAGTAACCAAAACAATTAAACACATTTCCTTTTTTATCCTTTTGATTTTAATTTTAATATACTCTAGACATATTTAGGATATTTGGAGTTTCTTCTATTCAGTATTATTTTCCATACTGAAAATCTACTGTTTTGTGTAAGTAGCTACATGCTAAATGGCTTGGGAACCATGTTTGAAGAAAGATATTCAATGCCTGACGCTACAGAAAAAGCAAAGAATGGTGAAAGAATATATTTGCCAAATTTACTAGGCTTACCATAGAATGTAGACCTTGGGTTTTTTTTTTTTAGTAACAACCATTGTTATATTTCCCTTTGTTGTTTATCACTACATAGTAAATGTATTCTATCAGCACGTTGCTTCAAAATAATCAGCGAAGGAAATGGAAAACTAATAGGAGAGGCAGACATGGGTGGGGGAAGAATATCCTATCCATTCTTCTGAGATCTTTTCTCAACTCAACCTTGACCTTGGGGTTCTGTATGCATCCTCATGCTTCTTATGTGCAGCAATTCTCATGCTAAAGAAACTGAAGAGCATGTGCTCCATTCTACCAGATCTCCCTCAACTGCTCACCTGGTTGCAAATTTTTCCTTAGTCTCCTATTCATAGTTGAATGTAATGACCTTCTCCTACTGCATTTTCACAGTTGTTTATCACAATAATAATCCTGACTGAAGTAACTCTTACCATTTAAACAACCACACGCACACACACATACACACAAATATATATACAAACACACACATACATAATTATTATGCAAAGTTAACACAGGTCAACGTTACATAAGATGTCTACGTTTGTTTTAAATCACTCTTCGTATTGTCATATTTGTGAGTACCATATATTTGTCTTTACGAGGTGTGCTACATGCCCTTAGCTAACCAAGTTTCAAGGACTTGTGAGAGTAAGTTTAGTTTATCTCTTAAAAATCCTATGCATTTGTCTCTCAATTTCAAACTTGAATTTCATCTTGGAGTGCTTTCACTCACCTAAGGGACTGCTGAGCTAAAAGATAATGTTGTGAACCTGCTGTTTTAGAATAGTGATGTGATAAGCTGCACCCCAAAGACTTTAACAGTCATGTTTCTAGATAATCTTTATTCCCTGTTCATATTTTGTTTCAATAAAAGTTGATTAAGGGTACACGGTAGTGCCATTTCAATACTCTAATTGCATAAGGAGTTAATAAAGATTCTCCATCAATTTTGTCATTGTTACACAGATACATCTTAACCTATTAGAAGGCCAGGGAATTTCAAAAACTTTCCTTGTCTATAACTTTTGGTTTCAGAAAGGTACTGATACAAATACACAAAAGCACCATTTCCTAGAATAATTAAAAACAGAGTAGAGAGACTAGAAACTTATTTATATTTCAGTTATATACATTAAAAAACTAAAAATTATCTTGCTTTTCATGTGAATTTTAATATTATTACAGTTCATTTCTTTATCTAATATGGTCAATGTGTTTATGGTTCATTAATTTTGCATTATTTGTCTATATTTAATATCTTCATATATGTATGTAATGATGACATGTAAAATAGAGAGGGAGATTATTTATTTTCTGCTTCATGAAATAATAGTACATTTAGAAACCAATGGCATGTTTAGCTCAGTTTAACACTTTATTTTACTGATTCCGCTTAGAAATGATTGCTTAAATAGAAACAACAGAAAAAGAAATCAGTGGGTTTGGAAGATAAAATTGTTGCGTTCAACCAAGTCAGAATCACAAGGACTTAATTTACTGTTTATAACGTAATTAAAATCAAATCTTTGGAAACTGACCAACCTCAGGTGGATGCCATTTGTGTCTTAGGCGTGGAACTCTTAAGTGTTAAGCTCACTTCATTCTCTATCAACGCTTATTTTAGTGCCTCAGGGGAGTCCACAGGTCATAGTGTAGGAGAGGTGATTATAAGCATGGCTGGGTCCATCTCTGGCTGTTGGCTATTGGAACCAGGCTCCAGGTCTTTCACCTTCCTGTAAGTCAGAGGGGAAGGCTTAAATTTAACTGTCTCTTTGGATCCTCTGGCAACCAGCTCCCATCCTCTAGAAGTGACCTTATAGGCTAAAAAAGCTATAATGGAAAGGAGGTTATTATAAGTAAGAGAATGAAGTCTTCTTTTCTTCTTAACCCCATCACTGCACATATGAACTTTAACTATGTACCCAGAACAAGTGAACACACACACACATACACACACACACACACACACAGACACACACAGACACACACACACACACACATACACACACACACATACACACATTAATTTGATATTAATTTCAAAGGCAATTTGTATTCCCAGTGGTTGCAACCATATAAATTTATATACTCTGTATTTTAAAAGTGCAATAAAACATTAGAATTATCTCAATTTTCTTATATTTTAAGTATAAACTTAGTATGTACTTCCCTATTTTTCAATACATGTTATGTGTGTTACTGTATTTAAACAGATTTTTTGAAAGCAATTAAGCAATTTATATATATATAAAAAAAAAAAACTAAGCTGAGTGTGGTGGCGCACACCTTTAATCCCAGCACTCCGGAGGCAGAGGCAGGCGTATCACTGTGAGTTCCAGGACAGGCTGGTCTACAGAGGGAGTCTAGGACAGCCAAGGCTACACAGAGAAACCCTGTCTCGAAAAACCAACAAAACAGAATAAATCCCTGAGTAAACTAT
The DNA here is from genome assembly GCF_903995435.1 of Acomys russatus. NCBI lineage: Eukaryota > Metazoa > Chordata > Mammalia > Rodentia > Muridae > Acomys > Acomys russatus. The sequence continues at coordinate 46,203,895 of NC_067163.1, read as the reverse complement.
TTGAATTGATCAGTTATTGTTTGACTTTAAGCATGGAGTGTCTATGGTTTTGTAATGTCTATTTAGTTTGAGCGGAAGTTATCTAACATGAACGATGTTCCCGTGTTAGTGTAAAAATAGTACGAGAAATTATTTCACTGATAGTAATTAACAATAAGGCAGCCACAGTCTATAATCAGGGAGTCATGGAAACAGACCCAAGAAAAACAAAGTAGCTATAGATACTGAAAACAAAAACAAAACAAAACAAAAACGGGTCATCAGCTTTGTGAACAAGGAGGTTTCACAATGAGTGTGCAGAGTCCTGTAGAGGCCTTTACCCCACAAGCGGTCAGGGACCACCCCGATTTCAGGTTCTTCCTCCTCCCTGGAAAGCTTTGCCTTTTGTTCTTTTTAAATGTTGGTGCTCTTGACTGCTGGAAATTTTTGGGGCCCCTTTTATCCCTTTAACTCCCATTCCCGCAGGTAGACTTCTTTTTGATCCTGTGCTCTTTCATTACACCAGTTCCTTGACCAATCAAAAGCACCCATTCACATCAAATTAAAGAACCAGGTCCATCCCAAGAGGACGCCTAAATTACTGAATTACAAATAGTTAGGACCTCCTTGTTCTGTTTTGGGAAAATGTTCTATTTTTATTCTTCATTAGGCCTAAATAAAGCTCTATCATGAGGAGATGCTTTATACTCATTATCTGTTCACCTAGTGCCAGGCAATTTTAATTATTCAAATGTTCACAGAGCACATTATTCATATATTTTTCTAAATCATATTTCCTTTCCCTAATGAGAAAGGTTGACATAACTTAAGTACCCTAAGATATTAACTATTTTATTATCATAATCATTTATTTAGAAACTGGAAAAAATAGCTAGAACACTACATTATATTTGATTTATTTTAGCTGAGCGACTATCATGTTTTATTGAAGGAGTAAGAATAATTATATGAAATCTTAGACCTGAATCTTTCTGATCTTGGAATTTTTTTTCTCAAATATTTACCCCTGGTGACGTATCCCTTTTGGCTGATTTTGTGATGAGGAAACGAAGAACTGTCTCAAGAAAAAGTGTCTGACAGCCAATATTTTCATAAAGGTAAAGTTTAATTAAGTTAAATAGGCTGCTTAGTCATTCATATGGCATAATGACTTCAAAATAATGCTAAAATTGTGTGTCTTATTGAAGTCTTAAATTAAGTTTAGAGTTGGTTGTTTGCCACCTGTACTGTAAGCAGGCTTCTCTGTAGAAGCACTGATATGACTATTTCATTACAGTGGTCTGTTGATTGCATAGACTAGACTTTATATAAAGTATCCTATCAGGCTGTGTGGTGGTGGCACATAATTATAATCCCAGCATTTGTGGACAGAGAGTGCTGGCTCTCTGTGAGTTCTAGCCCAGCCTGGTCTATAGAGCAAGTGTCAAGACAGACAGGGCTACAAAGAGAAACCTTGTCTCAAAAATTAAAATATATGTGTGTGTGTGTGTGTGTGTGTATATATATATATATATATATATATATATATATTAGGATGTTTGTCATAAAACTTTATTTCAGAAAAAAAGTGTTTTAACTAGGTTAAAATGTTATTTTTCATTTTATAACCTTTTAATTTTCTAAATAGCACATTCAGAGATTGCATAGTAAAATTTAACATTTACTACTTACATAAGTTTAGAGCAATTTTATTGTCCTAATGCTTTCTATTGCTTTGTAACAAATTTTCATAACCTTGAGGTTATAGTATAACAAAATTGTATCAGAGTTTCAATAGGTCAGACTTCCAGGCGTGGGCTAGCAACATACTCATTCTCCAAGCTGATTTCTATGTGTCACTTCCTCTACTATCTAATTGAAGTGGCTGTGGCTGTTCTTGTTTACTTTGGTTATTGACAAAATAGGTTCTTATGCAAATAAAGGCTAGGCACCTCAGTCTTTCTGCAAGATAAAATCGGTGTATACTCTTACCTCCTTAAATGTCACTCTATCAGCCTAGTACATTTTATCTGTGAAAAGGGAAAGAAATGCAAGTTATGATTCTAGCTAAAAAAAAAAAAAATGCCAAAAATAATAGCAAAAGGATTGAATCCACACTTTATAGAATTCACTAAAAAATACACTTTATTTTATCATCAGTTTCACTACACAATATGGACATTCCGTCCTATTTATTATTAACAATTTTCTTTTTTGAGTGGTGTGGGGGTTTCAAGAGCTGCCTTGAAGACAGAAAGCGGAAAGAAGAGACATTATGCCATTGTGCCTACTAGAGGTATACAGCTTCAGGCACCTGCTTTTATCCTCGAAGTAACTGATATTCAATGGAGACAAACATGTACAGATGCCATGTCCAAGAATTAGCCCATACTTGGCCTACTCAGGGACAATGCTAAGAGCCTCACATTTGAAGACACCTTAACAATAACTCCTAATAATGGATAAATGATGAACAAAATGACTTAATCATCACTTTTGTTCCAATTGTGTCTCCAGAGACTGCATAACTCTTAGGGATACAAAATTGCAAGAAGACATTCAATGTGTATAAACACCAGAACAAAAGTGCCATTGATCTAACCAATTTATAAAAATGTACATTTTTATCTTCTCTCAATTATGGATCTATGTTTATATATACCATTATTTGAGGTCTAATGCCACCTATTTTAGAGCACACACTTTGAAATGCACATTACTCAAATGTCTTGTCTCTGACACATTTTGCTTTGGAATCAGAAATTATTTTATTAAAATTAAAATTAAAAATTCTTCTTCTGATTACCTAAGTTTAATTTTTAATGTAAGAACAGAAGCAAATGGAGTGCTTAGAAGCAGATCAATGTCCTCTCTTCTCAAAAGGAGCTTAGAATTAACAAAAAACTTAGAGCCCATTTAATTATTTGCATAAGGGTTTTCATGACTATTGAAAAGTTATCTGCTTTTAAATCCCCAGCTGCTAGTGGGATTGCATAGCATTTATAGATCTCTGTAAATGCAGTGAATATTGACAGACTGTGTAGAACACAATGATTTAAGTTAATTGCTATCACTCTGTAAACTTTTCTGCTTACTTTTTTAAATAAATAGAACCTGGTAAAGACTATTAGGCAAAAAATGTATGCCCTATTTAAAAAACACACACTTTAGCAACCAGGTTGGTGCACATGAATATAACATTTACTTTTTAAAGCATTGTTACTTAAAATATAGCAAATGGATTCCTAAAGGAGAGAAAATTACTGGAAGAGATTGGCATTGCCATTTCTAAAGGATACGTTTATTAGTAAGGATAGTTCGTACTTGGTTTTTATAAACTTTGTATTCACTCTTTGTGTTTCACATCATGCATCGCAGTCCTGCTCATCTCCCGGACGCCTCACATCTGCCCTTCATCCTTGCAACCTCCTCCCAAAATAAAGAAAGCATGCAAGCCAACTAACAAACAACAACAACAGCAAAACATCTCATCATGGAAGCTGTAGTATGTCACAGTGTGTCCTACAGTATACTCTCTGTCCCACACATCTTCCCTTGCAAATGTTCACTGCAGTGAGTCATTGGTCTGGTTCGAGATCCCCGGCTTTTGTGACATCATCAATATTGGATGCTCCCAGAGCCTCTTCCCAGTTATCCTGTTGTTGTTGCCCACGGAGATCCTGAAGCTTTGGCTCAGCAAAACTGGCCTTTTCACATGTCCCAAACACTTGTTGATCATAGAGGTTTTGAGGTGGGCCAATTTCTAATCCTGGATCTGGACCTGCATGGTTCCCGACCTGGTCAGCGCATCGGCTCTCTCTCCATGATCGGCACCAGCAGGGCCCGCTCTACAGCACTGCTCTCCCTCGGCCACCAAATGCTCCCGTTGGCAATAGTCAGGCTCAACTCTACTGCTCTCATACCCTGGAGGCCATCTCTCGTGACTACTCTAGGTTTCAGGGAGGGGGCATCACCCCTGCATTCAAGCCACTTTATGGCTAGCTCTCTTGTAATCTTGCCCTTAGGGCTGACTCACCTGATTCTCCACCACCAGGTCAGATATTCTGTGCTGTCCAGGCTGGGTGCATGGCCTCCTATCCTGAGTACAGCAGCTACAGGGCCTGCTCTCCCTAGTGCTGCTCTTCCTAGGTAAGCAATGGAGCCAGCCCTCTAGAGAGCAGTAGCCATTGAGGGGCTGGGCACGGCCTGTTTTGAACAGCTGCTGGACGTCCGTTTGGTCCCAGGCAGTTGCTCTGACCAGCAGTAGCCTCATGTTCTCTAGTGATAATATGAGTCACAGACATTGACATCATCCCCCTTGCTGCTGCTTAGCCAGGAACTCAGACCTGGCTATCAGCAGCAGCTGGAGCTAGGACCTCAACCATGGCCCGGATGGTAGGGCTGGCCACTCACACCACATTACCCCTCTCCACCCTTGGAGTTTGCGCCTCTCTTCATAATGCTCAAGCTGCCTCGCTTCTTTTTCTTTCCCATCTGTCCACCACATACCAGCACTCTGTGGTTGCTTAGGATTAAAGGTCTTGGTGATGGATATGTGTAAGGAACCAAAGGAATTAATAGTGAAAAATAATACATTTTAGGGAAAAAAAGACAGGGTTTTAAATGTTTCTAATTTGATTAATGGATAACATTTAACTTAATTGAAAAAAAAAAGACTAATTAATCCAAATCCACTCAGCCATACTAAGGATTTAATCTAATAGGTTTTTTAAAGTATTCCATTTGCTAGGGCTGATGAACATTTCGAAGGTAGACCTCAAAATATCTGTTAGATTTCCTTGTAGAAAATATTTTTTAATTAGTTGAATTAATTTATCAATTAATTACATGTCTCTCTCTCTCTCTCTCTCTCTCTCTCTCTCTGTGTGTGTGTGTGTGTGTGTGTGTGTGTGTGTGTGTGTGTGTGTGTGTGTATGAGCATAGGTCAGATGACAATTCTCAGGAGTTGATTCTCCCTCTGGCCTATGGGTCTGATCTCTGGTAGGAAAGAGCCTTTCCCTTCTGAGCTAGCTTTCTGGCTTTATTCAGCATTTATTAAATTCCTTTTTATCCCACTTTAATGAAAAGGTGTCCCTCACAGTAGAACTGCTGATGATAAACAGTCACTCAACGCAAAGAAACATCAAGAGGAAAAGGATAATTTTGCATGGAAAAACTCCAGAAGTGGGAACAATAGCCTGCTCATTTCTGAACACAACAATGTGTAATTTACAGAAATGGATATGGAAATTCATTCCAGAAATCCTTAAACTTTTTTCAGTGGAAGAAAATTTCACATATGTTAAAATATATGACCTATAAAATGTGACAAATTGTGATGAAATATATACCATCACTGAAGTTGAGACTCAAAGTATTTTCAGAGTAGCAATAGGTTTTACTTTTGTGCTTCTTTATTGTGTTGAGCCCTGAATGTTTCATTGGATTAAGAATTAATCCTACTGCGTTGGGCTTGAGGATTTGACAGCCCATTGGATCCTAAACACTTAGAGCAATGCTGTTTCAGGTAACAACAAATAAAGGAGAAGACAACATGTTTCCAGTAAGCTAAATCACTCCCATGAAACCTTGCTTTTAAAAGTTATATTGCCTTCGCCACCCAGTTGTTAACTCACGAACTTTGCAAAGATATTTTTCAAGCAAACTTTAGCATACAGTTTCATCAAAAAATAAAACACAAAGTCCCAGAAAATAAATATTTGCTATCTAGGCCTTCCCCACAATTCATTTAAGGTTTATTTCGTATAGCTTACTGCATCCAGTCAACGATTAGTCATACAACTCTTTCTCAACTGCTATGGTAACTAATATTCCCCCTACCCTTTTGCATATTGCTTATGAATAAATCATGTTTCTTACTAGAATTTCCTTCATGTTAATTTTTGTCATAATGTGACCACACATTTTTTTTAGCTCATTTCTATATACATTTCTCAGAAGTATTTTCAGAAAATTCTCTATGTAATTAGGCAAAATAGTATTCAGGTACCTGTAATTTCACTGTCTCAACATTTATCACACATTACTTCAAATTGCTGCATAATTTTCTTTCTTCATTACTATACTACAAGATAAGACTAGACCATGTCTTCATTAGATTTGTTTCCCATGGTCCAGAATGAGATGAGCACAAGAGCAAATATGTAACTCTTTGAAAATGACAGAGAGTAAGAAGCAGTGTAAGGGAAGAATGAAAGGGATAACAGAAAAAAATCTCTCTGATATAGACTCCTCTGTATTTTGTAGGGTGTTATTGTTTAATAATTTGGAAAAGGAAACCATTAAAAACAGAGAAATTACCTTAAGATTCAGCCTTTATTCAAGTTCATCTGATAATATAGATAGATAGTTTGTATTTCCTGACACTCAGGGGAGTGAGGGGTGAGATTGACTTGAACAATGATATCAAAATAGAAAGTGGAGGACTGTCTTAGGAGATATAAATATATTTACAATTACAAGAATTTAAAAAAGACTGATATTCAAATGTTGCAATGTATTTTTCCAATGTGCTAATTAGTTTCAAGTTTTATTTTTAGACCTTGAAGCAATTGGGCGCTCGTGTGTGCATTTGTGTGTGTGTGTGTGTGGGTGTGTGTGTGCATATTGGCATCTGTGTTTGTGTGCATTCACAAGAGAGAGAGAGAGAGAGAGAGAGAGAGAGAGAGAGAGAGAGAGAGAGAGACAGAGAGACAGAGAGAGAGAGAGACAGAGACAGAGAGAGAGAGAGAGAGAGAGACAGAAGACAGAAGAGAGAGAGAGAGAGAGAGAGAGATACACAGAGAGATAGTGTTAAAGGTATATTCTCTTTCTTTTGCATGTTGATATCAATTTTTTACATAAATTGTTTATTGAAAACTCCATTTTCTTCTCAATATGTATATAGTGCCTTTATCAAAAAGCTGCTTGCCTTTTTAGTAACATAAAAGAACCAACCATTGGAACTACATACAAAATGAGAGAAAGTGACACATTCTTCTAGCAAAAAACTAGATTTGAAATGGTGTATATTCGATGATTCCTTGTGTATATAGGCAAAAAAATAGTCAAAATTTATATTTAATAGAAGTCAAGATATATACAAATTAAATGATACCAGGATACAAGAGAAAATTGGAATGTGCCAAAATTTCCAAATTATTAACGAGAATGTATGCTAATCACTACATATGCCAATTATTTACATCAACATTTGTAATAATATGGTATAGTCTATGAAGGTCATCAAACATATAGTGTTAAAAATTCTCCAGTGTTGTATTCATGGGAACTTTACTGTTCCCTGAAGCCTCTGTGTTCTGCATATCCCTTCCTTTCTAACTCTGAGCATCCACTGACAATTTTACTGTGCCCACGTTTCGGATATTTTTCAGAATATGTAAAATTTGATATTATTTTGTTTTTATTTTACTACATGAGAAAAAAATTGAAGATAAGGACATATAGTAAGCCAGAAAATGATGATGTCATGTTCCCAATCAGGGAACTCTTGGTATATATGGAAAGGAGATAATGAATATTTACAATATATTTCTGAGGATAATGTCCTAATATGAATGATACAAGGAAAACAATACAAGATGATTCACATCACAGACTAATAGTTTTTGGCAAATTGGTTAGACAAGGATATGAGAGTTCCAAGTGAGTTTCATTTGGAATATAGTTTAGAAATGTTCTACATAATTGTGAAATTAATGGTTTTTTTTTTTAAGTTTTAAGTTTGAGTTTTTAAATTGAAAATAAATTTTTCTCTCATTGTGTACGTTCTGAACACAGTTTTTCATTCCCCCATTGCTCCTAGCCTCCACTCCCCTCCACTTCCTCTTCAGAAAAGAGCAAGCCTCCAAGAGACAGACAGACAGGACAAAATAAGGATGTACTCATGTTGAGCTGAACAAGGTTACCAAAAAAAGGGAAAAAAGTAGCTTCAAAAGTAGGCAAAATGGTCAGCAATACACCTGCTCCTACTGTTAGAAGTTTCACAAAAACATCAATGTAACAGACATAATAGTCTACACCACAGAGATACAGAGAAGCAGATGCAGGCCCATGTGGACACAGCCCTTGACATTTCATTCTCTGTGAGCCCATATGAGCTCTGTTTAATTGATTTGGTGGGACTTGCTATCCTGTTGTTTCCCCATTCGCTCTTGCTTCTACAATCTTTTCTCCCCTCTTCAAACAGGTTACCTGCTCTCGGGGGAGATGGAGATGATGGAGACCCCCAAGACACTAATCTATAACAGAATATCATTTCCTTGATTTATTTTTTGCAAGTCATGTTTGGTACAACCCTAGGCATCTGGATATCCAGTCATGAGCTCCCAGACATATAGGCAGTGAAATGCATGATGTGGGCTTTAAGTTAAAACATCGCTCAACATATCTCACAGGCAGGACAGACTGTAGATGGAAGATTTTGCTGTTAATGTTTTAAAGTCATCAGTATCATGAATAGAGTAAGAATGCTGTGAGTACCTCTGTTGGTAGCTTAAGAGAAAGATTCAGGATATTATGTACTGAGACCGAACTCTGATGGAGTGTAAAAAAGTAATTGTCTGTTGCGACCAGGAGGAAAATGTCATGGAAGGACACATGGGCAGAATGTGAAAATTTTAAACAGGCTTTTCTCTAAAATAAGTGATGGTGACAAATGAAGGCTATGAAAGTGGCCACTACCTCAAGGGTTCACTATCAAAGAGACTGTCACTTCTGATCCATAAGGAGATCTCATAAGGAGAGAACCTGCACTAGACTTGAAAACACGCGCGCGCGCGCACACACACACACACACACACACACAGACACACAATACGTCCATGCTTTAAAATTTTTAGATGACTAATTGCTTCCTGTTGCTGCAGTTTATTAATGTAAAAAGAATCCACGGGTTGTCAATTTAACACTTCTTTTATATTTAAAAAAAAAACAGCATTTCAAAGGGAAATGGGTTTTACAGCAGAAAAGAATTGAGTCTTAGATCACAGTGTAAATTCATGACACTTTTACGAAGATAATTATTAGGTGAGAAAACCAACTACACTAAAGGCATCATTTTGAAACTTAATCATTTTTTAAAATAGACTATCAATAAAAAAAAAATCAAGATGAAAACTTTGCAAAGAATTGAACGACTCCTCATCACAGCATCTACAGCCATATTGCATGGCCTACATAGATGTTTACCAAGCACATTGGTGTCCTGTGACAGCCAGAAACACCTGCAATACCCTTTAGCATTTTGTGTTTAGGTACCCCTGTTCTTGTGGAATGTCTTACAGATGTGGAATCGTGAAGGGAGGGATTGTATAAAGTCCTATATTCTTTGCTCCTATACTATATAAAGCTCAATACAATACTCGTATAATTAGTTTTCTCTGCCTCTTTCTTCAAGCGATGTGTTGCCTCTCTCCTTCTTACCCTAGTCTCTAATCATAAAATTTGTCTTCGTATAAATAGTTTTTCCTTAAAACTTCAGTCTGTGAGACCCCCCCCCCTTTAAAATTTACTATACGGTTCAAGATATAATATAGGAAGATGTAAGACAAGGTCCGAGGAAGAAGCAGAAAAGAAACATGTGCTTCAGATCCTAGAAGTTGGAGCCATAATAGTTATCAGTCAACAGTTCCTTCTACCTTAATTCTGTAGCATCAAATCCTAACATGTGCTGGCTGATTGATGAATAATCAATCAAACGTCACAAAGAGCAGACTGATTCAAGGAAGTAGGCTCTTACTGTGTGCAATTCATCCTACGCCTAACCTCAGTATACACAAACCTCTTCATTTTCTCACATAATTCTTCATTATTCCTACAACGAATGATTTTTAAACACAATAATTAGATAAAAAATCTTATATAAAATACATCCCATGGAAATAAAAATATTAATTTGAACCCACCTTAGTGTCTCCTAAAAGGAATGACTGGAAGTATTTTGTGCTAATTTCTGGAATAAAGGCAGTTAACCAATTTTTTTGTTGTTGTTCTCCATCTTGACAAATGAACCTAGCTTGTTCGTATCTCTGCCAAGAGTATTTCTATATACTTAAAGTCAGTTAAGAAAAATTCAGCATATACCATGGTCACTTTATTTTGTTTGTTTAGGTCAATGGCAAGTGGCAGTCATAGCTATAAAAAAATTTACAAACCCATGCCCTTTTTAAACTTCATTTTTTTCTTAATTTTTATACCTCTAGTCTTCCACATAGAATATTCTGAAGTTCACTTTCCATGTTCTCTAAAATTAGACCGGCATCAAACATTCATGTGAGTTACTGAGCCTGACATCTAATTAACACAGTCTTTACAGGTTTAATGAGCAGTGATAAATTTCTATCCTTTCTCTGGCACATTTTAATTAGTTGTAATTATGAGTGGAGTGACCTGAAGAGATTGTTGTCCCACAGAATCACACTAAATTTGTATAATTTATATTTGCAGGGACAGAATGTGTTTTTATGACTTGAAAAACCAAAAGGTTATTTAAGCCATTATTGCAGTCATATAAAATCCCCCATAAAGCTCAGGTAACTAAAACATTGGACATTCATATTTTACCAACACCCAGGGACATAACTTCATAAATCATATTTATCACAGATCATTCCTACAGAGAATTGGCCTTTGCAAATTTTGTACAACCAAAATTCAGACACTCAGACGCACATATACATATGCTACATTTTAATGTTTTTATAAATAATTTATTTATTTTTATTTTATGTATTGTAATTATGAACTGCACTGCAGGTCCTAGAAACCAAATTGATTCACTACAAGAGCAGAAAGTGGTCTTAACCACCAAAAAGCATCTCTAAACATTACCTTTCATTTCATCACTAATAAAAGCTCTATTTTCTATTATTCCTAACATTATTTTAAATCACAATTTTTAACACTTTAATAAACATAAAAACATGTTTACAAATAGAGTGTTGGAAACATATCAACTGTGACTTAAGTTGCAAACATGGAAGTTCATTCCTTTATAATAGTAAAATGTGTGGCTAAGATATCAACTCAATGTTAGAAAATAAGAAAAGAAAATAAACTGAAAGACCTCTAATTAATATCCCCAACTATATTTCTATATACATTTACTTCTTGTCTTCCATATGATATAAATCTAGAGCCCAGTTATTTTGTCAGGTTTTGGAGTTTCAGTGTGGTGTTCACCTTTAACAGACTGCATTTGCTCCCACACTTAGTGACATCATTACCACATTGACTAAATTACATTAGAATCATATATACATAAAATATTGGAATGTATATACTGTAGTGGTAAATAATGTAGAATATATACATATGTACACAATATATATGCACACACACCATTTTCTTATGTCATCTATGGGAGTTTTTATCTGTGTACTTTTTTGACGTGATTGTTTTTAACTTGATAAAAGTAATCCGTGAAAAAAAAATAGTGTGGTTTCTGCTACATTTTCACCTATCTAGAAAAAAAAAACCAACGATTAACTCTAAAACAGTAGCAATATTTCAGAATATAAAGATAGTTTTCATAAACATCAACATGTAGACACCAGTTTAATGTAATAAGAGAATCTGTTTTGCTTGATGTAGGTAATATAATCCTGGTTTAACTTGTAACAGCAACTGAGGGCTCATTGTGGTCTCAGAGAAGTGATAATAGTGATGATGATAGATAAAATTTTAGTACTCCCTATATGTTTATTGATTGATAAACATAATTATATGGGTTTAGAATGGGTAAAACTTAATAATTTGTGGAAATAGAAATACTGTTCAGTTGTAATTCCTAATTCTGTGCCATAGTTCCTGTAAAGAGTAAAATGAAACCAGCATATAGTAATTACTTCTAGACTCTGACATTCAGTAGAATACATATGTGCACTATAACCACATTCATAATGGGATGAAAAATATTCTGTCTTTAATTTTATATTTCTTGCATTTAAAAATCTATTTCTGTCTCAACTCTGAGTTAAAACTTTAGTTCTTAGATAAGCACAGGGTGGTATGCCTGTAATCACAGCACTCGAGGAGGCAGAGGCAGGTGGATCTCTATAAGTTCGAGGCCAGCCTGGGCTACAAAATGAGCACAGGGCAGGCAAGGCTAAACAGAGAAACCATGTCTTGGTATACATATAAATACAAAGACTGTAGTTCTCAATGGTTCTGTCTGCTGACTCTTCCCCTACATACTGGATGGTTTAGGATGATGTCATCTTCACAGAGAATTCTAGTATCTGTTTCCTATTTGTCCTAAGAGAGGTGCAGAAGCTTACCACCACACACATTATTTATAAGAAAGATCTTCTAATTATTTATCTACCTTTGTCAGGGGAGCTTGTGTGTCTTATAGTCATGAAGGACACTTTCTTTTTTTCTCTTCTTTTTTTAATGGTTTAATGGAGTTTATTCCTCTGGATCATTTTATCCTTCACTTCACTCTCTCACAAGAACCCCTGTGCTCTGCTCAATGTTTGAATATGAATCTAAGCATCTATTTCAATCTACTGCTGGCTGGAGCTTCTCAGAGGACTGCTATGCTAGGCTCCTGTCTGAGAGTAAAGCAGAGTATCCTTAAGATTATCCAGGGTTGGCTCTCTCCCATGGAGTGTGTCTGAAGTTGGGCCAGGCATTGGTTGGGCATTCCTTCAATCTCTACTCTATCTTTATCCCTGCACATCTTTTAAAAAATATATTTTATTAATTTATTCATATTACATCTCAATGGTTATCCCATCCCTTGTATCCTCCCATTCCTCCCTCCCTCCCATTTTCCCCTTACTCCTCTCCCCTATGACTGTGACTGAGGGGGACTTCCTCCCCCTTTATATGCTCATAGGGTATCAAGTCTCTTCTTGGTAACTTGCTATCCTTCCTCTGAGTGCCGCCAGGCCTTGAAGTACATTATGACGAGCAGGGATCCTGCTCAACTACGGCACCAGCCAAGGACAATACATGCAGTAAACTTCAAACCCCTACCCAGATCTAGCCAATGGACAGGACATTCTCCACAGTTGAGTGGAGAGTGGGGACTGACTATCCCTACACATCTTGTAGGCAGGATAAACTCTGGGTTGAAGATATTGCATGTGGGTTGGTATTCACTTCCTTCCACCAGGAGTCCTGTCTAGTTAGAGGGCAGCATCTCTAGTCTCCATGACCTCCATTACTAGGGGTTTCAATTGGAGTCACCCCATATTCTAACAGGAGCCTACTCTGTCATAGATCTCCAGCATGTCACAAAGATGCCCTGTCCATGGTTTCTCTTCTCTCTGCAAGGCCCTGTTCTACCACCCCCACTCTCTCCAGGTCTGATCTCCACCCTATTTCTCTCTGCACTCCTTCTCCCACCTTGTTCCCTCTCTTCAACCACTTCCTGACTATTTTATTTTCCCTTCTGGGTGAGATTTAAGCATCTTCCCTTGGTTTCTCCTTGTTACTTATCTTCTTTGGGACTGTAAATTTAGTATGTTTACCCTGGTTTACTATAAGGATAAAAGTCCACTATAAGTGAGTACATATCATTTGTATCTTTTAGGGTCTCTCGTACCTCATTCAGAATGATCTTTTCTAACTCCATACATTTTCTTGCATATTATAGGATTTCCTTGTTTTTAATTGCTGAGTAGAATTCAAATGTATAATTCATCCACAGTAGTTTCTTTATCCATTCTTCAGTTGAGGGACATCTAGGTTGCTTCCAGATTCTGGTTATTATAAGTAAAGCTGCTATGAACATAGTTGAGCAAATGTCCTTGTTGTATGGTGGAACATCTTTTGGGTATATGCCCAGGAATTGTATAGCTGGGACTTGAGGTAGAATTATTTTCAATTTTCTGAGAAAACACCAGATTGATTTCCAAAGTGGTTGTACAAGTTCTCACTCTCACTAGCAATGAAAGAGTATTCCCCTGTCTCAACATCCTCACCAGTATGAGCAGCACTTGAGTTTTGATCTTAGCCGTTAGGATGGATGTAAGATGGAATCTCAGAATCTTTTTGATTTGTATTTCCCTGATGACTAAGGAAGTTGAACATTTCTTTAAGCGGTTGTCAGCCATTTGAGATTCTTCCTTTGAGTATTCTGTTTAGCTCATATGTAGGCATTCTTCTGATGTGTTAATCTAGGATATTGTGGTGAGAGCAAAATTATTAAATGGTATTTTAAATCAAGCTATTATTGTGGTCTCCAAGAGGCCTTCAAATACTGTACTTGTCACAAGAAAATTTTCACACTTCACATTCCTTTACTTCTATTTTCTTAAACCTAGTGGAAAAAAAATTGAGACAGCCTGTTCTTAAGTATAAACACAAAAGACAAAATTACCCTTGCAGAATTGATTCCACTACCGAGCAATACTGAGAACATTCTTGGTAACCCAGAGCTTTTCTATCTAGTCTCTGCTTGTCAATTGTCATACACAATGGCTGTGGCAAGCCACTTAACATCTGTGCAACAACTTTTGCCTCAGGAAACTACAGGAATAATAGTTACCTCATCCACAGGGGTGTTGTGTGGTTTAGACAGAGTCATATTTTGAACATGTAACGCATTATAATTCCAAGGTAACATTGTAAGCATACTGCCCGTTATCACTCTGATCATATGGAGTGGGATCTAAAAGGAGCCAATAGTTTCTAAAGTTTCACTGTTTAAACTTTACCATTCAGCTAACTTCACCACTCACTATCCTTTTAAGTACTGAAAAGGCTGGTTAAATAAAAACTCATGTGTTTTCTAGAAATGGGTGCTATTTCAGCGTATTTTCCTAAATTGCTAAAATAAAAATTCAGGATTTATGAGCCTCTACATGACTCAGTCTGTTTTGGATTTGCAAGAAAAAGTTTACACTTTCACATTCATCATCAGAGAATGATTTGCTTTGAAAATCTATGCTTGGGGTTATGTCTTAGACCAATCGTCTTACTCTGATGCACCCTAGGAAAAAGGAAGTAATGAATTCGGCAGGATTAACTTGGAATGTGTGGTGGTGGTCCATGGCAAAGGAGGAAAGGAGAAAAGGAGGAGGGATACATAACACTAAAGAATATATATATATATATATATATATATATATATATATATATATATATATATATATGTGTGTGTGTGTGTGTGTGTGTGTGTGTGTGTGTGTGTGTGTGTGTGTGTGTGTGTATGTATGTGTATATATACCCAACAATGAAACCTACTCTTGTTGAATCATCCACTTATAAACACACACTTATAACCACAAACACACACTATAAAAGGAGTTATAATTGCCACAAATGCCTCTTCTAGATGTTGCATGTTAACAAATGAAAATCCTAGTGCCAAGAGATGGTTACCACCTCTGGAGTAACGCCCACTGAGGTCCCATAGATTCTTAAACATTACAGGAACCCATGGTGTGATGTTGATTCCCTTCCATAACTTGACAATAAAAGCCTGTTGCTGAGACAGCATACTTGACCTGGTACTGACATGGATGTTTCATCCATAATGAAACTTTGTAGTCCTAAAAGATGCATGTGTGTTAGTGGGGACAAAGGGAGTGATCATCAACTGTACCCAGCTATGAACTCTGCTATAGTAAAGGCTGGCCAGCCAAGACATGCCCACTGGTGCAAATACTAGCAGGAGAATCATGGGAGGAACTAAGGACTTTCTGATTGGATTTAAGTACCATTCCAGACAATTAAACCTATACCAGCCACCATTCTTTTATTAAAAACTATGGTTATACAGGTTATAAGCCATACAGAAGAGCTCGGTAAAATTATTATCCTAAATGGACAAATGTATTAAATACATTTCTAGTAATTTTATCCCCACAAGTTAATACATTCCTCAACTCTCATCACAGAACCTTTTTTTGTCCTCCAGTAAGTGTTGATCTGCATAGACATTCACAAATGGATAAGGTTCAGAAAACTGGAGACTGTGAAATATTCAGCCTTAAATGACACAATACTAGCACATATTATCTCCTAAGATTCAAGGGTTAGTGTGAAAGATGAGGAAGAGGCAGTGCTTGTCTAAAAGGAAATAATTTGCTTTCTGGGCATAGCAGAGTAGTGCACAAGTGACCTCACAAATGCTGTTCTAGCACGCAGAAGATTTGTCTAGGCTCAGGCTAAACAAAAATCCAACATGAGGAAGGAGAGATGAGCACAGTCCCACCCCTCCCTGGACAGCTTTTACAACAGATAACTAACTCTATTATCTTTAATAATGTGTGTAGACCCTGCAACGTCACTCACTTTCTGGTGAAAGGCTGTACATACAAGAATACATGGGCAGAAAGCCTGGACTTGTAATGTAATAGTGAATTTAATATAAATTGTGCATATCGTACTTTAATATTATATGATCCACATTGAAAGAAAAGAAATTGGTATCTTATTTAGCTTCCAATCAGTAATAACTGTACTTGGTTACCTCAACTGGATATTATAGGATTCCACATAAGACTGCTTATCCCCATATCCACATAGACACAAAAGGTAAAAGAGAAATGCTAATGTGATTTCAAGTGGCATAAGTCAATACATTTTATCACTGAAATACTAATAAATAGCAATTATTTTATACCTCTTCCTTATTTATACTATGGTCTTCTTTTTTGTTTTGTTTTTTATTTTTATTAATTTATTCTTGTTACATCTCAATGTTTATCCCATCCGTTGTATCCTCCCATTCTTCTCTCCCCCCATTTTCCCATTATTCCCCTCCCCTATGACTGTTACTGAGGGGGATTACCTCCCCCTGTATATGCTCATAGGTTATCAAGTCCTTCACTTACCAGGAAACTGGGACAGAGGGGAGGACATCCTATTGGGACTCTAAATGAGAGAAGCATGAGAGAATAGCAAAGGAGAAGGATCCAGAGGGTCCTAGAAACCTACAAGTAGAACATTATGATAGGCAGATTTGGGCCCAGGGGTCCTGCTCAAACTAAGGCACCAGCCAAGGACAATACAGGCAGTAAACTTTAAGCCCCTACTCAGATCTAGCCAACGGTCGGAATATTCTCCACAGTTGAGTGGAGAGTGGGACACTATGGTCTTCTTTAGAATTACAATTGTTGTGATGAAACACCAGGACAAGAAGCATCTTCAGAAGGACAGGTTTTATTTTTCTTACAGTTCCATATAACAGTTGATCATCAAAAGGAGTGATGGCAGGAACTCAAACAGGACACGAACCTAGAGGCCAGAGCTGATGCAGAGACATTGGATGTGTGCTGCTTACTGGCTTGATCCCCTTCCTTTGTTATAGAACCTGGGACCACCAGCCAAGGAATAGCTCCTTAAATTACTAATTAATTGAAGAATAGATAAAGAAACGGTGGTACATTTACACAATGGAATACTATTTAGCTATTAAGAAACAAGGAAATCATGAAATTTGCAGGCAAGGAGATGGAACTAGAAAAGATCATTCCTAATGAGGTAACCCAGACCCAAAAAGACACACAGGGTCTGTACTCCCTTATAAGTGGATATTATCCATACAGTACAAGATAACCATATTTCAATTCACAGACCCAAAGAAAACAAAAAACCAAGAGGACCCAAGGGAGGATGCTTAAATCTCACTCTGAAAGAAAAATAGAATAGACAGCAGAAGCAGGTGAAGAGAGGGAACAAGGCAGGAGAAGGAGCATAGAGAGAAATGAAGGTAGAGATTAGACGTGGAGAGAGTGCGTGTGGGAGAACAGGGGGCTTGCAGAAGGAAAAGAAACCGTGGTCAGGGGCATCTCCTTGACAAACTGGAGACCTATGACAAGGTAGGCTCCTGGTAGGATATGGGGGTGACTCTAGTTGAAACCCGTAATAATGGGTGACTAGAGATACCACCCTCTAACTAGACTAGACTCCTGGTGGAGACAGGGAAACACCAAGCCACCTACAAAAACTTCCATCCAGAATTTACCCTGCCTTCAGGATATGCAGGGATTAAGGTAAAGCAGAGATCAAGAGAATGTGTAACCAAGAGATTCTTAGCTCAACCCGAGACCCACTCCATGGGAAAGAACCAACCCTTGACACTATTGATGATTGCTCTATGATGTTTGCAGACAGCGGTCTAGCATGGCTGTCCTCTGAGAGGCTCTGCACACCAATGAATCGAAACAGAAACCGAGATTCACAGCCAAACACTGGGCAGAGTGAAGGGAGCCTTGTAGAAGAGTGGCAGGGGCTGAGGGAGGGGGAGCACGTGAAAGAATGATCAGGCAAGAACAGAAGCGCCACAAGAAGACTAACGGTTCCAAGTAACCTGAGCCCAGAGGGGCTTGCAGAGACTGAAGCACAAAGCAAAGACCAGGCATACACATACATATCTAATGGGCAGCTTAGCCTACATGTACATCCCTCAGAAAGATGATGGGGCCTATCTCTGACATGGTTTCAGTTGTATGCCTTTCGGTCACTTCACCCTGGTGTGGCTGCCTTGCCAGGGTATTGTGAAAGAGGAAGTTCACAGTCCTGATGAGACTCCAAGTTCTGTGTTGGATTTGTGCAGGAGTGGTCTCCCCTTTTCTGAGGGGTAGGAGACAGGAGAGAGGAGATAGGAAGATGAGAGAGGAATGGAGAAGAGGAAGAGGACTATGATTAAGATGGAAAGTTAATGAACTGTAGTTAATGAGCTATATATGTGTACACAGAGAGAGAGAGAGACAGAGAGAGAGAGAGAGAGAGAGAGAGAGGGAGGGAGAAAATGTCTTAAAAGCTTGCTTGCCTACAGCTTGGACTTTTGGCAGACTTGTCTTAATTGAGATTCCATCTTCTCAGATGACTATCTCCTGTCAAGTTGACATAAAACTATTGAGTAAAACTACTGATTGTGATTGATGAATAATCAGTAAATTCTTGAGTCAGTGAATTTATTCAAATATATACTACTCATTGTAACTTACATGTGTGTCTGGGTGTGTGCATGCTGTTAATCTCTATTATATAACATTTTTCGTTTTTTAATATATTTTATTAACTTTTTCATATTACATCTCAATGGTTATCCCATCCCTTGTATCCTTCCATTCCTTCCTCCCTCCGATTTTCCCCTTACTCTCCTCCCTTATGACTGTGACTGAGGGGGACTTCCTCCTCCTGTATACGCTCATAGGGTATCAAGTTTCTTCTTGGTAGCCTGCTATCTTTCCTCTAAGTGCCACCAGGTCTCCCCATCCAGGGGATGTGGTTAAATATAGGGCAACAGAGTTCGTGTGATAATTAATCATTTTATTTGTTCACTTTATACCCGGGTTTTTAGCCGCATCCTTTCTCATCTTCCAGTCTTATCCATCCTTCTCACCTAGTCCTCAGAAAAGGGAAGCCCCACTTCCATCCACCCCAGCTCTTCAAGTTGCATGAGGACTGAGCATGTCCTCTTCCCCTGTGGCCTGGCAAGGCAGTTCTGCCAGGGGAAATTGACCAAAAAGGTGGCAAGAGGGTCCATGTCAGAGACAGTCCCCGCTTCCTTTACTAAGAAGACCCATACGAAGCCTGAGCTACCCACTGGCTACATCACTGTAGGATGCTAGGTCCAGTCCATGCATTGTCATTGGGTGATACTTCAATCTCAGCAAGTCCCTCTGGGGCCTAGTTCCTTGGCTCTGTTGGTCTCGGTCTTCTTGTGGAACTCTTGTCTCTTCCAGGTCCTTTTTCTTTTCCTCCACTTTTTTACCCCACTTCCCACACATCACTCAATGTTTAACTGTGAGTCTCAGCATCTGTTTTGGAGCACTGCTGGGTGAAGCCTCTCAGAGGAAAACTCTGCTAAGCTCCTGTCTGCAAGCATAACAGAATATCCTTACTGGTGTCAGGGGTTTGGTGCTCTCCTGTAGGGTGGGTCTTGGGTTGAGCCAGGCATTGATCAGACATTTCCTCCATCTCTGTTCTATTTTTTAAATTTTAATTGATTCACTTTACATCTCGATTGTAGCTCTCTCCTTTGTCTCCTACCGGTTCCACCCTTGCTCCCTCATCTCCTTCTCTCCCTCCCCTAGCCCTCAGAAAGGGGAGCCCTCTTCCCTATATCCTCTGACCCCAGCCTATCAAGTTTCATCTGGCCTGCTGCATCCTCTTCCTCTGTGGTCTGGCAAGGCCTCCCTGCTAGGAGCAGTGATCAAGAAGTGGGCACCAGAGTCCACATCAGAGATAGCCCCTATTCCCCATATTATGAGACCCACAAGGAGACTGTCCTGCTTATCAACTGCATCTGAGCAGGCGGTCTAGGACCTCACCATGCATGATCCTTGGTTGGTGCATCAGTCTCTGGAGCACCCCTCCATCTCCACCCAGGCCCAGATTTGTTGGCTCCATTAGTCTCCTTGTGGAACTCCTGTGCCCTCCAAGTCCTTCTACCCATCAACTATTCCATAAGACTCACTGTGCTCCACCCCAATGTTTGGCTGTGAGTCTCCGCATTTGCTTCAATTCCCTGCTGGGTGGAGTCTACCAGAGGACCTCTATGGTAGGCTGCCTTCCCTGTTCCTTCTCTTCAACTGCTTCTGGTTTTTATTCTATTTGCTTTTCCAAATGAGAATTAAACATCCTCCCTAGGGCCTTCTTTGTTATTTAGCTTTTTTGGGTCTGTTTATTATATTATGTGTCTAATATTGGCTCATAAGTGAGTATATACCCTAGATGTCTTTCTGGGTCTAGTTTACCTCACTCAGGATGGGCTTTCCTAGTTCCATCCATTTGTCTTCAAAGTTCAAGATTTCCTTGTTATTTTTCTCAGTTTAATTCTTAATATATACTCTGTCCATAAAAAATTAAGATGTAGTTTGAACTCACAAAAATCTACCTAATCATCAACAAAATAAAATATGCAAATTCAGAAATGTATTTACCCTGTTTCTTACATATATACCCTTTTGGATTCTTTACAATTAAAATCTACAGAGTATTTCTTAGGCAAATGCAGTGTGAGCCTAGCTGATAGTAGCAGCAACAACTCAGTTTGATCCTCTTGTACTTTTGCTCTCCACCTGATGCTGCCCATCATCACCAGCCACAAGTCAATGAAGATTCTATCTAAAGAAGCCTATTAGAACTTTGTCCTGAAGATTACAGCCAAAACTGAAGTTCTCTGAAATAGTTTTTACATCACAGAAGACTTCCACAGAGTGGGGGACTTGAATAGGATTGCCAGTAATTATACATAGAATGCCTTCAGCCATAACCATTAAAACAACAGGATACTTACAGCTATATTCATCATAAAAACCATCACTTCATGATCAGATAATTAATAATCCATGTTCACCAGGAAGTGAATACAAATAACAATTCTTATTGGAAGAAGAAGGGCCAGGCTTCTTTACTATACAGTTGTTTTCCCTCTACAGACACAAATATTTGGAATATTTAGCAAAACTAGTATGTTGAAGTATGAGTTAGAAAATAGGAAAACAAAAGGAGAGGGAGGCTGGGTAAAAGAGGACAAGAGAAAAGGAGAGGGAGGCTGGGTAAAAGAGGACAAGAGAAAGGAGAGGGAGGCTGGGTAAAAGAGGACAAGAGAAAGGAGAGGGAGGCTGGGTAAAAGAGGACAAGAGAAAGGAGAGGGAGGCTGGGTAAAAGAGGACAAGAGAGAAAAGGAGAGGGAGGCTGGGTAAAAGGGGACAAGAGAAAGGAGAGGGAGGCTGGGTAAAAGAGAACAAGAGAAAAGGAAAGGGAGGCTGGGTAAAAGAGGACAAGAGAAAAAAGGAGAGGGAGGCTGGGTAAAAGAGAACAAGAGAGAAAAGGAGAGGGAGGCTGGGTAAAAGGGGACAAGAGAAAGGAGAGGGAGGCTGGGTAAAAGAGGACAAGAGAGAAAAGGAGAGGGAGGCTGGGTAAAAGGGGACAAGAGAAAGGAGAGGGAGGCTGGGTAAAAGGGGACAAGAGAGAAAAGGAGCAGGAGGCTGGGTAAAAGAGAACAAGAGGAAAGGAGAGGGAGGCTGGGTAAAAGAGGACAAGAGAAAGGAGAGGGAGGCTGGGTAAAAGGGGACAAGAGAAAGGAGAGGGAGGCTGGGTAAAAGAGGACAAGAGAGAGGAGCAGGGAGACTGGTAAAAGAGAACAAGAGAGAAAAGGAGAGGGAGGCTGGGTAAAAGGGGACAAGAGAAAAGGAGTGGTATGAGCCAGAAAGAAGAAGGAGAGAGAAAGAAAAAGGAGATAGATGATAGATCGATGATAGGTACATAGATAGATAGATAGATAGATAGATAGATAGATAGATAGATAGATAGACAGACAGAGAATTTTCATTGTGTTTCTAGAGTAGCTCAAAAAAAAAGCAGTGCTATAAAGTGATATTTTTAGCCAGAATTAGCACATTAAGTGGAGAACTTTGAACACTCTGTGGTTAATATGTAAGAATATGATGAGTAAATATATACAATAATTTTAGAGGTATTAAACTGTGTCTCAAAATTTACTTTTCAGTGTTTTTTATTTTTTATTTTCTTCTTTTCTCAGTTCTTATGATCAAATATAGAGTATTAAACACATTAGAGACGCATTCTACTAATGACCTATGACATCAGCCTGTCTCTAACATAATTTTTGGCCACTGTATTATTTGAATTAATGGTTATGCTGTCCTGAGCAACTGTGGCCATAATCACTTATAAAACTGAACAATGAAATATCTGTACAAGTGTTTACGGATAGCATTAAAAACTAGAAGATATTTTTCAAATATTGAAGACACCTAAGTATGAAAACAAATTGATGCTGAGCTAAAAATGGATTGTGAGACTCCTTGAATGTCACTTACACTTCAGTGGAAAAATCAGATTTATCAATTTTTTTGACAAGTGTCTGACAACATTAGTTTTGAATTTAACTAACTAGACATTTTATCTAGAGACTCTTATGCAAGCTGTACAAACATCTGTTCTTTAGTGATATAGAGGAAAAAGTGATGAGATTGTATTAAATACTAAATTTAGTTCTTTAAAAATCATCTGGGTATTAAATACTTATATAACAACCAATTCCATAAAATATTAAAATTATTATATTTATGCTGTATTTGCATTAGCATGTGCTCTTTCTTGGCTGAACATCTGACTATGAAAATGATAATTACAATGTCTTCAAGCGTATTCCCAAGCTACAGTTCATAGTATATAGTAATATTTTTAAAGTGACATTGAAATGCCTATATCAAGCTTAATGCCTGCCTTTATAAAGTATTCAATAATTTGTGACCATTATTATTCAAAGTGTCATGACTACCGCCAAGATCCATAGAGTAGCATAAACCTCAGTAATGAACATGGGAAATCTCTGTTTTGTGGTTTGTCAGTGTAGTCAAAGTGACTCCCAAAACAATAGAAAATACTGATACTTTATAATAAATAAAATACTGATACTGTTCTTGCTTTCTCACTTTAGGGTGATGGTGGGAAGTTATTAAACAAGACTCCTCATGCTTAGGATACAGGAGTTGGACTGTTTGAGCGAGAAGTAACCTAAGAACCTTTCTCCTGCAGACTAGTTCCTGTCGCTAGTCAAGCTGACTGGATGGGAAGAAATTACTAGTCTGACCCAGTTGCATCATCTATGCATGACCATAATGCCCAGTATGGCTAGATGCCCATACATGTGCAATAGGTGATACTCCTCTGTTGGTGATAACCAAGAGATTTCTAAATGGTCTTACGGCACACTCGACAGTAGGCAAGTCATTCCTGGTACTGGAAACCCAGCCAACTTCCCATAGAAAGTGAGGTCAGAGGTATTAACAATCATCTACCAATTTGCTGGACCAGCATAAGTCCTTAGTCCATTCTAAATCTTACGTTCACATATGGATGGATGTAGTTATTAGACTTCATCAAATAAGCAGCTCACAGAAAATCACAACTGGACACAATGCAGGGATTAAAGTATTATGGGAACCCCTCAGCCCCAATGGATATAACCCCATCATAGCTCCTGCATCTAGTGTGTAGAGAACATCATGGGAGAAGTGGTGGTAAGAGTGGAAGAGTCAGTATACCAGGAAGTCTCTGGTGAAACTATTTCCCTTAGAAACAGCTACATAAACAATGATTACAATTTAAATAGGCGTGCTGATGCAAAAAAAAAAAAAAAAAAAAAAATCAGGAAAATATCCTGGGGTCAAGTAAAAAAAGACAGTCAACTTTAGAATTGAGAATAATAGTGGGAAGGAACATGGGAGGATTTGGGGGGAGCGTCTGTGTGAGGGATTAAAAGGACTGGAAGAAGGAAAAGGAAAGTGATACAATTCCATCTCAATGAAAATCTACAAAAATAAATTAATTTTCAAGATGACTTTTTAGAAGAACAGTGCTATTATGAAACTTTGTTGTGATATCTTGAATGAAACATAGTATTATATTGAAAGTTTCCTTAGGAAAAAATGGATTCACATAAAAATTTTAATAAGAAAATCATTTCAAACACATACATACACATATATTTTTAAATTTTAAAGGGTAAGAATTTTATTCATCCTAGCCTAAATATCTTTAGTATTATCTCTGTAATGATTCAGGAAGTATTCTATTTACTAATTTCAGTTTCTATGAACATACACCAACTCCTCAGTTGTTACATATTTCAAACAAGTTGTCACATATTTCAAGCACAAACACATTCCCAAACACATGATGCATACTTTTGAAAAGGAAGTCATTTGTATCTTCTGTACTTTAGAATTAACCAGAGATAAGTTTGTTGCTTTAGGAACTGCATATGAGATTTTTTTTAAGTATCTTAAAATATAATGCAGCTAAAAATAAAGTTGTTGATGTCATTGCTCTGGGAATCTAATAGGAATGTCAGGTAAATGTCCTGTTATAATGTAATCATCGCCTACATTGAAGTTAGCAGAAAAAAAGTGATAGTGTGAAAGTCTCCTGGATGATTCAGAGCCTCACGCGAACACAGTGCAGTGGAGTATGTCTCGTAATTCACAGCTTTACTTTCGTATTTATAAATGTGAACATTGGATTTTAACTCTTTGTCGAAGTTAGTCTAACCCTGAACTACTGATCCACAATTTTTAAAAAATGAAGAGTCTGTAAACTCTAAAACAATTAGTGATCAATACTAGTCACTGGGTGTACCTGGCGTTGATGGATCACGTCACGGGGATCAAGGATGCTTCATGGAAAATCCTACCTGGAAGAAAAACAGGAGGATTTAGTGCAGCACTCTTCAAGACTGCGGGTATAATAGCCAGTAACACTTCTGGTGCAGTGCTTGATAAAGTGGAGCCCTCAGGCCCCTCATGGGCAGCAGCTTTCTTTCCCGGAGACCCTCACAGGAGGAGTGGTGCTTTACCTCTCTAAGTGATGCTAGAGTCGAAGCGAGATTAATCCCTGACACACAAAGCTTGCATGACCCTTAGGCTCCGTTGCACATTGTCTGAAGCTTTATGTCCCTGTGACGAAATACATGCCCAAAATGGCTGGAAGAAGGAAAGATTTGTCTTGACTCAGAGTTTCCGATATTCTCTCCTGTAATTCTTAGCTCTGTTCATCCTGTGCTGGAGACGATGTTAAGAAAGCCATGATAGTAAGAGCTATTCAGCTCTTGGCTGACTGGTGACAGAAAGAGGAAAAAAGAATTGAAGACCGTGTACCTTTCAAAGGCACAATCCTAGTACCCATTTCCTCCAGCCAGACTCCGTAACCTAAATGTGACATCACCTGCCAATATGGTGCCACCAGCCTGGGCCAAGCATTCCATGCACGTGTAAGGACATTTTATAGTCACATCAAGACGCCATACGTGAAATTGTATAGTATATGTTTGCATGATGCCTGTGAGTGTTAGTTACCATTAGAAGTTGAAGGTTTGCAGCAAATACTATGTGAAATACAAGTCCTGGATTATTATCAATGTACCTCTTTGGTAACAAGGTTGGTCAATATGCTCCCGAGTCAAGCTTTTAAAAGGTAATTCAGATTAAGATTAATGATGTGTTTTCTAAACTCAGAGCTTCAAACTTCACTCTGGGGCTGGCTGTGAGACTGAATTCCTTGGAATATGACACTTTATAAAACTCTAGCACAAAGTCCGACAACTCACTGCATGCTGTACCTTTTGAAAGTTATTCATGTCTTCGCACACAAAAGATAAACTAGAAGAGATAAAAAGGACGCTTCCAGAATCAGTGTCCTTTAAATGTTACAACAACAAAGAGATGAGGACAGCAAGTGTGATGAGTGCATTAAATGTACTGTGTTCAAGGTCAGTGCAGTTCATGACAGATTAGTGTTTAGATGACTCCCTGAGAATCTCCTGGATTTCTGAAGAAAGCAATGGTGATTATTTTTTTTAGTAGATATACTTTTATTAAAGAAAAAGTATCTCACATCATACCTGCTGCCATTCATGAGCAGCTATCCCAAGGAAGCTCATAATAGCTCAATCTGATATTGAAGACCAAGTAAAATAAATAAGCATGCTGTCATTGCTGTTTACTCAGTCACTCACTGTATTTAATAAATATTCCTTTTCCTCAGGGCTAGCTTGATGTGCCTCATCACTTAACTACAGTGTAAAGGGAGAAGCAGAATATGTGAACTAATCACTATGAGAACACAGCTTCTTCTCATTGATTTCTCAAGTTTTCACAATTACAGTGAAGATAGAGTACTTTCTGCAAATGAGGGCCCTCACGAATTTAACTTCCATTATTTATTTTTAGTTATTAGACGATTTTGGTCATTGATACTTGGAGTCTGAGAATGCAACGCACTCATCTTCCGGGACTAAAATTGCGTTAGGTATATATGTTGAGTAGTATGCAGGAATGGGAAAAGAACAAAGTGAATCACTCTGAAAATCATAATGACATGAACTAAGCCTAAACTAATGCTAAAGACCATATTTATATATGTTTGTTCATTCTGAAAATGAAGGAAACATATACTTTATCTTAGAGGCTATGGACTGATAAGTCATCTATGCTTAAATTCATGCTCATTTGTAGTAGTATGTACTTCTATGTATCCTGAGAAACTGGATATGATGATGAGAAAAGTTAAATATTCAATGTCATTGAATAAACACAGTACATTTACATATTCACTGGTTCTTCTAGAAACTCCTAGTGAAAAGCAGTGTGCTGAGGGGGGAAAAAAAAACACCTGCATGAACTTAATTAGCTCTATGTTGTAGTCATCTCTTTGTCTCAACTTCCAGAGGTATTCCCCAGGAATCTGTTGGCCATGTGTATCAGGGAAGTAGGTTGGAGATCTTCAATTTCCCTCCTTTCCTCCAACTCCAGTCTCCCACTCTCAACCCCAGCTCTGTAGGAGACCATTTACTGTGCCTTCTTCTCCCTCCCATCCCTCTGTTCCCTGAGTCTACACAGATCTTGGTAACAAACTCTGCATTCTTTATTGCTGTGGACCTCCTAAGGCCCCGTACACCCTCCTATCCCATTCCCAATCCTATGTGTCAGCTCCCAAAATCTAGAAACACATCCTACCCTAGACCCTAAATGGACACACCTGGCAGGATCTCAAAACATTCTCTAAAGGATAACCCATAGCCATGACACTCCTCTACGACTGAGAGAGGGCTGTGGAAACCAACAAACACAACACCCACACCAAAAGATAAGACCAGACATCATAAGAGTAGTAAATACCTATATAACAACCAATTCCATAAAATCTTAAAATTTTTATATTTATGCTATATTTGCATTATCGTGTGCTCTTTCCCTACAGAACATCTGACTATGAAAATGATAACTATAGTGTCTTCAAGCATATTCCCAAGCTATAGTTGTACTACACAGTAATATTTTATCTTATTATCATTTCTTAGATTCCTAAATATTCTCTAAGGAGAAACAGAAAATTTAAAGAAGTGGACTGAAGGTGAAGTCAGGAGAAACTGGGAAGAGTTAGATGTGGGAAGGCATAATCAGAATATATTGTATGACAAAAAAATATTTTCAATAAAAAACTTTAAAAATACCTAATCATATATAATTGAGGCACCCACATAAAACATATCTAAGCTAGTTAGTCATTTCCATATACTATAATTCTGTCATACTTTAGGATTGTTGAGGATATCCATATGTGTGGAGATTTCATATATTCAACACACTCTAGCATAAAAAAAAACAACACAGCCAAGTAACTCTAGAGTCTGCGATGCTAATGAATTAAGCTTTATAATTATAAAATAAATAGTCTGTCCTAACTCTATACTGTAGCTAATTGTAATAATGTTGCGTAAGATTACTATGTAACTTTTAGCTCTCAGTTCTCTTGTAATAATCATTTCTGTGTTTTTTTTATGTGAAGCTTCATGAAATGTAAAATGTCCAAGTTATAAAAGTTCACCTAATTTTATTGAAATAATCATTGTACTCAAAATTACCATATCACTAATTAAAAACTTAATTCAGTGAGAAGATTGGACCATGGAAAACATACCTATCCATTATTGGTCTTGCTCTAATAAAGTGAGAAAAGGCTTTTACACTTACATTTTATTTTCACCTCAGTGGTTTTAGCAACTTTGAAAAGGACAGAATCAGTGCTGGGAATTGCAGTTCTGATGTAAACTGTGTGATTTGCTGCTTTGAGATTGACCTAAATGAAGTTTTAAGCTCAGGTTTAGAAATCACAGTTTTTATTTTTCTCAGGTGTAGAATGAGATGTGCTATTTCTACTTTTTGTGACAAATACATTCATGTAGTCAACTTTTATTTATTTATTTGGCTTTAATTCACAGCAAAACATAAAAAAAAGACATTTTTATATTATCTGAAAAAAGGAAAGCAAATAAATAAAGTAACTATTATTTTTGCGTATGCATCAAATTACATACAGCTATAATGGCTAACATGGTGGAGGGAAGAAGCCGTGGAATATTGAACAGTGAACAAAAGTAAGGGGAATGGATATTATTAAAGGTCAGTTGTTGGGTGAAGGTCATCACTCTGACCTACAAGTACAAAATCAGTTTCACGTTGCTGCTACAGAACAATGTTTCCTGATGGCTTTAGGAGTTGGAGGAAAAGTTGAGGAGCCCGGTAAAAGGTTCACCTCATATACAAACATTATATAAGACCGTGGAGAAGCCTTCACTGAAGTTTTACAAAGATTAGCCTCAGCTGTGAACAAAGCCTTTCAGGCCCTGATGTAGGGCAGGTGTTGATAAGTCCCTAGTGTTTGAGAGTGTGAATACCGAATGTAAAAGAGTTATGACACCATTAAAACCACAGGCAAAGCAATGGACAAGTGGATAAGGAGCACGACAGATATTTAGTCTTGCAAGTACTCTGCTAATATCATAGGACAGGCTATCGCTAAAAGTCTCTGTTATCAAAAGCTTGGCGCTTCAGTTATGGGAAATTTGGACATATACTAGGAGACACTGAACGAGATGCTAAAGGTCTCAGATTTCAAAATATCTGGTGGATTAACTTTAAGAAATATGGAACTTTCTGGGGTAAAGATGAATGTGCTTTTTTCTTGAAACAATGGTGTTCCAAATATCAAACAGAAAGAATATTTGTAAATAAATTGTTGATGTGTCAAAGAACCATAAATAGTTTTTAAAGCTAATATAATCTGACTATCCCACTGTTCTATACGTTAAAATCTAGATCTGATTATCTGGGGTAATTCATGGTCTTTAATGGAAACGTTCCTTTGTATAGCTCCTATAGAAGCGCCCATTTTGTCATATACTCCACCCTAGAAACACTGCTTATGCTACATGGCTCATGTCCTATTTTCCCATCTTGAGTCCTCGTTTTTCAGAGTTACCAACTATGTGCTTTTCTGTGCTTTTTATCCAGTTGCTTGCTTTAATATTTTTTTTACATCCCAATTATAGCCATCCTCCCTTGCTCCTTTTAGAGGGGGAGCCCTCCTCCCCTGCCAACTGACCCCACCCTATCAAGTCTCATTAGGATTCCCTGCATCCTCTTTCTCTATGGCCTGATAAGGTACCTCACCAGGTAACAGAGTCCATGACAGGGACATCCCTTGCTTCCCCTAATAGGGGACCCATATGGAGACTGAGCTGCCTATCAGCTACATCTGAATGTTTGGCCTAGGTCCCTTCCATGCATACACGTTGGGTGGTGCATCAGTCTCCACTGCTCCCTCTGGGCCAGGAATTTTTTGGCTATCTTGTGGAGTTCCTATCCCATTTGTGTCATCTTTCCCCCTACTCCTACTTACCCATAGGACTCCCTGTGCTCTGCCCAAAGTTTGGCTCTGAAACTCAGCTTCTGCTTTGGGCCCCTGCTGGGTGGAGTCTTTCAGAGGACAACTATGGTAGACTCCCTTCCTGTTCCCTCTCTTCAACTGCTTCCAGTGTTTATTCTATTTACCCCTCTGAGTGAGAATTAAGAATGCTCGCCAGGGTCCTCCTTGTCACTTAACTTCTTTAGGTCTGTGGATTGTGATATGGTTATCATGTATTATATGGATGATATCCACTTATAAGTGACTATATACAATGCATGTCCTTCTGGGTCTGGATTAACTCACTCAGGTTGATCTTCTTCAACTACATCCATTTGCCTGCAAATTTAATGATGTCCTTGTTTTTTACAGCTGAATAATATTTCATTGTGTAGCTGTACCACAGTTTATCCATTTTTCAGTTGAGGAACATCTCTGTTGTTTGCAGAATCTGGCTGTTACAAATAACACCATAATGGACTTAGTTGAGCGAATGTCCTTGTTATATGGTGGAGCATCTTTTGGGTACATGCCCAGGAGTGATATAGCTGGGTCTTGATGTGCAGTTGTTCCAATTTTTTGAGAAAGCATCAGATTGATTTCCAAAGTATCTACATGCTTTCAACTCTCTTTCCTGATACTTTTCTGCCCTGCTTTCCCTATGACCATTCTTAATGGGCCTGCAACTGTCAACATCAAAAAGCCTGGATTTATTGGAAAAAAAACAATTCTCAATTGATGAATTACCTAGTACAGATTGACATGTGTGCATGTTTGCATGGATTGTCTTGATTGTCAGTTGACATAGGAGAGAACTGAGCTTTCTGTGGAAAGTTCCATTTCTTGATCAGGTGGCCTTGGCCTCTATAAGAAAGCTCAACATCACTCTGAGAAGGAGCAAGCAAGCAGAATTCCTCCAAGATTTCTGCTTCAAGTTCCTCCCCTAATGCACCCGTAAACTGAAATAAGCCATTTTCTCCATTGAGTTTCTTTTGGTAGGACTGTTTTTAGCACAGCAACAGAGTTAAAACTAGATGAGGTCTTTCGATAGTGCATACTACTTACCAAGAAAACAAAGGAATGTCTCTGGTCAGACTCAACTTAATTGCAAATAACTCTGTCTTCTAACTTGTTGTCCCTTTGTGTTAAAAATAACATAGTCATGGGTTCCAGAGGCTATAATGTGACATATTCAGAGAGATATACTTCTGATATTTACCCTTTGTTTTAACTTAAGGTTTCTGATCTTAGATGAATTTGTTCAGGCAAAGAACAAGTTATCAGTATCTTTTTTCGATGTTAGGTATTTTTCTCCCCTTTTTCCCCTATATAGTCACTCACAGATGTACATGTGACAAATTGTTCTTTGATGGGACAAGGAAGAATGAGTATAGAGTTGGTGGGTAGATTGCAAATGAACCGCAGTATAATTTTATCAGTATCTGTGACATTGACATACTTGATATTTCATAGTATATATACTTCAATGAGAAGGAAGACACAGGTACATATGAAGTTTGTACATTGTCTTTACTAGCAAAGTATGAATTTAGATTTAGGTCTGAAACTGACAAGAATGTACTTTGGGTAATGGAAACGCTATATTGAAAGGGTAATTTGTTTTGAATTATCATTAAATTAGTCTAAGCTAATTTCATGACCTAATAAGCTGTTTCAGCCAAGAATAGGATAATTATAGATACAGCGCTACCCTACCATGAGCACCTACAGTCAATGAGCCCTCTAAATCTGGAAAACTGATATGTGAAGAGCCCTTGGCCCTTCTCCGAGACTATGCCTATGAGATGGCAAAATGAAGACAGTCATGTCTTACAAAATGCAGAAAACACTCAATTTTTGCCTTAGCTGCCACATTCATCTCCAAGAAGTCTCTAATCTCCAGATGATGGGTTATCTGTTCTCTGTTTTCACCTCTATAATGATACACGTAAGAGTCTTTCTAATGGTCTAGATTATAGTACTCTCCTGCAAATTCAGTGGCATATATAGACAAAAATCAGCTATGCGTTACCGTAAATTTAGATAGATGCTTTTGTGCTCCTCCTCTCAGGAATACATCTTGCACACACCTACATTCTCAGCTATTTTCCTTATAATAGAATACATTCTAACTTCTGACTACAATTTCTGACTATGATGTGCCCCAGAGCACCGTGACATTAATTATCCCCAAAGCCCACTTATATTAGCAGCAAGACATCTATGCACATAAAACACTCCCTTGCTCTGTTGCCTACTGAACAAACAAGGCTCTCATTGACACATATTTTCACAGCAAAATGCCAGAACAATGGGAAGCAGCACAGAGCACAGATATTTTGAAACAAAGAGGTATTTGTAAGTTAACAATCTGTACCATTACTACTTCTCCACCCGAAGCTGACTCAGTGCACGCCCTAGGAACACCCTCATCCTTTAGCACTTTAGTGAAAAGTTAACATCTCTGGCCTTACCGGTAAGCATACCAACAAATCCAACAAAGACTACTTTTCAAGTAAATAGCTTAAAACCAAAATTAGATTTATAAAAACACATTTCAGAAATATTTTTTAAAAGAGAGAAAAACAAAAAGAGGGTCTCCAGATGTTTAAATTGTTCAAGTAAAGAAAGCATAACACAAAAATATATCTAGCTAAGTAGCCATTTTAATTGTAAAGCTACCAAAGAAATCAAACATTAAGAACTGTAGAAACATAATGCCTTTGAGTACTTCCATGCACAGCTAGATTTTCTTTCAGGAAGAGACTTTGTCAAGATAAGTATGAAGCATAATGGAATTAAAAATCAATGAATGGCTCTCAAAAAGAAGGGTATGATTTCATAATGTTGACTATAAAGCACTTTAATATATGCAATTAATGTAATATATGTAATTAAAATATCAATATTTCCTCTGACATTTGATATGCTTCAGAGTGGATTATTGTACCAGATTTTAACAACAATAATGAAATTTTAATACAGGTCTCCCACAAGAAGGACCTATGGCAGATAGCTTCCAAGACTTTTCAAACCTAGCACAATTAACAGATAATCCTCAACTAACTAACATGATTCAGTGTTATATATGAGTTTTGTCCCATATGCGTGAAACATAACTGAGTTCACAAAGAAACCAAAACGTTCACTACGATGATACCTAGCACACCATAAATATTAATGAATGGGCACTATATCTTATTGATTAGAAAATGACAAGGGCAAAAATTCACACATGTAAAGAACAGAATTCTTTCAAATATTTTTTATCTGAAGTTTAAATCTACAGATGAAAAACCTGAAGGTATAGATGGAAGGGGTAATTCAAGTAGAATGTACGGGCTTATTGGCAAAATAACAACAACATCAACCAAACGGTAAGAAAGAAAGTGAGATATTTTAAACTATTTTCAACCAAACATCTAATTCTGATACATTTTCATTGATTTCATTAATTAATCATAAAAGACACCAGATTTAGAAAAAAAATATTTTTACAGCAATTATTACAGCATCACTGTTTGGTCTGTTTCTTAATCTCCAAAACCCTTCAGACAATACAAAAATCAATACTCAGTATTTGCCCTTGAAGCTCTCTCAAGCGGGACTACCATACAAGCAAAGAATCCTGAGTTAAAGGCAAGACTCAACATATTTCCATTTAATTTTACTTTAAAAAAAAGATTATAAATTCAAATTTTCTCCCTTCATTTTCCTCCCTTAAAACCCTTCCATATTCACCTACCCACTCTTTTTCAAATCAATAGACTATTCACTAGCTCTTATTATAAGCATATATGTGTGTATAACATATAATAATATCATATATCATATTCTGTACTACATATACAGCATTCAAAATTATATATAGCATATATGTAATTTTACAATATATAATTTATATTTAATATGTATCTGTCCGATTCACTCTGCATAAAGTTACTTATACGTATATTTTTAGAGACGACCTTTTGACAATGGACAAGCAATTCATGTTTGGACATGGAAAAGCCAAGATAGCCTCATACCTACAGAAAAAAAACTATAGGCTACTGAGGATAGCCAGGGCCAGACTACAACACAACTTCTTAAACTGTGGTTGTGAGCCCATATGGAGTCACATAACTGAATGTGAGAAGTTGTGAAAATTTTGACAACACGAAAATATCTCTGAGTATCAAGTACAAAAGGATAATTCAAAATCACACATGAGACAAAGCTTACATGTTTCAGAAAACACTTACCATATTGCATTCTGGGATTTCATGGTAACCTTGAGTATAGCACGCACACGCACCACTGCTCTTGCCAATAGCCACACAAACTAAACAGTGTTAGCTGAGACATCTTGGCTTAGATTCCAAACACCTGTCTTTTATGAACTGCAGCGTAATGTGGTTCCTTGTTTTTCTTACTCTAATGTATTTGGCATTGCATTGACTTTGTTCTTTGACATTTTCATACATGTATAAATTGCATTCTGATTATTGTCACTTCACCTTCTCTATTAATCCTTCCCTCCCTCAAACTTGTTTCCTCCCTACAGTTCCTTCCAAACAGTCAAAAAGCCCACTCTTGTTTTCATTTTTTTATAAGAAGGGATTTATTTGTTTTTTTAAATTTTAATTTATTCGGATTACATCCCGATTGCTAGCCTCTTGCTTGTATCTTCCCATTCCCACCCTCCCTTCCTCCTCCACCCAATTTCCCTCCCTTAGACCTCTGCCATAAGGGGTCCTTCTCCCCCACCATATGACCACAGGCTATCAGGTCTCATCTGGATAGCCTGCTTCCTCTTCCTCTGTGTGCCTGCCTGGCCTCCCCACAAAGGAGAAGTGACCAAGTCTGGAGCATCAGCATTCATGTCAGAGTCAGTCCCCGCTACCCTCACCACCTTGGAGAATGAGCTGTCCATTGGCTATATCTGCCCAGGGGCTCTAGGTTTACTGCATGCATTGCCCTTTGTTGGTGCAAAAGTTTGTGCAGGCCCCCTTGAGTCCAGATATGTTAACCTTGATGATATCCTTGTGGGGCTCCTCAACCCTCTGGGTCCTTCCATCCTCCCATTCGTCCATACCACTCTGTGCTCCACCCAGTGTCCAGCAGGGAGACCTAGCATCTGTCCAGATCCCCCGCTGTGTGGTGTCACTCATAGGGTCTCTATTTTGGGCTAATAGCCACTTATAAATGAGTATATACCATGTGTGTCTTTCTGGGTCTGGGTTATCTCACTCTGGATGATCGTTTATATTCCATCTATTTGCCTGGAAATTTCAAGCTGAGTAGTATTCCATTGTGTAAATGTACCACAGTTTCTTTAACCATTCTTTGGTTGAGGGGCATTTAAGTTATTTCCAGATTCTACATATTAGGAATAAAGCTGCTATGAACATACTCTTGTTTTTTAGGCCCATTGTAAACAGGATTATCTGTGTGACCATGAGCTTGCAAGTATTCATCACAGCCCAATGGGCAAATAAGTGGGCACTTAACTGATGGCAGTGACTAGACCTGCAACAAAGCTCGCCCAGGGTGCAAGTTCAGCAGAGAATGGAAATAACACTGTACCATTTCCAGTTTATAACTGACTAATGATAGGCCCAGGCCCCTGTATGTCCACTACAGGCAGATGAAACTAAGAATTCAGGACTGTATTGTCACATCCACGTCCATGTGTCATGATTCAGCATTTCACAGTCCTTCTTGTTCTCTTCCCACTTTTCTGCTCCTTCTGATCCATCTTCCATGATGACCAATGATATTTGAGTGGTTGTGTAAATGTTGTAATTAGGACTGATCACTCAATAGGCAAGTTCATCTCAGCACCCTGAGCACCCACATGTCTCTGCAGTTAATCCCAGGCATTTCAAACTGTGGTATCTTTTCATTTCACCGAGAATGGAGTTTATCTATGCATCTGAAAATAATATTTAGAACTTAGTATCACTCATGATCATTTGGCTTAAATAACCACATTAAGTTCACATCTAGGACCTACAGGCTCCTCTGTCACAGCTTTTGTCTGGATTATAATGCCAAGTATTAGTTCTCCCCTTTGTAGTTGGCCTCAAATACAAAGACAAAAAAAAAAAAAAAAAAAAAAAAAAAAAAAAAAAAAAAATCACATTATAATCTCAACTGATAGAAAAGAAGCTCTTTCACAAAACCAAATGTGTCTTCATCATAAAAGTCCTACAGAGAATAGGGCTGGAAGGAACATAACTCAACAAGATAAAGGATAAATAGGACAAACCCATATTAAACAGCATCCTAAATGAAGAAAAGTTTATAGCAATCTATAGGGGAAGCTGGTCTGACCCAGCTTCCTAGATGCTAGAATCCCAGCATGCAGCAGTTAAATCATCACAAATGCATGAGGTGTAGAATTGCTTGCTCTTTTCCTTTCCTTATAGAAAAGCATTTAATACCAACAGAAATAATAAATGCTAAAAGGAAAAAGTAATTATGAGAAAGATAAAAGAATTAATTGAATTATGTATTGCCAAAAATTTAAACTAAAACAATTTCTCCTAATGGGTAAGAGAACATTATTTCAAGAGGAAAATTGATTACTCCTTTTAGACAATTATGGGTAGATTCCAAGCAAGGATTTAGTATAGTCTTCAAGAAGCCATTATTTTTTATCTTGGTTTACTATGTGGAATTCTCAAAGAAATCTTCTTCTTTTTCTTGATTATACTTTACAGTATAGTTCAAAGATGAAACTGCAAGTCTACAGTTAATTTTTCTTATAAATAACTAAGTTGTGCTGGCCCAATAATGTCAGTGTCATCAGAAAGGATGAAGAATATCTTTTATTCCTGAAAATGCATTTTTTAAATTTTAATTTTATTTATTTTACATTCCAGCTACAGTTTTCCCTCTTTTGTTTCCTCCCAGCCTCCACCCCCCAACTCCTCCTCCCCCCCCCCTTTTTTTAGAAAAGGGCCAGCTTTGAATGATATTAACCAGCCTTGGCATTATCAAGTTGCAAGAAGACTAGGCACTTCCTCTTGTATTAAGGTTAGATAAGGGAACCCAGTAGGGAAAGAGTCCTTAAGGCAGGCAACAGTGTCAGAGACAGCTCCTGACCCCATGGTTAGGTGTCCCACAAGATCAAGCTACAGAGACTGTAACATATGTACAGAGGGTAGGTAAATTCCATGCAGGATCCCATATTGGTGGTTCAGTCCTTCTGAGCCCCAATGGGCTGAGGTTGGTTGATTTGGTGAGTTTTCTTGTGGTGTCCTTGACTCGTGTGCTCCTACAATCCTTCCTCCTCTCCATCTTCTGGGCGATTCTCTCAGCTCTTCCTAAAGTTTGGCTGTGGGTGTCTGAATCTGTTTCCATCAGTTGCTTGGAATGACAATTATGCATGACACACACCAACTTGGGAGAATAGCAGAATATTCTGAGGAACCATTTCATTGAATTTTTTTTTTTTTTTTTTTTTTGCGATTTATGTTTGGTTCTATCATGGGTGTCTGGCTATCCAGCCTCTGACCCCTGGCTCTCTGGACAGTTTCAGGAATGAGCTCTTTTCTCATGGCATAGGTCTCAAGCTAGACGTCATTGTTTGGCCACTCCTACAGTTTTTGTGATTACCCCATCCCATCTTTCAGACAAGACATACTGTAGGTCAAAGGTTCTGTGGATGGGTTGTTATTCTAATACCTCCACTAGAAGTCTTGTCTTATTACAGGAGATGGCCTGTTTAAGCACATATCCCAAAATAACTTTTAACATTATTTTTTTTCTTTTTTTTTTTTTTTACATTTTCTAACAATTCATTAAACACAAAAATCATTTAACTGGAATTATCATATTTTTATTTAGCCACACACTTCAGTCTAGATATTTTAAGTAATATGTTTAATGAGTGAAAAGGGCTATCATTTGCATTTGAACTCCAAAACTTTCTTAAATGTTATGGTGACTGCTTCATTATAAATATTTTTCAACCCTGAATGCATATTATCTTCCCTGGAGAGGCTTTCAAAACTACTCTAGATTTGAGTCTTATCCTTACAGTTTATGAAAAAAACTAACTTGGACTGACAAGTTTCTTAATGCACCTGTTTTTATAATTTCCTTTTCAGCTTGATAATCTGTAGAAGCCAATAGTCTATAAAAGAGTCTATATCATACAAAATTTTGAAGTCTTGAGTTAGGTAATAATTACTTCACTTAGTATTTCTAGAAGCTTGCAGTATTTTTACTGTCACCTAGTTTATAGTCAACAAGGGTATACCTCTCATCTGCAACAATAAAAAGAAAATCACTGACCATTGGCTAGATCTGGGTAGGGGTTTAAAGTTTACCACCTGTATTGTCCTTGGCTGTTGCTTTAGTCTAAGTGGGACCCCCTGGGCCCAAATCTGCCTTTCATAATGTTCTACTTGTAGGTTTCTAGGACCCTCTGGATCCTTCTACTTTGCTATTCTCCCATGCTTCTCTCATCTAGAGTTCCAATAGGATGTCCTCCCTTCTGACCCAGTTTCCTGGTAAGTGAAGGCTTTCGTTGGACATGTCCCTTGGGCTAGTATGCAGATATAAGTGAACATATACCGTTCGAGTCTTTCTGCTTCTGGGTTAACTCACTCATTATGATCATTTCTAGCTCAATCCATTTGTCCACAAATTTCGGGATTTGGGGTATGACTTTCACATGAACTCTGATGCCTCATATTTGACCATGTCCCCTGGAGGGAGAGACATGGTGGCACTCAGAGGAAGGATAGCAGGTTACCAAGAAGAGACTTGATACCCTATAAGCATATACAGGAGGAGGGGAGGGGAGTAAGGGGAAAATGGGAGGGAGGGAAGAATGGGAGGATACAAGGGATGCGATAACCAATGAGGTGTAACAAGAATGAATAAATTAATAAAAAATTTAAAAAATCACTGACTTTATTGATAAAGATTCTAGTCTGACAATCCTTGGAGGTAATAACTTAAGGCCTGCATCCCATTTTTATTTTCTTGTTCACTTATTTGGGACTTCATTTTTGTTGTCCTTGGCATGTCTTATTCCTTGCAATAGATCCTGCCTAAGAAAATTTTCACTGAGATATAATTTGCTTATATAATTTTATTAATGTTTTGTATTATTTTCTTTATGAGATATTAGTATGGGTAAATAATTGATTCCTCCTTCTTCACAAATAATTTTTGTACACCATTTAGAAGATCAGTATTGTACTATGCTGTTCTCCATATTTCTAAAAACTTAACATGAGTCTAATTATTATTTCATGAGCTTAATAAAGTGCTCTCACTGTATGTGTGTGTGCTATATTCTTATAAGTTATGGGTCTACTAAAATGCATAAACAATTTTTATATTTTACCAATATCTGTTTGTTATATCTCTAAGAACATTTTATATTGAAATTGTTCTTAAAGCATAGTTATGATCATGCAATTTATAATTTTGGATATGCAGGTGACTCACAACCCAACTGTCATTGCAGTTTCAAGGGATCTGTTGTTTTCTTTTGTCTTCTTTAGGCACCAGACATGCATATGAAGCACAGCACATATTCTAGAAAACAACCATGAAAAAACGTGAAAATATTAGTAAGTGTTAAAGAAGACAAAATAAAACGCCAGAGTGAAGTCAAGCACATTGTGCTGAAACCATGTCTACCTGCTTAGTGCCTGATGCTTTGTAAAGTTTCCCAATGCACCAAACATAAGAATATAGAACATTCTTTTAATTCATCAGTGTGTGTGTGTGTGTGTGTGTGTGTGTGTATGTGTGTATGTGTGTGTTTGAAAATACACTTTTTTATATGTGTATGGGAACACACTGTGTGGAAGTGGTCATATCATGTGTGTGTGTGTGTGTGTGTGTGTGTGTGTGTGTGTGTGTGTGTGTGTGTGTGTGTGTATGTTTGTTGAGTCCAAGGGATGACAATTGGGTGTACTCCATGACAGGTATAAAATGATATTTCATGTGAAAAATTACCTAATATGATAACTGTGCTCTTTGATTAAATGATTTCTTGATATTGAAAAAAATCTTCTAAATAAGTTAGTGGTTAACTCTTCATATATATGATTTATTTATTCATATTTTATGTACATGTTGATATATATGTTTGTCTGCATGAGTCTGTGTACCATGTGTTTGCAAGAGACTGAAGGGCCAGAAGAAGGTGTTCAATTCTCTGGAGCTGTAGTTATAGGCTGCTGTGTGCTGACATGTGGCTGCTGGAAACTGAAGCAGAGCACTCCAGAAGTGTGGTGAGGGATCCTAACCTAAGACTCAGACTGTCTCCCAAAATATATTGTAATGTTATATCAAATACCACAGTGGTTCATTTCTCATTCAATTAATTAAACAATGAATTTTAATTTATAATGGCTAGGTGAAAGGAGAAACAACCACACTTTAAATCTTATCAATAGACCAAAGAAAATATTTTATAAATATTATGAAGCAATGTTTCTCATCTTAAAATAAGCACACTTGTGTTTATACACCAAACCAAGGCTTTTTTCGCACATAAATTCATAAAACTTTGATTATAAATGTGTATTGAAATCAACAAAGTCTAAAAAACAGAATGATTGATTTTGAAAAGGGATTGTGTAAACTTTTCAAAAGATCAAGTATCATATATTCTTTGACAATTTCTTTCATGTTGACAATGACACTGGGTTTCCATTAAATTCCATCAGCAGGGTGAAGTCAGAATACTGAATGGTTAATAGCAGAAGCGCTTTTCTTTTCTAAGGCTAGACACATTCTGATGACTCAAATTATACACTCGCAATGTCCTCCTATTCTACAGGCATGTGATATTGGGGGATGATTTCAGAACTGTGGGAGTCTGTTTCCTATGGCATTACTTATGTTTGATGATCCTATAAATGGAAACACCAACTCATGCCCAGACATCTAGTATCTAGCTAGAAAATTGAGAAAAACAACATATTTGTTGACACACTAAGTACATTTTTAGCAACAGTATCAATGGCTCTTCACTTATTTCACTTTGCATATTGATATGGACATAGTTTTGAATCTATGAAAAAGTTTTATCAATCAGTCTGTTGTACCTTAGTCCCCTAGACCAACTTTGAATATTCACCCTTTTTGAACATTCAGCACTGATGTAAACTGACCTTGATGACTGTCCTCCAGGAGAGCTCTATTGGTCCCTACACTTATCTAAGAGGTGTTTTGTAAGAATTAAAAGCCGTCGACTCCTCATGGGTGTGTCTGCTTCTTTTTGTTCTAGAGCTTTCGGGTGTGTTGTTAAGTTGCAAGTGTTGGATCTCTCCAGTTTCATTATAAAGGCACTTAGTGCTATGAATGTTCCTCTTAACACTGCTTTCATTGTGTCCCCTAAGTTTGGGTATGTTGTATCTTCAGTTTCATTGAATTCTAGGAAGTTTTAATTGCTCTTTTTATTTGATCCCTTACCCAGATGTCATTGAGTAGGGAGTTGTTCAGTTTCCATGAGTTTGTAGGTTTTCAGTTGTTTCTTTTGTTGTTGAGCTCCAGCTTTAGTACATGGTGTTCTGATAATATGCTTGAGATTATTTCTAATTTCTTTATTTGTTGAGGTTTTCTTTGTGAGCAAATATATGGTCAATTTTGGAGACAGTTCTGTGAGGTACTGAAAAAAAGGTAATCTTTTGTGTTTGCTTCATGATGTCTATTAATTTTCTTGTTTCTCCTTTTAGCTTCTGTCTTGATGAACTGTCTATTGGGGAGAGAGGGGTGTTGAAGTCTCCCACTATTAATGTGTGGGGTGGTTTGATGTGTGACTTAAGCTTTAGTAATGCTTCTTTTATGAATGTGGGTACTCCTGCATTTGGGGTATAGATGTTCAGAATTGAGACATCATCTTGACATATTTTTCCTTTGATGAGAATAAAGTTACACTCCCCACATCTTTTGCTTAGTTTCTCATAGAAAGTCTATTTTATTAGATAGTACAATGGCCACTCCAGCTAGCCTATTGTGTCCATTTGCATGGAATACAATTTTCCAACTATTTACTCTG
Organism: Acomys russatus; assembly: GCF_903995435.1. Lineage (NCBI taxonomy): Eukaryota > Metazoa > Chordata > Mammalia > Rodentia > Muridae > Acomys > Acomys russatus. Next base: position 46,161,693 of record NC_067163.1, on the reverse strand, counting down.
AGATAATGTTTATCTTTATTGCTGAGGTGTGTTTCTTGTATGCAGCACAATTATGGATCCTGTTTTCACATCCATTCGCTCAGCCTGTGTCTTTTTACTGGGAGTCGAGGCTATTGTGTTCCTTCCATTACACTCAGGTAATCAATTTTATTTCATCTCAAGTCTCTCATGGGGTTGAAAACCAAATAGTTTAGTTTTACAATTAAGCTTAGTTGTTTAGGGGTTAAGATATTTTTAGGTCTAGATAGATGTTTTAAGTTGATAGTGATGAGATATGATAGATATTGATTTACATTCTGAAGTTTAGATTCACCAAGGAAGAAAAGATGTTTTCTTCAAGGCTACCAAATACAAATAAGCAAAACACTAATAATGTAACATTTATATAATTCTTGATTGTATCATGGCTCTTCTTGCTGAAGGTAGTTTATTGTATATATGTGTAATAACATAAATGCATATGTAAAAAATAAAATTATTTTTAAAAAATTAAAATTTAAAAAAAGAATCTAAGGCACCAGCCAAGGACAATACAGGCGGTAAACTTTAAACCCCTACCCAGATCTATCCGATGGGCAGAACATTCTCCACAGTTGAGTGGAGAGTGGGATATGACTTTCTCACGTACTCTGGTGCCTCACATTTGGCCATGTCCCCTGGAGGGGGAGACCTGGTGGCACTCAGAGGAAGGACAACAGGTTGCCAAGAAGAGACTTGATACCCTATGAGCATATACAGGGGGAGGTAATCCCCCTCAGGAACAGTCATAGGGGAGGGGAATGATGGGAAAATGGGGGGGAGGGAAGAATGGGAGGATACAAAGGATGGGATAAATATTGAGATGTAATAAGAATAAATTAATAAAAAATTTTTAAAAAAGAATATTTGATACTATCTATCATTTTAAATATTTAAAAATACTATCATTTTAAATATTAAAAAATGAGTGACAATAGTAGTGTGTTGAGTCCAAGAAGAGAATGTACTTTTAACATGTGATTAATCTTTAACAATTACAGACAAGGAATTTCTATTTTTATCTCTAGTCCAGGCACTGCTGGACAGAATGTAAGCCGCGTGACTCTATTGAGAACCTTTTCTGAATTAGTGAAGTACCTGTAAACACAAGAGACAACATTTTTCATTCGTCTACAGGGATAAAAAGAGTAATGTTTATTCTGACTTTCTCTGCCACTAAGGTATATACATATTTAAGTACTGGGAAGAAAATTTATATTTCAAAAATAGCAAAGTGCGGACTTTGAGACACATAATGATATTGGGCAAGCAGTCAGTAGGATCCAAAAGAAAATGGAAAATAATATGATAACTTTTTGAGACTAGATGCCCTTGAAGCCAAGGGACAGCTGTGATGTAACAAATAATGAAAAGCTTCTGAGCATACTTAACACAGGGATTTTATATTTTCTTTGGTTTATGAATTTATCTATTAATTATTTTGCTTTACAATTATTTTGCTTTAAAATATTAACAAATGGTCATGCCTATGAGTTAATTATTCATAACAGCAATTAGGACATTTCCAAATTGCATAACAATGATTTTTTTCAGTCGAGACTATAATATTTCTTTATCATCTTACTTCTAGTCTATAATCATCTTACTGATTACATGAAAACCAGAAGACCTGCATACTCTGCGAAAACAATATCTAATTTCAAAATGACCCTAGTATTGATCATGATTTAATATCCACAGGGGTAAAAAGCTAACATATCTCAACATTCTATAAAGCATAGATATTTGTTTTTCTATTCATTATATACACTTTAATTAAAATATAATTAAATCACTCCTCTACACTGTTCCATCCTCTCCCCAAGTCCATACCCTACAACTCCTTCATATCCTCATTTCACTCTCAAATTGATAGTGTCTTCTTCCTAATACACACACACACACACACACACACACACACACACACACACACAAAACCTGCTGAAATAATTTTTTTTTATTTGTTTGTATATGGTTTCAAGGCTGATCATTTTGGATTGGACCACCAAATACTAGGTTCATTCCTGGGAGACTGTAACTCCCTCCCTTTTCCAGTAGTCAAGTAGTTGCCTGTAACTCTTTGTCCAGGGCTGTGCCTCCTTCCTCATTAGCATGTCTATTGATTGATACTGTCATTGTCCAAATCTTGTTTATGCAGTCATTTCTATGTGATACTCTTCCGCAGCAGATTTCCTGTTGTTATGCTGGTCCTTTCAGTCTTTCCGCCTTCTCACCTGTCAATGTTCCTTATATTGTAGATGCTGGAACTGTGATGTAGTTATAGCCATTGGAGATCCTCATGATTAGTTGATCTCTGCATAGTGCCCAGCTGTGGCTCTCTGTGATGGTCTTTAATTGCTATAAAGATGAGACGTGATGGCTTCCCTCATCTGTGGGTATAAGGATAAGGATATAATTTGTAATATAGTCTGGAATAATGCATAGCTACCAGAGAGGTGGTAGTACAATGGTATGGTTGGTCAAGGTATCACAAGTGACACCAAAAATATTGATGTAGCCCTTCATTGCCTCTCAAGGGCTAAGGATGGGCTCCTCTTTCTGAAGGCACCACATGGTTGGGAAACATAACTCAGGTTAACTGAAAGTGGATCTGACCTTAAAGCCACCTCCTTGCTCATTAGCAGTCATGTCCATGATACCAGAAAACACTATACAAGCATTCAAAGTAGGGGAACCTCACATGCTAATAATTTTCTTGTTAGATTTTATCATATAACTAATTTTTGTCTCTGTTGTTTTTTCCTCTATAACACATTCATCTAATATTTAACATATTTTGGGTTAAGTTAAAGTTGACGATAGTCTATTGTCTTTAGTGAAAGCTCACTTAAGGATCAAAACAGAAGTCCATGCTTCGAGTATTATTTATTAAATTACTAATTGGTTTTTCTCCATGTGACAGAAATAGCGATTATAAAAATCCTGATTTATAAAATGGCAATATTTCTTAACATCTTGTGTTTTCAGTAATAGTGTCACTTGGCTGTAGACCTAAAACATATGGTACATTTTAAATGTTTACTATTTTTTAAAGTATATTTTTCTAATATTTAACTGTATACTTGTTTTAAGTGCTGTAATAGAACATGATGCTCCAAGATGTGGAACTGTTACATTTTTATGATGTTTAACACAGTTCCTTGAGCTACTTTACTGGTACTATGACTACTTGTTCTTTATAGTTTTATGTCAGCTTGACACGAGCTAGAGTCATCTGGTAGGAAGAAACTTCAATTAAGAAAATGTAGGCGAGCCTGCAGAGCATTTTCTTAGTCAGTGGCTGATGAAGGAGGGCCAGCTGCTTGTAGGTGGTGCCAGCCCTGGGATGATGGTCCTGGTTTCTCTAAGAAAGCAAGCTGAGCAAACTATGAGTAGCAGGCCAGTAAGCAGCACTCCTCTGTGGACTCCACATTTGCTGTTGCCTTCAGGTTCTGGAGTTCCTGTGCTCACTTCTTTCAGTGATGGACTACATTGGGGATGTCTAAGCCAAAGACGACTCTTTCTCTCCAAGTTGCCTTTGTTATGGTGTTTTGTCCTATCAATACTAACCCTAATTAAGACACTACTCATTTGATTATATTTAAAATTGCACAGTAATGCCAAGGACCAAATGCATACTATTTCTAAGACTGTGTTAACTGTACCTAGTTCTCATGTACATGATTACTATAGTTTTTTTTTTTTTTCAATTACAAACCACCTCCAAAACTAACCCCTTTAAAAAAAGAAAATGATCATAATGAGTGAGTTAACTCAGAAGCAGAAAGACTCAGATGGTATATACTCACTTATATCTGCATACTAGGCCAAGGGGCATGTCCCACGAAAGCCTTCACTTACCAGGAAACTGGGACAGAGGGAAGAACATCCTATTGGGACTCTATATGAGAGAAGCATGGGAGAACAGCAAAGTAGAAGGATCCAGAGGGTCCTAGAAACCTACAAGTAGAACATTATAATAGGCAGATTTGGGCCCAGGGGTCCCGCTCAAACTAAGGCACCAGCCAAGGACAATACAGGCAGTAAACTTTAAACCCCTACCCAGATCTAGCCAATGGTAAGAACATTCTCCACAGTTGAGTGGAGAGGGTGATATGACTTTCTCACATACTCTGGTGCCTCACATTTGACCATGTCCCCTGGAGAAGGAGACCTGGTGGCACTCAGAGGAAGGATAGCAGGTTACCAAGAAGAGACTTGATACCCTATGATCATATACAGGGGGAGGTAATTCCCCTCAGGAACAGTCATAGGGGAGGGGAATAAGGGGAAAATGGGAGGGAGGGAAGAATGGGAGGATACAAGGGATGGGATAACCATTGAGATGTAACAAAGATAAATTAAGTTAAAAAATTTTAAAAATTAAAAAAAAAGTCTCATTGCTTTTATGATGATAATCAGCAAGATTTACTGACAGTACACACGTTCATTTCCATTGGCTTGAAATGAGCAATTTAATTACCTCAGAGCCATGGCTCCAGACCCATTTTTAAAGAAATGACAAAACTACCAAGTTATTTAGTAAAAAAGACTAACTTCTGAACTCTGGTTAAGGCTTCTATATAATGAAGTGTTTTGGTCCTTCCTAACACTTGTGCCATTCAAATAATTTTTTAGCTGGCATTTTCAAACTAGTCCAGCAGACAAAGTCAATAATAATCAAGTCTGAGTATCATTTGAAAGTTTAGACCTCTTCTATATGTCATTGTCAGTAATTTAAATCATCAGGAAATTATTTTTTGAGTGCTGTTTCTAAACAAACACAATCTATTCCAGTGCAATTGAAATTGTAAAAAATTTAAAAGTCAACAGATCCTGGAGCAAAGAAAATGCAGAAAGTAAAGTATTTGGTACCAAAATTTGCCTCCTTAAGTGAAAACACTAGAAACATTTTAATTAATTTATATTATGAATCTATGACTGTCAGTTTTATCAAATAGGTCTGTTTTATTGTTTCCTACCAAATATAATGAATAAATTAATAAAATATATGCCTCACAAAATAATTTATAAATATTTATGGTAAGCACGGCACATTAATTATTGAAGAACAGAAGGGAATGGAAATAAGCAACCAAACCAAAAAAGGAGCCATGGAGTGTGCTTTGTATGTTATTCTTATATTTGTAATTCCTTGTATATATCACACAAAATGTTTGCAATAATACTTGGTTTTGTAATACATTTTCATTGTAAACAAAAATTTATAAAATGGCTGTTAGGTGAGAATTTGAAGCAATGATATAAGACTATATTTTGAAACCTGAATATTGTAGTGATGATCCATATATTTCAAATATTGAATGGAAAGAACCTAAATTGTGTCTGAGATATTCACATAAATTGCTTCCTTATGCTATTAGAGCCTTGAATGATCCTGAAGGCTGAACATTCTGCCATCTCTCCACTGCTTTTTAAAAGCAGCTTTATTGATATATAACTGTTTTAGCTCTCAATGTGTTTGATTAAATAGGTTTTAGTATATTCACTTCTCTTGTTTTTTTTTTGTTTTTTGTTTTTTAATCTTTTTCCTTCTGTTTGTTTATGAGCCTTGCCCTGGCCTACTTCTCAACAGCAAAGTATTTGGTCTTAGACCTAGAGGAGGGGAATAGAGTGAAAGCGGGAGGGAGGGAGGAATGGGAGAACACAAGTGATGGGATAACAATTGAGTTGTAATCTGAATAAATTAATTAAATTTTAAAAAGGAAAAAAAAAGAAAGTTAATGATATGAAATGGCTTGGCACTGTGATTAGTAAATTGCCACCAAGTCAGCCCTAACTGAGCTTCCTTGTAGAATACTCTGGTGGCTGTTATCACTTCATTCTATTAAAACTCATATAGGCTAAGGGATAGGCGCAATAAAAAGATGTCATGAGGATAATAAGAAAATATCACTGGGCATGTTTGCCTCCAACAGACTTGGTTTCCAAATTAAAAGTACTAAAGGGAAAGCTGTGGTCCCTTTATGTCATCAGTAGTGGTGATTCTCATTAAACTGAAATCATAAATGGTCTAGATTTACCTTCCATAGTAATTTATGAATCAGACACGAAACTTGCAGCATCTAAGGTTTTATATAGTCCTGACTATCACATTGAAACATGTATAATGAGACAGGAAGTAAATTATGTTTTATATTATTATGCCATATTTTCTAAGTCTATACACTGAATAAAAAATTCTCTATTTCAGGTGAGTCAATTCACAATTATCAGATTGTTTGCAGTCTCAGTGGCATTTAATAAAGGATGCTAACGTCTTGTATAATATTATTACTTGTGAATATGTATAGTCTTCTAGATTCTAAAGCTTAAGCCTTTTTATTACATTTACCATCCTCCCCCAAACTAATTTACAAGTGCCTAATAAATTAATGTCATTTTAGTCTCTACTGCATATCCATTATATACTCTGTAATGAATAAACCCAGAGAGGTATAGATTGCTAGGATTAGACTACATGCCTTATGTTTTCGCATGTAATAATGTAGAATTAATCTTAGTTGCTTTAGATCTGGTATTTTTATTGTTAGAATAATGGTGAGTTAATTTGTAAGGAAGATGAAAGCTAGTGTTCATATTAATGATGCATTTGTATTTTCCCTGCCATAGAAAGATTCTCCAAGGGTCACTCAGGGAGTCTTTTGGAAGAGTAAAAAGAAAGATAGAGGGAGACAAAGGAGTCAAGGACACTCCAAGAAGACCTACAGAGCAAACTAATCTGTACCATGAGGACTTGCAGAGACTGTTGCAACAACTGAAGAGCATAAATTGGCTGTTCTATTATCTCCTACACATATGGAGCAGATGTGAAGCTTGGTCAACATCTGGGTCCCTTAACAATGGGTATAGAGGCTATCTCTGTCTCCGTTGCCTGCCATTGAGTCCCTTTTTGCTAGATGGGTTGCCTTTTCTCTAATCAGTTGGAGATGTCCTGCTAAGACTTGAGATGCAAGGGAGGGTTGGTACCCATTGGAGGCTTCCCCTTCACTGAGAAGAATAGGAGAGGTAGAATGAGAAGAGTCAGCATGCGGGTGGGTTGGGAAGAGATGATGGGTGGAATTGGGATCAGGATGTAGAGCGATTAAAGAAAGAAAGAAAAGAAAAAAATTTAAAAATGAGTAACCTGATCATTGTGCATAGAGTTCATCCTAGAGATAAGCTATGTGGTGCAAAGTTCACGATATTATTAGAATTCTACATGGTGTGTTGAAAGAGAGTGTATGAAAGAGCAGTCTTTGATGCTTTGCTTCTGCTGGGTCTCTTTTCCTTCTGTTGGCTTTGCCTTGTCCAACTTCTATGAGAAGATTTTTGTTTTTTCATTTAATTGTTATTCTGTTAAAAAGAAAATAACTACATTTTGGAAGGTGCTAACCTGCACTCCAGGTTCACTTAGGTATTTAAGTTTTATCAATTCTCAAGTCTCTGGTGGATCTGAAGACCAGATAGTTTAATCTTTTAATTAAGATTAGTAGGTCAGGGGTTAAGATGGTTTTAGATCAAGATAGATGTTTTAAATTAATAGAGATGAGATACGATAGATATTAATCGCCATTCAGAAATTTAGACCCATCAAGATAGGAAAGATGTTTACTTCAAGTTTGCCATATACAAATCCCAAATCACTATGAATGTAACATTTATATAATTCCTGATTGTCTCATGGTTATTACTGCTGCATGTAGTTTATTTAACTCATATGTAATAATATAAATATATATGTTAAAAAGAAACATAATAAAAAAGGCATTAAAAAGAAAATAACTTTTATTACAAAAAGTAAGAGGTCTCGTCAATTGTATCTTACAAATGTATAGAAATAAGTCTGTAGTTAACAATACATGACCTAAAATACATTAAAGTAAATTTCAACAGCACATTAAGGAAAGTCTACAAAACTGATGAGGTATAACCAAGGGTTTTGTTCTTCTAATTCTTAATTTCTGATTTCATATTTGGCTTAAGTCACCAATTTATAAATCTATCTGTTCCTATTTATATTTGGCAGTCTTGAAGAAAACATCTTTCTTATCTTGGTGCATCTAAAATTCTGAGTGTAAATCATCATGAATCATATCCTGTTATTATCAACTTAAAACATTTATCTAGACCTAAAAACACTAAGAATATAACAATCATATAATTCCTGATTGTTTCATGATTCTTCTTGCTGTAGCTAGTTTATTGTAAAAATGTGTAATAACATAAATGTATAGGTAAAAATAAAAAATATTTAATAAAGAAAGATGCAATAACCCTTCTTCTCCCAATGTGACTTGTGGGCATAGTGTTTGCCACAGATGCAGAAAACCAAAGTATTTAACATATTTTGCTTCAAAAAATTAAGTTACAATGGATGAAAAAGAGTTTATAATAGATCTGGGTTTCTTCGCTCATATCTGCAATTCCAACACTTGTTATGGGTTCTGTTTGTATAGCATGTATTTAAATTTAAGTTCAACACCAACACCATTAATTAAATTTAGTGTGATTAAAAAAGTCTTCTTTTTGAGATTATGTGAATTTTTTTTCAATAACATAATATAAAGTAAGTAAATCCTGAACTCAAATGATAAATAAAAATCTATCTGTTCCATTTGTGTACATAGTTGCATAAACCTGTATTCTTAGTACTTAGAATGCTGAGGCAGAAAGACTGCAATGTATTTAAAGCCAGTTTGGGCTAATTTGTGAGACTAAGCTCATCCTAGGCTCCCCCTGCCTCTCTCTCATCTATTATCTATCTATCTATCTACTATCCATTTATCTATCTATTTTTCTATCTATCTGCATACATATAATATATAAATACATATATGTAATTGAATATGTATTCAATACATTGAATAAATATAGGGAATATGTATATATGTATGCATGCATATATATAATATATAAACTCTATATATTCTACTTATATTGAAGAAGTCTCTATATATACATATTATAGATAATGCAGATATATGTATATATTATATGTAGTTTTATAGTAATACATAATTTTATATTTTTTTCCTGAAAAACTTAAAGAAACAAGCAGACAGACAGAAAGAAAGTAAATCTGCATTGCTAGCTTTTCTTTTTCCCCACCACTACTTAATCTAATAATTTGATTGAGAAATTTGGGGGAGTGAGTGCTATTTGTTCTTTGTCTCTGAACCCTAGATGATGAAGGTTAAAAGGTACATTGTACATCAGTCTTCCTCTGACTCATCTCTCATTTAATCTGATATTAAATCAAAACCTATGGTTGCTTAATACATATAAACCCACATAATCTCAATACACATACGTACACATAGTTACCAATGTACACATCTGTATACACACAAGCAAATACCCACACACACTACCTATCACTTTCACATGGCCGTTCTCTTTTGGGTTGAAATTCTTGATCTTACGGCCTCTTCATAACTCATTGCTACTGATACTTTGCTCATATTTCCTGGAAATGTTGGCATCGTTTTTTTTTAAAAAAAACAATTTGAAAATGAATTCTCTAAAGTTTTATAACAGTTGTTAAACAGATATCAATCAGGTGAAATAAGTCGTGTATTACTCCTTAGGAATCCCTCCCTTCACCATTTATATATGATTTACAAAGCAGAGTACGAAAAATAAATGAAGAATGATAATAGCCTGAGTATATAATAAAGGAGTTAGATTGTGTCCGGTGAAATTTTCTTATCTATGTTCATCAGTAATAAGAGGTGAAAAATAAGCCTTCTTGTAGCCTGTTCTACATATTTTGATCTACCGGAAATTCTCTAAAACATACTTTATATACAGTCCTTGAAACGGGATAAAGAGTTTTCGGTTCCAGTCCATCGGGAAGGCATCAACCAGTAGGAGTGTTTTTCCTAGAGAGCAGCAGCTAGAGGTGGGAAGGCAGCTTGGTTCAGAACGTGTGTATCTGGGCCTGTCTTCCACAAGTCTTGATGTCTGCTTGTGAGTGGAATATTCAAGATAGAATACAACAGGACATTGTGGTTGCTCCACAGATTTAGGAATCAAAAGCAATTGCCTGTTAGTCAATACATTTGGAACAGTGTGCTTCCTTCTAAGAATTGACAGTCCACAGAACATCAGTTAATGCTGTTTGAATCATGACAAAGGATATGTTGTTGCCTCGGTATATAATGTTCAAATGATTCAGTTTTCAAAAAGTAAGTTGTCAGCAAGTCTACATAGAGAATGAATGGGGTTGAGCTAACCATGGATTCTATCTGAGTAATGTGGAAACAAGCATGAGAAACTCTTGCCTTTTCATTTTATTTTTAACGCTTGTTTTATTGCCTAGAGTTGGTTAATGATTACTGAGCAGCCACCTTTGGAATAAGTGAACAGAGTGTTAACTCATCTACAAGAGGAGGAGACTTTGTTTCTATGGTGGGCAGACAGCTTCTGTTTTACCTCCTTTTGGGTCTGTTGGTGGTTAGTGATAGTTCCTGATGATAATTTACTTTTCATTTTTAACAATGAATCTGACATATACTGACACACACAACCCCAGAAGCTCTATCCAGGAGCCTTGCTCATATGGAATCCTAACATATTTTTACCCTCTAAGCTCATTCAGCTTAGTTCAGGGCGTAGGATGATTAATACTTAGTGCTGCAAATCCAACCCAAGACAAGTGCATTCTGATAAATTTCTTTATTCAGACTTCAACATGTTCCTGCTACCAATTTGATTGTTGAGTTATGGTGAAAAGTTTGCGTACTTAGTTGCTATTTTTATTTATTAATTGTAACTTGAAATTCTTATCTTTCATTCCTTTTACAGCATGTTTAAGAACATTTCTTAAGTTGAGACATTGTTATTGTTGCTAATTAATATGGATAGCATAATCAATCAATGCTATTTTATTTTCAATTTATTTGGTTTTAGAAGCAGAACAGATGGTATTTGCGGAAAACAAGAATCTGGCATACCATGTTTCATTTGTAACTATCTTTCTCTTTCCTTCTAATGGAAAGAAGAAATTGAAATATTTAGTATTAGTTATTCTACAGATTAGAGAGCTAATGTAGAAATGTATTGCAAAATCTGAGGTTCTTCATGATTGAAGAGACAAGCATTTGTCATGAGAAAGCACTTTAAGTGCTGAGAGAGAAAAAGCCATGAATGCAAACACCCTGGCTACACATCCTCAGTGTAGGACCACACAAGGGTGCTGCTGATGAAGGTGGTGTTTCTTCTAAGATGTCAAAGTACCCCAAGAAGGCTGTCTAATGCCAGATAGGGTTCCCAAATTTAAATAGCAAAACATTAATTAAGGTGGGAGAAAGTAGCGTCATGCTCTTTATCAGCCATCACATTGAAAATTATCTTTTCAAAGTGACACATTTTCCACGTCATTTAATAGATGCCACAACTCCTCTTTTTTTATTTGAAAACAATGACTCTTAACTGGCCATATCATGTACAGTAGTGATCCCTAGATAAACACTGCCACTATCATCTTGGAATCTGGAGATTCCTAGCTCTCATGCTGGTCTCCAAAGGAACAAATAGTTTAAGACTCATAATCCATTAGCTGACACCATAGATCTTTTTAGAGTTATATCTACTAGATTTCTCTATGGGTGTCTAAATCCTGAGGACCTGTGCTGCAGACTGCAGAGACAATGATCACCTGCATGAAATGCTTGCACGAAGCTTAAATTACTGGTTACTAGTGCTCTGTATAAAGGGTTGTAGTTACACAGAGGAAAAATATTGTTATTAAAGTGACTACGGTTTTGCCATCATAAAGGGACAACCAGCCCTCCCTTCTTTCTGTCATGTATTCTGGACCGTTATTTAAGAGAAGAATGAGTAGGAGGACATAGAGGCTCAAGTAATAGCTCATCTGGCTTACTCATTTGTTTATTTTTATTTAAAAATATGTATGGCATTTTCCCAAAATGTATGCCTGTGTGTCCCATGTGCGTCTGGTGGCCCCAGAGGCCAAAAGAGAGCCTCAGATGCCCTGGAATTGGAGCTACCGACTATCCTGAGCTGTGCCATATAGGTGTTCAGAATTGAACCATGGACCTCTGGGAGAGTGTAAAGTGTGTTCTTAAACACTGAGGGAACAGTCAGATACTACTTCAAAGAAGCTTTTACTGGACACACAAAACTTCTTTCTGTTTTACTATATTGTCTTCAGATAAACTGACTAGTAACTTTGTCTCTCAAAAAATAGTGCATGATTACAAACAAATTGATACATGAGAGTTAGGAACATGTACAGAAAAGATAGATAAAACCTGTATATGGTGGCACATAACTGTTCTTTGAGTATCAGAAAAGATGACAGCTATAAATTGATGGCCTACGGAAAATACTAGATAGATAGATAGATAGATAGATAGATAGATATAGATAGATAGATATAAATAAAAATAGAAATGAGGAAAATCTGAAGAAAAAAATCTAAAGAAAATGTAGAAACAGTTGTGTCTTGATTGTGTGGAAATTTAAAAGTTTTCTACCGCTGGCCATTGGGTTACAAAGAGCTGGCACAAAAAGAAGAATATACCTTGAAAGAGAAGCATGTTCTTGTTTTACATGTGATTGTATGGATAATCAAATTATTTCAACTTTCATTTTGTTTAGATATTACAGCATATTTCAATAATCTGCAGTTCTCTGTACTTTTAATATGGAAGATCCAATCTAAAATAAAAAACATCCAGGGTCTGGAGATATTGGATGAGTATGTAGACAGAGTTTGAGGTAGTTTAAAACACCAAGTATTCCTCCAGAGAAATCCTGCCAGAAGCAGTTAAGCAATGTGTGGGTGTGGTAATTAGAATAGGTGTCGTTTTAGCTAACTTGTAAATAGCCAAGGTTCGGGGGAGGGGAAAGAGCAAGGAAAGAGGAGTAAGTAATCTGTCTTCATTAGATATATTTCCCTTCTAGACAACTCATTATCTATCTATCTACCTATCTATCTATCTATCTATCTATCTATCTATCTATCATCTAACAATATCTGTATAACATTTATCTATCATCTTTCTATTTATCTGTCTGTCTATCATCTATCATTATCTCCCTATAAATCGATCATTTATCCATCCTTATAACAGGTATTGAGAATAAAGTAATACAAAAGCTATTCAGCTCTTTGAAATTAATGGTAGATTATGTAGACTCACGTATTAGGTTCTTCGGGTTGTAAATGTCATTGTTTCCAAATTTTCCTCTTGTTTAGAAGAGTAGATCTGAGTTGTATTACGTTAATATCTCGGAAACCTCAGCAACTATAAGCAAATTGTCAGCCTCACTCCATGAAATGACAAAAAATTGTCACTAGAGGAAATGTTCACATAGTTGATACTTATTGTCTGAACCTATTATTTTCAACAGGGTCCATAGATACTGTTTATGATGAGCACATTTCTAAGTTTACAAAAAATATAATGGTGGTTTCCAGGGCAGCTTGCCAAGAATGTTTAATCTCACAGGCTCTCTAAAACAGAGTGCACTCATCGGTTATTAGAACAATGAGAAGGAGCGCTTTTACTAAAAGTTATACATTATGACATTTAGCTCATCATTCTTTTGAGGCTTATTTAATTTTTTAAATTTATTTTTAATTTATATATTCACTTTATATCCCGATTGTAGCCCCTGTCTTCTTTTTCCTGTTCCTCTCTCTGACCCTCTCCCCTTTCGCCACTTCCTTTTTCCTCAGAAAGCATACCTAAACCAACCTAGCCCAGCACATCAAGTCACATCAGGACTAACCTACTCCTCATCAACTGAGGCCAGACAAAGCATCCTGGTTAGGAACGTGATCAAAAGCAAGCAACAGAGTCCATGTCATAGACAGTGCCCTCTCAACTTACAAGGGACCCACATAAGGATCAAACTGCCCATTGGTTACATATGTGTAGGAGGCCTAAGCCCAGTCCACGCATGCTCTTTGGTTGGTGCTTCCATCTTTGTAAGCCCCCATGGATCTAGGTTAGTTGACTCTGTTGGTCTTCTTGCAGGTTCTTGTCCCCAGGTCCTTTATCCTGCCCTCCAACTTTTCCAAAGGACTCCCTGAACTCTACCCAAAATTTGGCAGTGAGTCTCAGCCTCTGAGTTGATCCAGCTGAACATTCTTTTTTAATTTAATATTTTATTATTAGATTTCTTTATTAACATATGCATTTATATCATTACACATAAATAAAAATAAACTATAGTCAACAGGAAGAACCATGAAACAATCAGGAATTATATAACTGTTACATTCATAGTTATTTGGCAATTTGTATATGGCAAACTTGAAGTAAACATCTTTCTATTTTGTTGAGTCTAAAATCTGAATGAAAATCCATATCTATCATATCTCATCTCTATTAACTTAAAACATCTATCTAGACCTGAAAACATCTTAGCCCCTAACCAACTAACCTTAACTGTAAGACTAAACTATATGGTCTTCAACCCCATCAGAGACCTGAGAAGGAATAAAATTTAATAACCTAAGTGAACTGAAAGTGCAGGTTAGCAGCTTGTAAAATGAAAAAATAAATAACAGAGACAATTTACTACCTGAACATTCACCCAAAATTCTCTATAGTGCTGGAGCATTATCATCACTTCTGGCCCAATATCAATGACTGATATATTTGTGAGGCAGGAACTATTGAGGGCTTGCTTACCCTGTCTGGGTAGTTTGGACATTGACTCTGCCTGCATTCAAAGTTTTCCCTTTTTAGGCAGAATTCGGTCTGTGTCAGAAACAAGGACATTTTGCCCAGTCGCTGCTTTGCCACATTTGAAGCCATCTTCATAAGGTGGTATTTGATGCTAATAATTTTCTTTAAGGTAGGCTGGGCATTGTCAGGAGTTAACTTATCTTGTCAAAGAATATTTAGAATAATAAAAACAGCTTTAAATGCCATATTCTGTAGGTCTCTGAGGCTTTTGTAGACCTCATCTATTTTACCTTATATTTCTATAGAATCTTATCTATCTCTTAGACCTAGGATACATATTCTAGTGATAAAAATAGACTAGTAATTGGCATTACCATGATTATATCAACTAACAGTTAGCTTTTATTATTTAATTATCCTAAACAGCCTGCAATACCACTTTCAAGGTATTGGAAGTAATCTTTGTATTCTACTTGAGTTGGATGGGTATAATAGCTCCTATTAGGGTAGAAATATATATGTATAATGGGGGTGAAGAATAATCTTAAATTAAAGTCTATACCAATGTATCAAAATTAACCACATTTTTCATCAGTATACAGCATTCTATACCAATGAATTAAAAATAGCCATATTTGTGAGTAACATTTACAGCCTTAAGTTAAGGAGTAGATTCAATAATCTACATTTGTTCTATCATACCTATATATTTCTATATCCTCCCTTCTCTCTTTTCAGTTCAATCTCTTTACCTATGAAAAAAAGATAAAGTAAAAGAGAGACATCCTTTAATCCCACCTAGTTTTCTATCTGTATAAGACCAATAATAACTTACAACCAACTCAAGATGAAATTAAGTATCTGTAGCCCAATATAGCAAACAGAAATACCTCTTAGGGGACATGGGGCATAGCTCTCTTTAGGTTTCTTCATGTTGATTTAGGGTGACTACTACCTTTGAAGGGATCCAAATAAAATTGGGGAAATGGTTACACAAGCCATGGATAGCATTTGTGGTCCAGTTTCTAAATATTTCAAGCTTTCAGGCTTAATAGGAGTCCTGGATGGAACAGTCTGAAATGCTAGACCAATTAGTCACAGAAACATGTTACAGAGCTGTCCTAGAAGCTATCCTGTTCTGATGGGTAACAGCACCTGAAGCATCTGGGCTTGGAACCTGTAGGATGCGGGATGTCAGCATACAGCATGCTGAGAGGAATGAATACTGTCATGTGTTCCAGCATCAGTGTCCAGTTCTTTTGTTCTGAAAACGCATAATTTCTCAAAAGCATTATACAGTTCTAAAATTATAATTGTATGAGGTGTGCAGGATGCACAGAACAATTAAGGCTGGTTCTCTCCTTTTGGTCTCAGCAGAAGTAAGACATCTGCAAATCTTCATTCAGGTCATACAAAGAATGGCACCTAATATTTAGGCACATGGATTCTCTGACCAACACATAGACACTAGTATCTCAGCCAGTCTCAGAGCTATTCTGATGAAGTGGGATTAGAAATATAAGTTACCTGCTTTTCTGCAGTATGAATTCTTTATATCTCTATTGTAGTTCCCTCCCTCATCCCCTCCCAATCCCACCTGCTCTCTCATCCTCTCTCCCTTCCTCCCCTAGTCCTCAGAATGTACCCCCTTAACATCTGGGTCTATCCAATGTCATCTGTACTATCTGTGACTTCTTTCTCTGTGGCCTGGCCAGGCTACCCTGCCAGGCAGGGGGGCTGAGGTGGAGTGATCAACATTAGGAGGCCCAAGTCCATGTCAGAAATAGTCTCAACTCCCCACATTGTGGGACCCACATAGAGACTGCACTGCTATCTACTACATCTGAGCAGAGGGTCTAGGTCCACATCCTACATGGATCTTGGTTGGCACATCAGTCTCTGTATTGTAATGTGGTTATCCTGAATTAAGTGGCTAACAGCCACTTATGCATGAGTACATGCTATTTGTGTCTTTCTGGGTCTGGTTTACCTCACTCAGGATGATTGTCTCTAGTTCCATTCATTTACCTGCAAATTTCAAGATTATCTTGTTTTTGATAGCTGAATAGTATTCTATTGTGTATATGAACTATAGTTTCTTTATCTATTCGTCAGTGGAGGGACATCTGGGTTGTTTCCAGATTCTGGCTATTACAAACAAGGCTGCTATGAGTAAATGTCTTTGTTGCATGGTGGACCATCTTTAGGATATATGTCCAGGAGTGGTATTGGCTAAGTCTTGAGGTAGACTTACTCCCAATTTCTTGAGATAGCGCCAGACAGATTTTCAAGTGGTTGTACAAGTTTGCACTCCCACCAACCATGGAAGAGTGTTCCCCTCTGTCCACATCCTCACCAGCATGTGTTGTCACTTGAGTTTTTTTATTTTAGCTGTTCAGATAGTTATAGGAGGGAATCTCAGAGCTCTTTTGATTTGTGTCTCCCTGATGACTAGGAATATTGAGCATGTCTTTAAGTGTTTCTCAGCCATTTTATATTTCGCTGTTGAGAATTCTTTGTTTAGCTCTGTACCCCATTTTTAATTGGGATATTTGGCTTGGTGGCGTTTAATTTCTTGAGTTCTTTGTATATTTTGGATCTTAGCCCTTTGTCAGATGTAGGGTTGGTGAAGATCTTCTCCCAGTCTCTAGGGGTCATTTTGTTCTGTTGGCTGTTTCCTTTGCCTTACAGAAGTCTTTCAGTTTCATGAGGTTCCATTTATAAATTGTTGATCTTAGAGCCTGAGCTTTGGTGTTCTGTTCAGGAAGTTATCTCCTGTGTCAATGAGTTCATCCCTCTTCACACTTTTTCTTCTAACAGATTTAGGGTTTCCAGTTTTAAGTTGAGGTCTTTAATCCACATGGACTTCAGTCTGTTTGCATTTTTCTACACGTACCCATCCAGTTAGACCAGCACCATTTGTTGAAGATGCTTTTCTCCACTGTATGGATTTTGCTTCTTTGTCTGAAATCAAATGTCCATAGGTGTTTGAGTTTATGTTTGGGTCTTCTATTCTATTCCATTGATCAACTGCCTATTTCCATTCCAGTACCATGCTGTTTTTACTACTGTTGCTCTATATTACAGCTTGAGATCCAGGATGGAGATTCCTCCAGAAGATTTTTAATTGTACAGTATTATTTTCAGCTGTTCATTCTTCTTCACTTTCTGTTGCTCAAATGTCCAATGTCACTCAACTGATTATTAAATTTTCCTCCTGCCAGAAATATTACTGTAATAATTATCAGATTGGGTAATAAATACAATTGAGACTCTCTCAATATAGGCTTTTTGTGGATCATTTTCTGCTGCTTCTTAAAAAGAAATAAAAATAAAACAAAAGTCTATGTATGCAGCTTATTAAAAATTGTCTATAATTCGCTTCCGTCTCCCATTAAGTACAACAAGTAAGCCTTGCTTGTTGTGATAAACTTTTGGCTACTGCAGTAGCCAATACCAGGTAGTTTACCATAGTTACTTATAGAGTGAATGCATTACTGAATAAATGCATTTGAGAGAAGACTCAATGATGTTTCTCTGTATCACAAAGTAGCTTTTAACTTGGCTTTTCAAACTTGAATCTCTATATGAATCACCTTCGCATTTTCTTTTAAAGAGTGGAGTCTAATTTATAGCTCCATTCCTTTTTTGCATATAAATATAAAATTTTTTTTGGCTTTTTCTTTGTATGGAGAATATATTTTTTGCCAAGTGTTAACTAAATTTTATATGCATGTGGTTATCAATTAGAGATTGCTTCTTTTTTGAGATTGATTTTTTGATTAGGAATAAAGGCATGTATCCACTTCTCTTTCCAACCCTAGGATTCCATTTGGTGCAGAGCCATGCAGGCCCTGTGCATGCTGCCTCAGTATCTGTGGGTTCACATGCATGTGAATCTTGTTGAACTAGAGGGCCTTGCCTCCTCTTCCACAGAGTTCCATGAGCTTTGAGGGGAGGCATTTGGTGTAAACCTTTGCCATTTTGAATTTGGATTAATGAGAATTGTATTCTCTAGAGTTCTAACTATCACAATATCAGAACGTCACCAAAATCAAGCCCAAATAATAGTAGCACTCCTTCCCATTAGTGTGGTGTGTGTGTGTGTGTGTGTGTGTGTGTGTGTGTGTGTGTGTGTGTGTGTGTGTATACTCACACATAAATAAACTGATAATATTTTGAAGACTATTAAAAATAGACTAAGCATTGTGAGATGGGGACTTTCGTGGGCCAGGACTGAAAACTTTTTGCCTAAAATGAAATCTTTCCCCCAAAGAAATGTTGAATACTTGTTTTGAGGTTTTTGATGCTATTTATGGAATTTTTCAGAACCCTAAATCACCAAGTCTAGCTGGAAAAAGCAGGCTACAGTGTGCAAAATTTTGAGAGTTATGTCTGGCACCCTGTCACTCTCTGATCACTGCTTCCAAAATGATGCTAAGTCATGT
The DNA here is from genome assembly GCF_903995435.1 of Acomys russatus. Lineage (NCBI taxonomy): Eukaryota > Metazoa > Chordata > Mammalia > Rodentia > Muridae > Acomys > Acomys russatus. Next base: position 46,142,558 of record NC_067163.1, on the reverse strand, counting down.
TTTCCCGAATCTATAGTGTGTACTATGATGTCATCTATGAAATCTTGTAGTGTCTATAGGACACAGTTTCAACTTATGATATTCAACTTACAAGTCTTATGTTGACATACCCCTATCAAAAGTACAGAAATTTCTATGCGTGTTGAGAATGAATCCTTTCCCTGATATAGGATTTGGAAATGTGTTCTTGCAAACAGTGAGATATCTTCCCACTCTCACAAAGTCTCCTTTACTAAGAAGATTTATTTTCTTAGCTTAATGTAGTTTTATTTGTCTATTTGACTTTTGTTACACATGCTTTTGACATAAAAGCCAAGATTAACTGTACAAAATTAAGATATTGAAATTCATCAATATTACTTTCAGGTGATTATAGTTTGTGAATTTTTATTTAATCTATTTTAAGATGACTTTTTTTATGGAGCATGATATGAAGGCTAATTTAATTATTCTGTCTGCTCATAGCCTATTTTGCAACAAGAGTTATAAGATAAGCTCTACAAAATGATTCCAGTGGCTTATGTTTGTGAACTTCACTTTAGAAATAAAGATGGAAATATCTTTGCAGTCAAAAATATTCTCTAAAAATAGATGTTTTTCAATAAAATGAACAGTTTTCCATATATAAAGTGAATAACAAATTATACTATAGAAATAGTTTACTTTCTGTATTTGTTAAAATCTATACACTAAAGATAACAAATGTTATCTAACATTATCTATTTATTGTTTAACATTTTAAAATATAGCTGAATTATTTTATTCTTGAATGCACCACAAGAGACAGGCGTGCAGTGTAACTTTCATTAGTTCTGCAAATAATAGAGTATTCTAAGTGTACATAAACAATTATTCTACTGTGTTGTAAGTGTGGCCAGTGGCGTACTTGGAGGTTCAGGGAGAAGCAAAGGTCCATTATCAAAATAATTTTCATATGAAACCCAAGAATTCTGAGCTCTTGAATTTTTGTTTTTAAAGTTAGCTCTTCTTCCCTTTCTCATTGTACTGAGATTTTTATGGATCTCACTCATGAATATATCCATGGGATTCATGAATGTTGCATGAAATGATTAGATTCTCACCATTTTCAAAGTGTAATATTTAAATTTGAAAATGTTATACATATATACAATGCATTCTGATCATATTTCTTTTCCCTTTCTTTCTTTAAATTTATCCTGATGCCTGCAACATTTATCTTCCATATACCCTTTCCTCTTGTTTGTTTTTCTTTTTTTATTTTATAATATGCTGAGTCTAATTAGTGCTTTTTTGTGTGAACATGGCTGTGTGGCTAACTACTAGAGTGTGGTTAACATGCCAATGACCACATAGCAAAGAACAGATGACTTTCTTTCCCCTAGCAACCATCAACTCTCTATAGTGCCTTACATAGTAAGGGCAGTTTAAGAACCCCTCTCCATCTATGCTGAGTATGGACTGGCTTGGACTTGTACAGTTTTATGCAGGCAACCACAATTTTTGAGAGTTTTTAAATGTAAGGGACTTGTCATGTTCAGAGAATAGTATTTTTTTTTTCTGTTGCCATTTCTGACTTTTGGCTCTTTCTTACTGTCATTAAACCCCTTCCTAAATTTCCCTGTGCCTTGGGAGAAGTTAGTGTTATAGATATCCTATATATGGGTGAGCAGTCCAGAGACACCAATTCTATGAATTTCAACCAGTTATGAGACTCTTTACTGCCACTGCCCACTGTAAAAAAAAAGTGTTAAAGACCAAGGACTGCATGAATCTACTTCCATGGATATATGTGTACAGAAGGCAATTTGACTTGCATCATTCTTAAGGCCCAATAATACTCCACTGTGAGAGCATACTTGACATTTTCCCTGTCCATGTTTTTGAAGGAGACTTAAGTTACAAAATCACCTTTTCTATTGTAGAAATAAAATGATAAGGTAATTGAAATTACACTGTTTTAAATTTTGACCTTGAATGAATGGTCCATGCCATGAAAGAAGAGTGACAAGCCCAACATTTTTTGCATAGTAGTATTTGCTGCCTATCCTAAGGACACTGCTTATATATTCCCTTGAGTGCTCAGTAAAACTAGGTATGATCTTCATCAACCATTTAACTTACTGTGAAAGAATGAAAAACTGTTAGGATTTTGATTTGGGAGAGTGACAGACATCTCTTTGACAATGAGAGAAGTGAGTCTGTCCTGCCAAGACAAACAACTGAAAGTATTTGCTGCCAACCACAGAATTTGAGCCATCAAGACAAATCATATTTGGAAAAATTCTTCTGCCTTTGGAAATTTGGCAGCTTACTTGTTCCTAACACATTTCTGATCAAGAGTAGTGATTCTTCAGCATTATTTTTTTATATTGTCTACTGGAATTTGTCAACACGTGGGACTATAAGTCATGTGCCAACTGACAATTTATCAAATGACCACAGTTTTCCATATTCCACAAAGCAAAAAGTAAAGCAAGCCAAAAGAAAGAATAATAAATGAATATTAATTCAAGATTTATAACAAATTTATTGCTATTCTTTCAGATCATACACTGACATGAATTTTTGCTTAGAGTACAATTTGTCAAAAGACTTGGTATAAATATAAATATATGCTCTGAATTTCAATTATGATAGGCTGTAATTTAATTTATACCATGAACTTCTGTAATGCATGAAAATAAAATTACTGATTCAAATATTGTCCTTTCCTTTTTCCATTATTTTCCTGGAAGTACATTTTAAAGTAATTAAGTACTCATTTTCTAAGTAATCCTGCTATTTTAGTAGTGTATACATACAAAGATATAGTTTAAACCATGGGTTAAAACACACTAAGTATGTTTTCAAATATATAAGCAAATAACATCATATATAGTCAATGGGTTATATTTATGAATATATGTATATATGTATGTATATGTATATATATCCATATGGATATATGAATTTGATAAAAATGAGAAAGGACATCATAGTTTTGAAAAGATGGGGAAAGGTTTGTTGAAGGAATAGGGAAGAAAGGGAAGGAAGAAATGTAATTACATTATAATCTCAAAGATATTTTAAAGGACCAATCACACTAAAAATTCACTGTTCAATGAGAATGAGTTCAACCTTTAATTACTGCAAATGAACTTTTGGAGTTTCTGTTTTTATTTTATCTTTATGAAATTCGAAATCTTGCAAATGGACACTACACAATGCACAACTAAAAACATAACAGAACGTACACACATAACAAGAATTATTGAATTGCTGGTATAGTACCATGAGTTAACTTTTTATTTTTCTCACCAATCTTGTTTTACAGATTGGATACAATTAAACACTTCAAATGTATGCTGTTGTTAATTTTATAGCCATGCTTATAAGGGAGTTGTGGGAACAGGTTAATCAATGGGTAAAGTGGGCAAGAGCCAGTTTTCCTGTGTTATTACAAGTTTAGTTGTGCAGCTATTCCTTCTGGATTGAAACATTCTCTCCTCCTGTGAAGAAGGGGAATTCTAAAGAGAATTAGCAAGGCTCTCCCGAAGGTTACATAAGCAATAAAGCAATATGCTTTTTTTTTTTTTTTTAATTCCCTGAGCTCTGATGGCAGTGATTTGATGGAGACCTCCAAGTTAGACACTCTTTCCACATAATTTCTATCTGCGAGTTTCTATATCCATTCCCATCTGGGAACAGAGGAAGCCTCTCTGATAATGTACATTCAATAAGACTCAGTGTATCTGGTTTTATGTTACAGTCTTAAGTCTTGGATCCACCTGGATCCACAGCACTATTTGTTCAAGAAGCAGTATTTTTCTGCAGTGTGTATTTCTGGCTTCTTTATTAAAAATTATCTGGTGCCTACATGTGTTTGGAACTATGTTGGGATTTCCTTTCAGTTCCATTTATCAATAGCTCTTTTTTGTGTCAATAACATGTCTTTTTTACTACTATAATTCTATGGTATCATTTTTAATCAGGAATGGTGATACCTCCTCCTACAGTTTTTTTATTATACAGAGTTGTTTTAGTTATCCTGGGTTTTTTTTCATATGAAGTTGAAAATTATCCTTTGAAGATTTCTAAATAATTATGTGGAGATTTTAATGGGGATTGCATTGGATTGTTAATGGTAGGATGACAATGTGTTTGCTCTAGAACTTTCAGGTATGCTGTTAGGTTGCTAGTATGAAATTTCTAATTTTTTTTCTGTAGGCTCTTAATGACATAAACTTCTCTCTGAACACTGCTTTCATTGTGTCACACATATATGGATTTGCTATGTATTCATTTTCATTGAATACTAGAAAGGATTTCTATTGTTTCTTTACTTCTGTTTGCAGAAAATTCCATGAAGTACAAAGAAGACATCGTTGTGTTTTTGTGAAATACTCAGTAAATATTTGTTAGGCACAATTAGTATATATTTTCTGTTAGCTCCAATATTTGTCTTCTGATATTTTGTCTGGATAACCTGTTTATTGGTGAGAATGTGGTATTGAGAACTCCCACGATTAGTGTGTGGGAGTTAATATGTGACTTAAGCTGTAGTTGTGTTTCTGTTGTTTTTGTTGTTGTTTGCTTTTTTTAAATTTGAGTGCTTTTGTGCCTGGGGCATAGATATCAATAATTGTAATGTCCTCTAGTTGGGCTTTTTTCTTTGATGAGTATATAGCATCTTTCTCAATCTCTTTTGATTGGCTTTTGTTTGAAGTCTATTTTGTTGACTTAAAATGGCTACACCAGACTGCTTCTTAACTCCATTTACTTGACATATCTTTTTTTCAACCGTTTTCCCTAAGGTAATATTTATCATTGGTGGTGTCGTGTGTCTTGGATGCAGCAGAAGGATGGATGATGTTCTCCTATCCATTATGTTACTCTGTGCTTTTTTCTTGGGGGAATTGAGACCACTGTTACTGAATGATATCGAAAATCAATGGCTGTTGAATTCTGCCATTTTGTTGGTGGTGGTGGTGGTAGTGGCGGTGTGGTGTGTTCTGTTTGTGTCTCTGTGTGTGGTGTGTGCGTGAATCCCCTTCTTTTCGATTTGTTGGTATGAAATTGCTTACTTGCTGTGGATTCATGGGTATAATTAAGGCCCTTAGTTTGGAATCTTTTAGTACTTTCTGCAGAGCTGGATTTGCAGAGCACTATTAGTTAAATTTGACCTAATCATGGAATGTCTTATTTTCTCCATTCATGGTGATTGAGATTTTGCTGAATATAGTAGTCTGGGCTGGCATGTGTGGTGTCTTAGGGTCTGTAGTACATCTGTCCAGGCCCTCCTGGCTTTCAGAGGCTCCACTGAGAACTCACGTGTAAATCTAATAGTCTGCCTTTAGATGTTAATAGATATTTTCCCTTATGGTTTTTAGCGCTCTTTGTTTGTTGTGTAAGTTTAATGTTTTGATTATTATGTTCCTAAGGTACTTTCTATCTGGTGCAATCTATTTGAAGTTCTATTTGACTCTTGGGCTGTTATAGGCATCCTCTTCTTTAGGTTAGAAGTTTTTTCCTGTGATTTCTTCAAAAATATTTTCTGGTCCTTTGAGATGGAATTCTTCTCCTTTCTCTATTTCTATTATTCTTAGGTTTGCTCTTTTAATTGAGTCTGTTCTTTTCTACATGGTTTGTGTCTGAAAATTTTTAGATTTATTATTTGCTTTGATCAGTATGTTCATTTCTTCTTTCATATCTCCAATGCCTGAGATTCTCTCTTCCATTTTTGCATTATGTTGTTTTTAGTAAAGCTTGCCTCTGTAGTTCCTGTTCACATTTCTAAATTTTTATTTTCAGAATTACCTCAGTTTGTGAGAACTTTTGGTCTCTATTCCCATCATCAGGTCTTGAGGAATTTCTTTCTTTTGACAGTTTATTTATATTGTCTTTGCTTTCTTTTAGGGATATATCCACTTACCCCAGTAGCTTATGTTTTCCTTAAGGGATCTATTATTTTGGTCTTTAATGACCTCTACCATCTTCATATAGTAGGATTTAAAGACTTTTTCTTGTCCTTCAACAGTGATGAAATAATGCCTGCTGTGGCAGAATAGCTGGCTCTAGTGCAGATATTGCCTTCACTACAATTGATTGTTTTTAGGCTGGTGTCTAAGAAATTCTCCTGGTTTAGCATGACTGTAGGTGATGGTTTCTAAGTTTGTCTTTGTTGGGTGGGTGTTTTGTTTCTGGAGTTTAGTTTGTTTTCTGCATTTTCAGAGACTATGATGGCTGTGTGTTATCTGTTTCCCTTGCCTGATCATCTTGTGTGTTCATACGGAATGCCTGCTGGTGTTGGAGGCTGGTATGCAGAGATGGGTATGAGGAGGGAGATTAGGAGAGGGTGATCTATGAGATCCAGAGTAGATGTGGGCAAGGAGAAGAAACACTGAAGTTAGTGATCTCTTGCAGCACTAGGGAGCAGACTGAGGGATCATGTGTAGGGGAGCCGAGAAGGCCAAGAGGTTCTGTGAGCAGCCTACCTGGTTTTCTAGCAAGTGTGGCCTGTAGTTGAGCAGGACGCGCCTGCTGGAGTTGGGGCCTGAGATACAGCATGCAGAAATGAGGGGGTGGCCTGTGATATCCACAGAAGATGACACCAGCAACTATTAAGTTCACCTGGCACTTCAGCTAATAGACAAGCCGTGGTCAACAACTAAGGAAGTAACTCAAAGAGAGACAAGAGGGGGTGCTTCAACACATGAATACCACACTTAATTCGGCAAAAAGAGTGTGAACAATATGTAACCATCTCCTTAGTTGGGCTGGGCAATTGTAGAGGATGTGTGAGCACCTCTCTCCCCCCATATACACCCTCAGTTCCTTGGCCATGATATGTCTATTAAATTTACCAATCTCACTAGAAATACTCCCAATTATTGGCCATTTTCTTTAATAAATCTTTTTCTTTTTCTTCTTCTTCTTCTTCTTCTTCTTCTTCTTCTTCTTCTTCTTCTTCTTCTTCTTCTTCTTCTTCTTCTTCTTCTTCTTCTTTTTTCAAAAAGTCGCTCATCAGTTTTATCTGTCCTGTAATTCCTTCACAAAAATTTTATTCAGTTTCACAAGTTTTTAAAATAAAATCCACTTTTGCTTTGCTCGCACCTCCTTATACACTTCTAAATTTCTATACAACGTAAGAAAGGAACTTAAAAGACACTGTTTCAGATGGGCTTCTGGGGACTATTTATCATCTGGAGTTATAGCCCTCAGTCCAAGCTCACAGGGAACAAGAGAGACTATTTACTCTCATAAGCCTGTATAGGAATAATTTCCTTGTCCTCTCATTAGTATGTACTCTCAGATGAATAAGAAGTTTGTTCACATCTCTCCAGAGAAATTTCAGACAACTATTATAGAATATCAGTAAAGAATAGTGCCCCTTATAAACATACAAAAAATACTTGTAAATATTTTTTCATACCATTAATTCTTAGACACACGTACATACACACATACATAATGCACACATGCACACACATATTCTTACATTTAAAAATATATATATATATACATATATGTATATGTATATCCCTTTAAATTATTCTGTGTTTATATTCATGGAATAATCATGTTGGGCCATTATACAAGTTTATGAAATAGTTCAATGATTATTTTTAGAAGAAGAAAAGAGTAGGATTTTTTCTTTCTTTACTTTTCAGAATTCAGATACGATATTAATATGAAAAAAGGTTATAAAGTGTACTAGTCATGGAGCCTAGAGCTAGTATGTGACTGTGCAAGTGCTGCAGCTCTAACTGGGAAATATCTCCCTAAAGGAAGCATTACAGCTCTGAAGGGAAAGATATACTGGTTGTCAGAAGCCAAGGAACATCACGAAGTCACACTTCACAACAAACCTCACACAAGAGATTTATTGAGAGAGACACAGAGTGTGCTTGCCTCTGCTGGGACAAGAATCAACAGAGAACTAAGAAACAGAGAGGCTTTGTATAAAATTTCTTGGGAGAGGACAGTGAGATTGGAGAGATTTTTCAGGCCTGATCTTGGGGAAATCTTAGGGATTGGTATGATTCTGTGGCCCAGTCTTGGGCTTTACTATTTATTTTTATATTTTTATATAGTGTGGGGCCTTTGAAAGGGCTGAAAATTGCCTTTACAGAGGTCTGGCGATGGGGCTAGCATTTCACACTTCAAGTGACTTACAAACTAAAATTATATAAAATAACCAAGCCAATTTTATTTTTATTTATTTACTGATTGAACATTGATTCTTCTCTGTAATATGTAATATGTAATACATCTGAACCATAGCTGACCCCTTCCTCTTCCCCAGATCCAGTCTCCCTGTTCCCATTAAGAAAACAGCAGACTCCGGGAAACAACAACCAAACACAACAGAAGATCATAAAATAATCTTTATGCCACTGTAGTGTAGTCACTTCAAATACTGAAGGTGATTTTTACCCAAATAGTTAATCATGTGTTGGTAGGATTCTCATATAATTTTCCTTGAATTTGGATCTAGATAAATGAATTTAAGTTTGCTCAAGCAGATATACGGCTGCTTTGTATAGTCTGTAATCAAAATATAAAAATCCCAATGGCATAATGCGAAATAGTGTAAACAAATGATAAAATTACTGAAAAATAGTAGTCAGTAATTTTAGCAATATGAAGGTAGAGAGTTGTTTCTTTTTTTCTTTTTTTTTTTTTTTTCTTGTCTTTAAGGTATCTTTTGGAGCTATCAATATTTATGAATGTCAAAACATTCAAAACAGTAAGTAAATAAATATATGAAGTTGTGCTATACTTAAATTGTATTTTTTGGTCCAGGTTTGTCCTAGCATGTTATAGGAGCATTCTTATAGGACTACAAAAATGATCAAGCTTGTTAGAGTTCACATGTATTTAAGGATTAAATTTAGTGCTAATAATAGTTTTACAAATTTTTTATCATTCTTAAAGGAAAGTTTAATAAATAACATGTGGGAAGTGAAGGCTTTTGTGGGACATGCCCCTTGGGCTAGTATGCAGTTATAAGTGAGTATATACCATTTGATTCTTTCTGCTTCTGGGTTAACTCACTCATTATGATCATTTCTAGCTCAATCCATTTATCCACAAATTTTGGGAATTCCTTGTTTTTAATAGCTGAGTAGTATTCCATAGTGTATATGTACCACAGTTTCTTATCCAACTCTTCTACTGAGGGACACTTAGGCTGTTTCCATGTTCTGGCTATTATGAATAAAGCTGCTATGAACATGGTCGAGCAAATTTTCTTGTTGTGTGCTGGAGCATCTTCTGGGTATATTCCAAGGAGTGGAATAGCTGGATCTTGAGGAAGCCCTATTCCCATTTTTCTGAGATAGCACCAGATAGATTTCCAAAGTGGCTGTACTAGTTTGCATTCCCACCAGCAATGAAGGAGTGTTCCTCTCTCCCCACATCCTCGCCAGCATGTGGTGTCACTTGAGTTTTTGATCTTAGCCATTCTGATGGGTGTAAAATGGAATCTCACTGGGACAGAGGGGAGGGCATCCTATTGGGACTCTAAATGAGAGACGCATGGGAGAATAGCAAAATAAAAGGATACAGACAGTCCTAGAAATCTACAAGTAGAACAATATGATAGGCAGATTTGGGCCCAGGGGTCCCGCTCAAACTAAGGCACCAGCCAAGGACAATACAGGAGGTAAACTTTAAACCCCTTCCCAGATCTAGCCAATGGTCAGAATATTCTCCACAGTTGAGTGGAGAGTGTGATACGACTTTCTCACGTACTCTGGTGCCTCACATTTGACCATGTCCCCTGGAGGGGGAGACCTGGTGGCACTCAGAGGAAGGACAGCAGATAGCCAAGAAGAGACTTGATACCCTATGAGAATATACAGAGGGAGGTAATCCCCCTCTGGAACAGTCATAGGGGAGGGGAATAATGGGAAAATGGGGGGGGGAGCAATGGGAGGATACAAGGGATGGAATAAACATTGAGATGTAACAAGAATAAATTAATTTAAAAAAATACAATAAAATAGTAAAATATTAAAAAAAATTAAAAAAAAATAAATAACATGTGTTTTTAAAGATACAGTTCCACATAGGAGGTTCTCAATGTATCATTCACCAGGAATTTCAAGTTTGGAGAGGGCTGCTGTGGAACACCCAAGAATGAAAAATTATCAAAACAGGTGTCAAAGACTTCAGTGGGAAGGGTCTTGACATTTTACTAATTTTGAATTAGGTCTAAGAAGATATTAATGTTTGCATCTGTACCAAAATTTAGACATGATGAGGTTCTTGTGTGGGATGCCTATCTGGATTTCAATTGTGCATACCTTTATAGTCAACATTAATTATGCTCTATATTCCTTGCTGTCCATTTTCTCTGAGGTGCTTTCTGTAAGAGCAGGAACCTTCTTAGTCCCTGGAATGTATCATTCATGGTAAGCATGTAGCATTACATGTGTGTCATATCTTCTTTTGTGTGGTTTCAAACCATCTGAAACAGGCAGATGAACATCTTTGAGGCTATGCATCTTCATTTATAAGGGGTGATAGCTGTAAGAAATGTTTTTTATAGTTGTGGGGAGTCAATGAGACGACTCATATCATCCACTTGTGGCTGTTGCATCATACTAAAAAAATACCTAGAAAACGATATTACTAAGTTACATTTGTGTCTTAAATAAACATTAATTATGTTAAATGTAAAGTTGCCATCATGATGGTATTAATTATTTTATACGCACAATAATATTTAAAAATGAGAAAATGGTACATAATGGTCACAACAGTATAGATAGGAAACTAAATTCTACTTGATTACAATTATAACTAACAATTATAACATAACATGGAGTTATGTACTGACAATACAAAATGTTATCTTTTCCCCCCAATCAGTTGTTTACTATAACACTACATTTGCTTTAACGTTCCAATTATGTGGTTTCTAATTGCTTTTTATCACTATCATATACACCGAAATGCTATAACTTAGGTGGTCATACTATTTGTGACTTCATTCCCTTATATAAGGAATTTTGACTTTCCTTGTTTAGAACTTCAAGGAAATTTTGGATTTACTCTCTCATACGCCCTCACATATACTCCTTTCGTGAGCATTTTCAAATTCAAACCCTCTTTTTTTATTAATTATGTATACATATATATAACATAATTATTATAAATACATGAATATAAGCTTCTCAGTTTGAACACTACCTTTATGTATATTTACAGGGCTGGCCATTTGGTATTGAATAACCAATTGATGTGATCTTTCTGGTATAAAACTAATTCTCCTCTCTCAGCATTCCTTAGTTTCCTGAAGTGTGAGTGTATGTGTGTGTGTGTGTGTGTGTGTGTATGTGTGTGTGTGTGTGTGTGTGTGTATGTGTGTGGTGTTGAGGTCCTTTGGGCTTCCCCCCACGTGTCTGTTTAGTTCATGTTTAGATAACTGAGATAGTTACCGGTAGAAAGATGTTTTGTACTGAGTAGCTTCTTTTTGTTCCTGTCTTCTTTTTCTTTCTCTGTTACTTACACACTGGGAAAGCAGAATTAAAAGGATTCAATAAATTCCACGGACCATAGATCCATGGTCACAAGAAAATGTGAAGTGACCTTGAACTATTTATTTCTGTTGCGCAGGTCATTTTATAATTTTAGCTTTTGTTATAACTTTATGAGTCTTGTGAGACAACATCTGGGTGAGTCCAGACTTTTGCACTGTGACATTATGTTTTCCACAGGGCTTATGATCAAGAACTGGAAAATGAGCAACAAAGTAAATTAAAATTTCATAATGTACATTATTCTTAATTTCATGCCCTCGGTTTCTTTAATGTATACATAGTTGATCTACATACAAGTGATTACTAATAACTCAGTAATAGAGTTCATGTGAGGCTGTCTTGAAATATTATCTGCTAATTAAATTCCCAAACTTTATGAGATGATGCCAATGATCCTCATCTTGTCACTGCTTTGGCCATCTAAGGTCTGACTCAGTGCTATCCCCTCATTTATACTTCCTTCCTCAGGAAAGAAAATTACCCAAATCTGTCACAGGGACTTAGGGTCAAGATGCTCCAACTAACTGCAGCTTTTTGCTTCTGTTAAGATAATTGCTTGCTATACTTCTGTCTGCAACTGCTAACCCGTGTGTGAGGTCTTGGGTTTTTTTTTCTTTTAGTATCTCCCTGCAGAAAATAATCAGAGATTCTCTCTCAGAACTTTCTATATCCAAGCAGTTTAATGGAGACTCTCAAATTTGAATCTGGTTTTGTTGAGTGGTCCTTGCTGTTTTGTCCCATGACAACTGGAAACCCAAGTTATAATTCTCAAAGAATCCTAGCCAGCTAGACCCTTGGGCTTCTCAGTGGGCCATGGGCTGCTGCAGGCATTGGAGGCTTCCTAGGGGTTGCTTAACCTGAGACGTTCCAGGGATCTGAGGAAAATACTTTCAGTGCTGTGGTAGCCGTGGTCCCTCTACTGCCACCACCTAAATTTTCTTTGAGAATTACCAGGTTCAGACTTCTGGAGGTAAGTTTAAACATGGATCTGGCCCAGGGTATCTGTCTGTGGCATAAGAAGAAACTAGATTCAGTCACTATCTCTATCCATGGTGAATTTGAGATGCCACAGAACTTTGAGTTCTATATCTACAAATGGGTCTGGGTTGTGCATTTATTATTGGTGTGTATGGTTCTGTCAGTCTGTCCTATAATTAAAATTATAAGGTGGAATCAAGAAAATGAAACAATGGTAAATTCTGCTACAACACAACTTACCCTACTAAACAATTCCCAGTAACTACAGGTTTCCCTGTTTCCATGGGAGAAATCAACAACATAGTTTTGGGATTTTTCAAATTGACCTAATTGGGATTCTAACAACAGCAACAGTAAAGGTGCTCTTGACTTTACCTCTGGACTGTTCTGGCTGGACTCTGAGGCACCAGAGATTGAACAGAAGCTTACCATTGCCTTTGTGATCCAGTTGTCCCCAGCTATTAGGAGAAAAAACCACAAAGATTCAAAGGATTTGCAGGTATGAATAGTTCTTAGTTACTGGGGATGGCTCAGCGAGGATTAATAATCTAGACTCTATGGGCAGAGATGTAAAATGTTGAACAAAGCTACAGTGATTGCCTATGAGAGAGTCCCCATAATACTCCATTCTTCTTTTTATCCTTTTCCTCAGTAATGAAGATTTTTATGTACATAAGAATTACATAAAGTATATATATATTTTAATTTTTACAGGCAGTTGGAAACAATCAAACAAAATGCCTAACTTGGGTCACACACATACACACACACACACACACACACACACACACACACACACACACACACACACACAAATCAGAATTGGAAACAGATACATAGTTTAGAGCAAATTAACCTGGGAAACACCAACTTACGTGCAGTCTTAGAGACTTGGCTAATGGGCATCAGGAACAAACAAGATTTGTGTTAAAATTTGATGATAAGTGGGCTCTCAGAGTGTGTGGCAAGGAACAGATTGGGATGACGGAAAGAAGAGAGCCTGGGAGCCTGGGTGTGAGGACTTTAATGCTAATAGGCTGAGGATATACTTAAGTTTTGGTGAAAAGGGTCATCACCTCGTCAGGTGATCAGATAATTCCCAACAACTGGGAGCAGAGGTGAAACTGGTCTCATCTTTCTCCAACCTCAATACTATGTAAACTGAATGCTGAATGTGTAGCTGGGTCTACCAGAATCAAAGGGATATCTCTTTACTGTGTTAATATAGACAAGTTCATCATTCAGTGTCATTTCCCTAGAGGTTTTGGTGCCTCATTTTCCTCCTCAATTTGGGGTAGGATGTTACAAAATATTTTTACATATATATATATTTATATTCTTACAAATATATACAATAAACTACCAATAGCAAGAAAACCCACAAAAATAACTGTTTATTTAACTGTTACATTCATTGTGTTTTGACTATTTGTATTGGGCAGTCTTGGAGAAAATATCTTTCCTATCTTGGTGAGTCAAAATGTCTGAATGTAAACCAATATCTATCATGTCTCATCATTATCAACTTAAAAGATCTATCTAGATCTAAAAACTTTTTAACCCCTAAACAACAAAAAGTAATTGCAAAACTAAACTGTCTGAGACTTGAGAGAAAATATAATTAATTAACCGAGTATGCTGGGAGTGCAGCTTCATTCTTATGGGTAAGCATGAAGGAGACAAGTAGACAAGGAACCTACCAATAGAAAAGGACTGATGTGCCCACTTTAAGAAACAAAGAAAGATGAATAAAAAATTGAACATGCAAAAAGGGAAAAAATAAAACAGATTGGGAACAAATATATTGAATAAAAAAAGAATATGAAGATTCACAATTGGACCTGCAGTCGCCTAGTTGATTTTATTGTCTTTCCTTCTTCCTAATAGCAGATCCTATCCCCATCCTTGGAAAACTATCAGACCATCTCTGATACTTACAGCCGAGATTCCCTGGAGTATTGGCAGACCCACCCCCTGGGGCTGGCTAACCGCCAATAAGATGTAGTTATTCAGTTAAAAAGATCAGCTAAACCTGTATGAGTGAAACAATACCTCATGGCCCTAGAAGAAAGGGATTTTCATTCACATATCCCAACTCAGGCACATCTTAGCTTCTGCCAGTCACCCTGAAAGCCACCCCTCTTGCACATGAAGAAACCTGGAAGACAGACATGATTATAGGCCTATCCATGACTGAAGGCAGGTAAATGAGGGGGTTTAGACCATTTGTTTCACAGTCACAAACCAATACATGCTGATAAGTTTATCTGGAGAAACAGGTATATACAATCTTGGACCTGAAAGATCTTCATCAACTGACAAAAGTGAGTCAACCCATATTTGCTTTCCAGTAGACAGATCCAGAGGGTAGATATAATAAACAGCTTACAAGTTCAGCTTACTTGGAGTTGGTTATCCTAGGGACTTACAAAATCCCCAACTCTTTTTGATGAGGCTGTGAATGCCAATCTCTTATCATTCCACTAGAGATTTCTGGAGACAATAGTTGTACACCCTTTACATGACCTGTTAGCCTCGGAAACTGAAGTAGACTATAGATGGGCCACTGAGGAACTACTGCAGGAATTTTGGACATCAAGCTAGAGTATTAAGCCCAGTTTTGTAGTTCAAAGGCCACTTATCCTGGTTACTAACTTAAAGGAGGAAAAAGGACCCTGTCTCTAGGGCAGACTAGAGACATTCTTCAAATAGCAAATCCAGAAACGAAGAGGAACGTCAACAAATACTTAGGAGAGGTTGAGAACTATTGCCTCTAGATATTGGGGTTCATAGAGATAGCAAGGTCTCCACCCATATGTAGTGTAAAAAGAGCTCAGAGCCTTTAACAAGAATTGATACAGGACTAGGGATACTGAATCCCATAAAACTGCCTTCATATCACATCGCCCCCCCCCCCCGCCAGCCCTTAGCACTTTCTCCAATATCTCAAAGCTATCTCATGTGTTCATCTATGAAATTAAGCACATTGCAAAAGGAGTTCTAAACCAAACTACCCAACTAAGAGGCTATGGGAATGCCCTGTGGCACAGCCCTAGTATTTCAAGAGAGTAGCTGCTACCACCATCCTGGTAAGCGAAGGTGACAAACTAACTTTGGGACATAAGTTCATCCTCTCAGCTCCCCATGAAGTGAAAGAATTCTTCAGAGAGAACCCAGAAAGTTGACCATTAAATGCCCACCTGTCCCAATACTGTCAGATTTTACTTTGATTTTTAGCAAGTAGTCACTGGAATCTTCCTTTCATAACACATTTCATTTATCCTTAGGCAGATTCTTATCATTTAAGAAGGAACCAAACTTTTTAACATGGGACAAAAAGGGTTAAGCTCTTGAGACCTCCCTGGATAACTGACATCCTGCATCACAGTTGAAGCATGAATGCTAGGCAAGTCACTCCTCCACAGTTGAATAAACCAACCAATGTGAACAGAATGAGGGTACCACAGACATTGTCCTAAGGAAGTTCCCTACCTCTTAATCCTGATTGGTGAAAAAATGTAACTGTAACTTGGCAAGGTGTTTGTGGTTTTAAAGCTTACAAGTTCTGGCTCTAGGTTGCAGTTCTGTGACCCCAACAGATCAGTAGTGGGTTGATCACGTGATTATAATTTTTTTCATCTGCATTGACCTGGAGTATGAATTGTGTTGGATCTAAGTGGACCCATTGAAAAAGAATGATAGAAAAGCAGCCATCTTTTTTTTGCCAAAATATCACAAAAATGGTCTCTAGCCTATTTGCTAATACTGTTATAATATTCTTATTAATATTGTTCCTCTCTTAAACTTCTTGAGCTGGAACTCCTTAACCCAGAAGTATTGCCTTTTCAGCCCCTACTAGGATGGCTCTTTATGACCTTTTTATAGCATTTAACATCTTTCCTAGTCTAAAATTCCAAAGTACTTCAAAACACCAATCAACCAACCAACCACCAAACAACAACAACAAAACAAAGAACAAAAGAGAATAATTCATTATCAGGTTATTTATTTGTGTGTTTCCTTGCCTGTTTGTTTTGAAAACAGATTATTCTCTCAAGCAATACACTCTAACCATAGTTTCCCTCCCTCCACCTCTCTCAACTCCATCCCACCTCCTCTATTTTCCAGATCTACTCATCCTCCATTTCCTCTACAAAAGGGGCAGACCTCCAAGAGAAAACAGCCCAGCAAAACAAGATACCAAAGGACATGGCAACTCAGTAGGAGGAAATGGTGAGGACAGATGGGAAGAATCAGGTAGAGAGGAAGAATGCAGTGAGAGAAGCTGAAATTGGGAAACACTGAAGTTGGGTGTGGAAAAACCTAGAGTAGGGAAAACTCCCTGTAATATATGAAGGTGACCCAAGTGAGGACTCCTTGTAATGGTAAACGTAGAGTCTGAACTGGCCATATTTTGTTGCAAGGTGATTTTTGAGATTATAATTATACCATATTCCTCTCCTCTTTCTTTCTCAACATCTGCCAATGTATTCTTTCTTGCTCTCTTTCATGTGAATGACCTCCTTTTTCTTTAATTTTTGGTATGATGAGAATGAGAGAAATAGTCTTATCCATGGTAGAACAAACCAACTGGTTATCTATTACCAAATGATCAGCCATGAACACATACATGCATGTAAATTACACTAAATGAGCTAGGTATATTTATATATTTAAGAACATATATGTATTTATACACGATCAATGATAAAATAGGGTTTGACTATTTTTATTTATTTATTTTTTTTTGTTTGCGTTTTTTTAGTTTTAATAACTTTTCTTTTTATTATTAAATTTTATTTTATTAATTTATTCTTATTACATTTCAATGGTTATCCCATCCTTTGTATCCTCCCTTTCCTCCCTCCATCCCATTTTCCCCTTACTCCCCTCCCCTATGACTATGACTGAGGGGGACTTCCTCCCCCTTTATATGCTCATAGGGTATCAAGTCTCTTCTTGGTAGCCTGCTATCCTCCCTCTGAGTGCCTGGGCAGATTTGGGCCCAGGGGTCCCACTCAAACTATTGCTCCAGCCAAGGGACAATACAGGCCATAAACTTCAAACCCCTACCCAGATCTATCCAATGGACAGGACATTCTCCACAGTTGAGTGGAGAGTGGGGTCTGACTTTCACACGTACTCTGGTGCCTCATATTTGACCACATCCCCTGGATGGGGAGACCTGGAGGCACTCAGAGGGAGGATAGCAGGCTACCAAGAAGAGACTTGACATAGGGGAGGGGAGATTGACTTTTTTGGACATCAAGTAAATAGATTTTAATTTTTGATTCATTCAGCCAGCCTGCAGTTTTTTTTTTTTTTTTTTTTTTTTTTTGATTGAAGAACTGAAGTCATTAAACATTACTGTAAAAGTCATATTTAAATTATTGTAGACAGGTATATAATGATTTCATTTATTGTGTTGTTGTTTTGTGGTATGTTGTTTGTGTTTCCAGAGTTATATTGTGTTTCAGTAATCATAGCTTCCATTCCTCTTTCTATTTTTCTTGGCTGCTCATGCCTTTCCTCAGACTAAAAAATCACTTCTTGATTTTGTTTAGTTTTTTTGTTATTCTCATAGATATAATTGTTTTAGTTTGTTTATGTCAAAGAATTTTTGTTTGTCTTGTTTTGTTTTCTATTTCAGTTTTGGGGGATATCTATGCTGGGCAATCTAGTCCAGGTTTACCTTCCTGGTCTTTTATGCCTTGCAATGCATTGCTCTTCTCTGGTTCAGATTTGTGAGAAATCTGTTATTACTGATGAATTTTCCCTTATATGTGGCTTTTCTTATTGTAGCTTTTAATAATATGTTTTTGTTCAGTATTATTAATGTTTAACTTGTGATATGTCAAGGGGGGTTTTTTTCCTGGTCTCATTTATATAATGATCCATGTGATTCTTGGATCTGTGTATTTATGTCTTACTTGGATGCTGCATGTTTTCTCTATGATCTTGTTGAAGATGTGACCTATGCCATTAACCTGGAATTTGACTTCTTCATTTATCACTATGTTGTGCTAAGTGATAATTTTTTTCTTTTACATTTTGCTTCCTGTATTTTATCTAGACAATTCTTATCTGCAGGCTTTTCTAGAAGATTAGTAGACATTCTGTAAGGATACTGACTTCATCTTTTATATTATCTATACTTTGAAATTGAAGTCAATGCATGTGGATCTCTTTTGGTAGTTCTGTGTCTGAAACAAGCAAAGGAGGTTAGAGCTGAGCACATGGTTTGCATGCATGCCAGGCTGTGCTTAAAGATGAGATATTGCTTAGGTGGAATTATGTCAGGAAGTAGATCAGGTATGCATAATATATGTGTTGGTCCAAACCTGGAGCTCAGAGGTACATTGGGGTACTGAGAAAGTCGTGAAGGGGATAAGCAGAAAAACCAACTAGCTAGACTCTGGCTAAGTATGTGCAGGGTCTGACTTGGCTGAGGTTGGAATGTAGCAAAATACCGTCCTGGAAGTTGAATAAGAGTGGGTGGTGTCTGGTCCAGAGATTAGAGGTTGATAGCCATGCGTGCAATAGTGGTCAGACTAGGTTGGAACACTGGATTTGGGAATTGGTCAACATCTGCCAGGTTAAGGAGATTGCATGGATAGAAGAATCAGGAAGTCAACTTTTCAGATCTTGGTGAAAGACATACTGCTTATCTAGACAGAGAGGTTGCAATAGGGAAAACAAGGAGCATAAAAATTGGGGGCCTGCAGGTTTAATTTTTTGTGTGTGATTATAATTACTCAACTTTTCTCCCTTTCTTTTCCTACCTTCACATATAACCTTCCCTTGATTTTCTTCCTTTTTCTCTAATGATTATTATACATGACAGACAGACAGACACACACACACACACACACATACACACTTAAATGTAACATACTCTTTATTTATTTTTTAATTTATTTGTTGTTTTTGTTAGAGACAAAGTTACTCTGTGTAGCCTTGGCTGTCCTAGACTTGCTCTGTAGACCAGGCTGGCCTCGAACTCACAGAGATCCACCTGTCTCTTTATTTATTAAGCATGTGTGTTTGTGAATGTATATTTCTAAATATTACCTGTCCTTTACTTACTAAACTTGTGTGTGTGTGTGTGTGTGTGTGTGAGAGAGAGAGAGAGAGAGAGAGAGAGAGAGAGAGAGAGAGAGAGAGAGAGAGAGAGAGAGAGAGAGAAAGAAGAAGAAGAAGAAGAAGAAGAAGAAGAAGAAGAAGAAGAAGAAGAAGAAGAAGAAGAAGAAAAAATTTCTGCATCAATGTAGAAAGTGTAGAGGCCAGAAAAGTGCCAGAAATGTGTTGCAATTACCTGGTGCTGGAGTCTCAAGTGATTTTGAGGTACCTAGCATTGTTGATCAGGAAAAACAACCTTGAGTCCTCTTGAGAACCAGCACATGTTCTTTACTGCTGAGTAATCTCCCCATCTCTATTTAGATTTTTTTTATAACTAAATATGAGAATATATCATAGTGTTTATGGTGGCTTATTTGTGTGTGGGGGGGTATGCTATGTCTTCCCTTGTTCTGTTCACTGAAACAGATGACTTATTTAATTATATAAAGCAGCTGTTGTACAAGGGCAGCAGCTGTTTTGCATAATGCCTATTTACATTGCCATAATACAATTTGAGAGGCCATTATGACTCCATCTTTGATGCCAACCCTATATTTCCTTTGAAAGTTTGTGGGCAATGAACTTTTATGCTTATCAGCGCTTGAAGTGACAATGTGCACCAAAAATCCAATCATGATATAGTCCTCTGAATTCATGTTTTATGAGTTATGAGTAAAAATGTATAATTTGTCCTCTGTTTATATAGTGTGAGCATCTGTGTGGATATTATCTACCATTAAGCATACTATTGCACATAAGATTTTGTACAAAAGCAAAGTTTGTATGCTTCTCTAGGCATTCTGGTTCCCCTCTCCCTTTTCACAATTGCCATGTTTCTTGGGCCAGGCTGGTCGCAAGTTTTCAAATTTGCATATAACAGTAGAGTGGTTTCCATAGAAGATAAGGATGGGCTAGTGGGTAATTCTATGATCCAGGGAAGTTACTCCTCTGTGGCACAGTCTTAATCAATGGGAACCACGACCTTTGGGAAAACCAGGCATGACTATCCCCTTCATGATTGTAGGCTGCAGTATTGTCTCAGGAAGAAACAGTATTGTGGCATGTCCTATTTCTAGGTGGTAAGAATATAAGAGCAGCCAAACTCTTGCCAGGAGTCATGGAAGAACTAAGGTCTTCAATGCAACAAATTGTGAGCTACTAGAACCAGGCAGCAAGCAACCAAGTGATCTCATTTCAAAACCACCCACTCCCCAGTTGAGTGCAGGTATGACTACAACTTAGTGCACACTTTGTCTAAATCTGTCACTGACTCAAAAGCAACGGACTGCATTAAGGGATATAATCTGGTAGGCAAATTGAGAAGAAACACTATTATTTGGAGGTGGTATATGTTGGCTAATTTTTACACAGCAACTCTACTAATTACAATTTAAGCATATTTTGAGTGTTTGTTTCTGTAGTTGTACTTGGTCTCTTCCCATTTTTTTGTTTTTAGTTTTTTAAAAATACACTTATTTTATTATACATGTATGAAAAAACTACACACAGCAGGGAGAACCATGTGACAATCATGAGTTCTATAAATGTTACATTCATAGTGGTTTGACTATTTGTATTTGTCCAGCTTGAAGAAAACGTCTTTCCTGTCCAGTTGGGTCTAAATTTCTGGATGAAATGCAATATCTATCCTATCTTGACTCTAAAAACTTAACATCTTTTTCTTGATTTAAAATTATCTTATCCCCTAACCAACTAAACTTGATTGTCAAACTGTATTATCTGGTCTTCAATGCCCCTTAGAGACTTGAGAAGAAATAAAACTTAAATTCCTGAGTTACCCAGCAATGTGGGTTAGCAGCTTACATGATTTACTGCCTGAACAGTCACCTAACACTCTCTATAATATTTGAGCCTCATCTGCATTCTGGCCCATTATCTCTGCCAGACTTAGTCACAGGGCAGGAACTATTGAGGGCTTGATTACCCTGTCATGGCAGAGTGTGGCCATCAACTCTGCCTGCATCTAATTTTCTGATGAAGCTTTCTGTAAACCACAAAGTAACAATGATGGTAGAGTGTGGTCTTCCTCTACCTCTCCCACTCTGCAGCATCTATGCGCACATATAATCTTTGGAAGCCATCTCTATGGTGTAAGAACTATTTCTATAGATGCCAATGATCACAATATACCTCTCTGAGAATAATGCAAGCACAATAAATAGCACAGTTTAAGTTATATTTTATAACATTTATTTTCACCCAAAACAGAAAATATAACTCTAAACTCATTATGTAAAACCTCAATTCCTTCACATAAATCCTTAATATTGTTATATAATCTGCATATACATAACTTGCTGATTTGTAAACCTATTGCTCCTTAATGCAGTAATATCACTATGTATTGATTTATAATACCAATATTATATACCAGTTATTTCATAATACTATCCATTCAGACTATTATATTAATAAAATAGTTAATACTATTTTATCAATTACTATATTTTTCCTGTTATGTCTACTAGCATATCTTTGAATTATTTTTTTCTTATTTGTAGAAATCTTGGTTAATAAAAGAAATTTACACTCAATATAGATTTTGAAATCAAGTTTTTGTAATTCATTGAAGGCTTTTAGTTTCATTTCATCAGTTAGAAAATATTCTAATGATATTTAGAAAGAGAAGGTATCTCTCTAGAAATTACTAGAAACATTTATGTCCTAATAAAATTTTTATATTTGTTTTAAGATTCCTACAAGTCATTTACTTCTGTGAAAATATGCTTAAAAAATTGGATTCTAGTGTTCTGCATTTAACTGCCTTTTTGATGTTTATCTAATCCTAGCTATTTAATGATGTACAAAGGTGGGCCACTCTAGAACTTTGTGTTCTTTGTGTGTCTTATTAGCACAGAAGAGTAAAAGATCTGGCCTTGAACTATCTTCAAATATGTTATGAATATGAATGGACTTAAAAATGTCCACTGTTTATTGAGTTATAATACCAATATTGTGTGCCAATTATTTTTACACATTTGACCTACCATAGATTGTATTTTTATTTTGCTGTCCATGTTAATAAAAACACCAGTTTCATACTTTTGACCTTTTCCAGCTGTGACACAAACATTTTGGGGAAGTAGCATCTACCTGGGTGTCTGCCCATCTACAAAAGAAAATGACTAAGGCTAGTATGCAGAGAGTTCTCTCCTTGCATCTTGAAGCTGATAGCACTTACTTAATGTTGCATGAAATACATGGGACAAGTTAAGCAAGCACTTGCAGGCACATTCAATAAACTTGTTACACATCTGGGGTATTCAGTGGAAAACTTGAAAAAAATTTAGGCTTAAAATAGGAAAGTGAAACTTATTAGGTGATAATTCTCCTTAACCTCAGATATTTTTAGTGGTTTTGGCTGCAGGGACATCTAGCTCCTTATCACCAAGTAATGTGTTGAGAACATTTATTATTAAAATGAACTATTTGTTTTGTAGTATATATGTAGAGGTTAATTATACACACTATGGTAAAATTATTTACAGGGACACAGACACACACACACACACATATATACATATGAACATAAAATTACCTAATATATCATCCTGAAGATATTTATGACTAACAAGTGTCATTATGATGTATTTGTGCACAATTGTAGATAATTTATCCTATATTAACTACCTCAGTTCATAGCTCAGAGTCTTTCAGCATTTGTAACAGTTTTGTGGGGTTTTGAGACTATACCTTTCCCCCCAGCTTTTCCCTGCACTGGTTATGTGAGCGTTTTAGGAAAATTTTACAATTATGTTACCAACTTTTATAGTTTCAGTTACTTCATTTTATTATTTGATCTTTAAGTTTACCTAAGTAATATATTGAAAATCTTCACGTCTTATTTAATTTGTTTTGGAGATTGCACTGTGTCATTTTTTTTGTAAGCAGAATGAGTTTGTGGTCACTATTATAATGAGATACATAAATTCCATGTGTTTAAACCCAACACAAATACTTTTTATCTCTTTTCTAGTGTTTTCCTGGTAAGTTGTTTGTTTATTATTGGAAACTTGTTATTCTGTTGTGATTTCAGATCTGCTTATTGCAAGAAGCATACTGTCTGCTGTATTACTTTGAGTTTTTTTGGTCAAACAATTTATTTTTTATTTCAATTTAATTGTAACTTAATCTTTACTGATTAATATGTGTCTATATTAAATTTATACCTATTTTACTTTGTTTACTTATATTCAAATAACATTTCATTCTCGATTTTTTTCCAGATTTTATATGAATTAATTTTATTTTATTTTAAATTATTTTACTTTTGTACATATACATTTATATTATTGTGCATATATGCAATAGATTACCTATGGCAAGAAGAATGTGACACAATCAGGAATTATATAAATGTTACATTCTTAGTGTCTTGACTATTTGTATTTGACAGCCTTGAAGAAGACATCTTTCCTATCTTGGTGCATCTAAATATCTGAATGTAAATCAATCTCCATCATATATTGTCATTATCAATTTAGATCAACTAACTAGACCTAAAAACATCTTAATCCCCTAAACAATTAAGCTTCATTGTAAAATTAAGCTACTTGGTCTTAAACTCCGTTAGAGACTTGAGAAAGAGTAAACTTGAGTATCTGAGTGTACAGGGAGTGCAGGTTAGTAGTTTTCCAAATGAAAACATGACATAGACAATTTTCTTCCTGAATAGTCACCCAAAACTCTCTATAATGTTGGAGCATCTTTTTTGTCCTTCTGGCCCAATATATATGACACACATACTTGTAAGGCAGGAACTATTGACGACTTGCTTATCCTGTCTTGGCAGAATTTGGCCATAGACTCTGCCTGCATCCAGGCCTGCCCTTTTTCTTAGGCAGAATTCTGTCTGTGGTAGAAATGAGGACATTTTGCCCAGAGCTAGTTCGCCACATTTGAAGCCATCGTCATATAGAGGTTCTTTGATGCTCATCATCTTCTTGGGGATAGGCTGGATGTTGCCAGGAGTTAACCTGTCTCATTGTCAATGAATCTTTAAAGTAATAAAAACATTTTTAGATGCCATATTCTGCATGTCTCTTGGGCTTTTGAATACCTTGTCTTTCTATAGAGTCATATCTATCTGCTGTACCTAAGATGGATATTCTTGTGATAAAAGTAGACTAGCAATTGACATGACCATGATTTAATCTACTAACATTTAATTTGTATAATTTATTTCTTCTAAACAGCTTGATAGGACTTTCAAATCATTGGAAGTAAACCTTGTATTATAAGGGTAAAATAACTCATATTACAGTAGAAATATATAATATGAAGAATAATTTTACATTTGAATTCTATACCACTGTATCTAGAACTTAATTTGCATCTATATACAAAATTCTATATCATTGAAACTAAAATATCTTGTGAGTGACAACTGAGGCATTAAGTTAAGGAGTAGATTCACTAATCTAATTTTTGTCCTACCGTCCATGTACATTTCTATATTCCCCCTTCATTCTTTTCAACCACTTCCTCCAAACATAATGTCAATGTCCAGTGTGCTGTGAGGAATGCATCCTGTCAAGTCTGATCAAATATCAGTGTCTGGTTCTTTTGTTCTGAAAGCATTTTACAGTCTTAAAATTATAAGTGTGTAAAAGGTGTACCCGATGCATGCAGCAATTAAGGCTAGATTTCTGTTCTTTGTATGAGCAGGAAAAGAATACATGTGTAAATCTTCATTTATGCCAGTTCATGCCCCTAGTAGTTCATAGGGGTTCTTTAGTCAACAAGAATCATTGTCTAATATTAGACACTCACGTTTCAGCCAGTCTAAAGGATGAATTAATTTTTAAATAAATTGTTATTATTTTAATGTTGCATTTGTAACAATCTGGTTTTAATTAGAATTTATTCTAAATTAACTTAATCTAAATACAAGATATTTGCTCTCATGTACATTCATCGTAAAGGGCTGCAGAGTCATTTTCTGTAAGATGAACTCTCATTAGTGTCATGCTTATCTGTATCTGGTATGATGAAAGAAATTGAAGAATATCATCTGTTATCTTCATTGATACGAAATTCAAAACAGATCAGTCAAAGTTTGTCTTTAGAAGCAGAGCAATGAGCAGACCTCAATCATTGTACAGGAACTCCTGTTCCTTGGGAAGGGTGGTGTTACATGGAAATCCACCCACAGGTGTGAGGACATTTTATGCCTTTCAGTCAATGAGGTCTGGGCTTTACTATCTATCTTCTTTAATTTCTATATCATTGTCAGTCATAAAACTGAGAAGGTGAATGATAGTAGTCCTTAATTTATCTGTTCTTCTTATGATTTCTGGTTATCTGATTTGGAATTTCAAAAATAGGTATGATAAGTAAGAAATAATTTGAGTTTAGGTATTTACTCTCCACTGATAAATATCTGCATCAATTAAGACCATTTCTAGGTCTCAAGTCAAATAAACTGGGGTATTGATATAGTAGATTCTTTCAAAATATACCAAGTACTTTTTTAAGTTACTAGAAAAAATAACTATATAATTATCACTGTCACGATTAAAAGTTATTCATCATTCTAAATTGAAACAAATTGATTTTAATTATTTTTTATTGACACAATTGTAAATCATGATCTTTAGTACAGAAAGAAAGTCAAGTAAATATGTAAAAATACTGGTAAACTGTTCCTATCACCAGTTCTGATTTAAGGAATAAGAAATAGAGCAAAGCCAAAGTAGCTTTGAAGCTGAAGTCTCTGCCTTTGTAATGATTGTAGCTACATTTTAATCATATTACACATCTTTACCTGTATTAATAAAAATGACATAATGACATTATGAGTCCATAATATAACTCAGACTTTTTCCCTAAAAGTTGTATTATTTCTGAAATAAGAGCCTCAACATACTAAATATTAATCAAAATTTGCATATATATGTATACAGACAAATATATGTGTATGTTTGCGTGTGTTTGTGCTAGTCATTGAGACAGTGTCCCCATATATATCAAGTTTTGAGTATATTTTATACTGAATTCTATACTTACATCTATATTACACTTCATTTAAGATGTATTTCTTAAAATATATCACTAATACATTATTATGAAAGTTGGCATATTTATTAATGTTATCTAAGATTATGGTAATAATAAAAAGTAATTTTACCATTATAAGAAGGAAACTTAAGATTGGTGACCATTCATTTGAAATTTATGACTTCACCACTCTTTTGTCATTGTGACATGTTTATGAGGCTGTTAACTTTTGACTGCTCAGGGTTATAATGCACTTGATGTGACCCTTCCAGATTAGTCAAGATCATTGGACTTAAACTGATTATATGTCATTCAGAAAGATAGAATAATAAAAATTATCTTCTTGTGTTTTAATGCATATCAATGGAAAAGTAGGAATGATTAATTTATCTTAGAAATAGAAAGAAAACTCAGTAAACTAAAGAAGTAATTAAATAACACGATTAAAGTGGCAGTGTAATATTATCACTAATGTGAAAATAATGTATCGTCAGATGTATTTTTGAATATGAAATTGATATTTAATAAACTTAGATGTTATATAAGAGTTCATTTCCTATACATATAAATTAGATGGGAGTTCTAACCAAATTCAACTTGTATATTTTCATGCCATCTATAACTGCTGCTAAATGGATCAGGTCATTATGAAAGAAAAATGTTGTGACACACAGGCTGTAGCTATAGAAGAACAATGATTATATTTACCTGGCTGATGTTTTGTACAATTTTTTATTACTAGCAAGTTTTTAATTTTCTGTAAGTTTATCCATTCTTTACTATTACTTTTTCATTTATTGCTACTTTATATTGTCTTATATTTATGGTGTAGGTGATATTGTAATATATTAATGCAATCTGGAATAAGAAATAAAGCTAGTTATATTCTTCACCTTTACACTTAATGAGGTCTGTGGTTAGAACATTTAATATGTACTAATAAAGCTTGAAATGTATAATATATTTTATTTAACTTTACTCGCCACCATATGCAATATAATTTAAACTGTAACAGAACATAACAATTTTCTCCTGAGTGACTCAGGTCTTATGCACTTTGAACATTACTTTTCTTGACTCAGGCCTATAACCATTTATATTAGATTCTTTACTGTAAAGCACATGGCCAAGGCAAGTAATAGCAGAAGGGTTTATTTGGGAATATGGTTTGAGTTCTCACATCTCCACCTGGAAAGAGGAAGCAGAGGGAGTAAAATTGAGAAGGGGAGAGTTGTGAAACATTCAGAGTTACCTGTAGTAACACCTCCATTCCCATGAGGTCTTAGCTCCTGAGTGTTCTAAACAATCCCATCACCTGGGGACTGAGAATTCAATACTCAGACCATGGGAGGGATGGCTTCTAAACTACCACAACACCGTTCTATTTACTGCTTGCACAAACTTTAGATTCTACACTAAGTGTGAGCAAGGGATATGTATGTGTTTTATTGTTCAAGTTTTATTATATTCCTTATGATGTCCATTGGTGTTGCAGCAAATGAAAAAAGCTGGCATCCCTCCACCTCCTCTTTGTCTCACACTTGAATCTTACTGTTAGTAGATTCTGTATTTGACTTTTAAAACCTTAACACTAACCTCCCAAGTGCTGGGATTAGATATATGTGCTACTTGGCAAAATGTTGAATCGTTTCATTAAATTCTATTGAAAAGATTTGGATATCCACCTGTCTGGTGGGGAGTAGGCAGACCACCCCTAGGGACTTTCTGTCTATTTTGTTTTTACTGCTTACCTTGAAAGTAAGATTTACATTTTTTAATGTTTCTCCTATTCTATTGGAATTTTTCTTTACAATACTTTATAGATAATTACCTTTTGTTGGTTCACAATTTATGCTTTATAAAATTTCACTCCCAATTAATCCAACAGTTTCTATTTTCTGAGTAATCCCTAACTGATATACCCTAATGTGGTAATTAATAAAAGCTGTTATTTATCTAAATTTATTAACTTAATATGTTTGTTTCTGGGACCGTTTCAGTTCAGAGGTTTCTGAATAGGACATAGATAAGAGAATAAAATGGAGCACAATTTAAGAAGGATTTAATAATAGTAGTGGAGAAAGTCAATTGGAGAACAAAACTCTCAAATCACTTAAGTTCTTAATAACAAATAGAAATGGCAGATAGTCATTTTCTCTTCTGGAGGTATCAAATGTATTATTTGGCATTACCAATTCAATTGTTTCTTTTGATGTTGATAATTATGGGAAAAAGCTAAGGTAGTGTGTGACTATTTTGTCAGACTTGCATGGATCTTGCAATCCTTTAGTAGGTTCCTGAGCGCTGGGATTGATGCAGTGTGTCACTCCATATATATGCATTTTTACCTTTCAAGTTCTGTGCCATGTGTCTTTGTCTATGATTCCTGCCATCCAATTTCTCCTTCATTTCACAAATAGTTTCATCCCGGTAGAATGGCATCTTATGCCCGTTGTCTGTTCAGGCAGCTTTGTTAATGACTTTGTGCAACGGCAACTTATCTACAAAGGTATGGACCTCAGTCCCATGAAAGTTCTCCTCTCACCGAAACTTAGGCACAAAAGCCCAAGACCACCTGCTCCTTATAGACTTAGTGTTCAAATGCCCCCGCACTTTGGAAAACCAATGCATTTTAATGAGGCAGCCTAAAATCCCTAGTAGTGATAGGTCCATCTCTGTAGTCAGCTTACTGCAATAATTTAGGGTTTATTGATTTATTTCTCTGTTATATTAGCTGTTTAATAACTAGGTCTGTGATTGTAAATCCCCTACCTTAAAATAATTCATTAAAATAACATGTAATATCTCAATGATATGTTGACATTAACAAAAACTGATGCTTGTGTTTATCCTAAGACATGGAGAGGTCGATTGGGTTCCATCTTTGTTCATGAAAATGAAGCTAATCCTTTCACAAATAGGAAGTCTGATTTTCATAGCCTCAGAGAACAATCACCATGTAGTTCAACCTTTTTTACTGTGACAATATTAACTGCATCAAGACCAGAGAACCAGAAGGCAACTGTACTTGCCTGCTACCTTCCTGTGTTGACAGTGACAGGAACTACAGAGCTATCATATATGAAGTGTTTTCACTTGAATGAAATAAACAACAGAGTTTGTGTGAAAGTCAGAGCTCCTCGCCTGGTGGCACTCAGAGGAAGGATAGCAGGCTACCAAGAAGAGACTTGATACCCTACGAGCATATACAGGGGGAGGTAATCCTCCTCAGGAACAGTCATAGGGGAGAGGAATGTGGGGGAAGCGGGAGGGAGAGAGGAATGGGAGGATACAAGGGATGGGCTAACAACTGAGATGTAATGTGAATAAATTAATAATAAAAAAAGGAAAAAAAAAAAAAAAGAAATAAACAACAGGCCAGGCCACTAAACTATCACCTCGAACTGTAGTCAAAGACAGAGGGCATTTCTCCAAGACTGTTTTTTCTAACTGCTGGCTTCAAACTGAAGATTTTTCATATAATTTTAGTTGTTCTAAAATTAAATAATGACCTTCAATTAATGCCTCATAAGAGTTATATAAATTTTAATGTTTTAATTAATTTCTACTAAAGAAGGTGATGACCATTGCCTTTTAAATGTAGTAACAGAATCTTAGTTGCATATATATTCACTGTGGAAGACAGCAATAATTGGCATTCTGAAGTTCTTCTCTTTTGCTTCAACAAGTTTGCATTTCCCGTGCGTAACACAATGGGGTGTATGATCTCTTGAGGGTGGGATTTTTTTCTTAGTTGTTTATTTTGTGATTTTGCAGTCAGATCCAGGCACCGGCAATTGAAGTGTTTCTTGGTGTACATCTCTCTGTCTGCTGTTACTTGGGTCCCATGAGTCTATGTGGACTCAGGTCACTCATCTTGCACAGCGAGTGTCTTTTCCCAGTGAGCCACATGACTGGCCCAGTAACTGAATTTTTGAAAAAAGGAGCAAGAATAAGGAAGACAACAAGAGCTCCCATTGTCTCAGAGAAGAGCAGGAAGATTTGACAGGTAAAAATGTCAAGGAGATATGTACAGATGACACACAAAGAAAGAAACAGAGTTCAAAGAATTTATAGAAGATTTTTAATATTATGGACACTCATATATATATATGTTGATTTGCACATTAAACCGGTGGACAATCAAAGGACATTTGCATGCACCTTCTCATCAGTTTATTTGACTTTTTATCATCGAGTTATAGTATAGTTTAATTCACATATATATGTATGTTTGTGTATCATATATATGTGCAGACTATATAAAGGTAATACTATAAATTTAGTTACTATAAGATAACAAATATTAGGTTATTTGATTAATTTTGTATACAAAATAATCATATTCAACATTGCATTATAAAGAAATAGAGGTCATCATTTAACAATGATATGATACAAATATTATCCAGGAAACATATTTTTCTCTAATGTTGTGTATGTCTGAGTGTGCACATATAGGTGCATGGAGAATAATCCAATAATCATTACTTCCAAGGTCATGGGGAAGGTGTCCTTTTTATCTTTCTTGAGAGAAATATTTACATCTTAAAAATGTCTTATAATGAAAAGATAGTAATGCTCTATAAATAATGCATATAACTAGATGATAATTCAATATAAAAATAAATGTCATAGCTGTTAACTGTTATATTGATTATGATTTACTATATAAATTACTTAGTACTTATTTATAAACATGTACAGAATATAGAAAAGATATTATATATGTGCTTCCTATAACTCTCAGTCTTTGAATAAATACTTAGGAGGCTCTTTTGTCCTAGTAACTTTGGTTTTATTGGGCAAGTTACAAGTCTAGATTCTGGAATGTTTGTGTAATTCATGTTGAGACAGATTTTTCACAAACTGGCTTGATTGCTTTTAAATTCATATGACACTTATTATCATGGAAACTTATTATGATGTACACATATCCTACACCATATATGAGCATATATTATATACTTATAAAAGTGGCTGCTATTAGTAACGAATAGGAGGGAAGAAACAGAGATTTAGGTAAGTTGATTTCTTTGTCGAGAAGGACAAACTAGCTGTGTTAGAATAGAAGAGTGTTTAAGACAAAGAAGCTTCATTAATTTTTACATGAAATTTCCAACCCACTGTATTCAGCCATTTCAATTTTCTAGTCAATCAGAGTCCAATTATATTTAGAAGAGCTATAACCTATTATAAATAACCAAAGCCATATCTAAATGTGTGCTTCTCAAATTTACACAGACATTAAGACCTCATTTAAAACTTTACTTGATAAGTTTTAAAGCAAAAAAAAAAAAAAAAAAAAAAAAATCAACATTTTCTGAAAAAAATTTAGACTAATTTAAAAGCAGAAGAAAGTTACCTTTGTTATAGTGTGTACATATTCTACAGCCTTTTAGATTAATTCCTTTAAAGATTTTGCTTTTCCATACCTTTGGAGATTATTGTTGTATATTATTAAGAGTGAAAAGTGAGTTTTATTTCTGTAGAATAAATGTAGCTATTTTTACGAGGCATTAAATCATAAAGATGATTTTGGGCATCAGATTGGCAACTTAATTTATACTACTCTGTTTCTCTCCTTTCAGCCCGCTGTCCTTGATTGTGATTGCCAGGCCCTGAGCACACACACCTTCTCTTTGTGGAATGAGAATGTTATTATGCAC
Source organism: Acomys russatus (assembly GCF_903995435.1). NCBI lineage: Eukaryota > Metazoa > Chordata > Mammalia > Rodentia > Muridae > Acomys > Acomys russatus. The sequence continues at coordinate 46,110,262 of NC_067163.1, read as the reverse complement.
ACTGCTAAGTTATTTTGAAGCCAGTTGTACCTGACAAAAATGTGACTATGCTGAAATGTATCCATTTACATGCAATAACTTGTGCTCCATAGCTTTTCATAGGCATTATTTCTAGAAATTATTTGTTATATATAATTGGACACAAATTTTAAAAGCTACTCTTACAATAATCACGTTCTTAATATGGTGATAGTCCCATTCGCTGTTTATAACATTTTCTTTTTTTTTTTTTTATTTTTTTATTTTTTATTAATTTATTCTTGTTACATCTCAATGTTTATCCCATCCCTTGTATCCTCCCATTCCTCCCCCCCCCATTTTCCCATTATTCCCCTCCCCTATGACTGTTCCTGAGGGGGATTACGTCCCCCTATATATTCTCATAGGGTATCAAGTCTCTTCTTGGCTACTTGCTGTCCTTCCTCTGAGTGCCACCAGGTCTCCCCCTCCAGGGGACATGGTCAAATGTGAGGCACCAGAGTATGTGAGAAAGTCGTATCACACTCTCCACTCAACTGTGGAGAATATTCTGACCATTGGCTAGATCTGGGAAGGGGTTTAAAGTTTACCTCCTGTATTGTCCTTGGCTGGTGCCTTAGTTTGAGCGGGACCCCTGGGCCCAAATCTGCCTATCATATTGTTCTACTTGTAGATTTCTAGGACCCTCTGGATCCTTTTATTTTGCTGTTCTCCCATGCGTCTCTCATTTAGAGTCCCAATAGGATGCCTTCCCCTCTGTCCCAGTTTCCTGGTAAGTGAAGGCTTTCGTGGGACATGCCCCTTGGGCTAGTATGCAGATATAAGTGAGTATATACCATTTGATTCTTTCTGCTTCTGGGTTAACTCACTCATTATGATCATTTCTAGCTCAATCCATTTATCCACAAATTTCGGGAATTCCTTGTTTTTAATAGCTGAGTAGTATTCCATAGTGTATATGTACCATATGAAACTTTTACAATATAAAAGAACAATCTTAACAATCTCAAGATGAATCAGTATTATAGCAAACATAAAGTCCTGTTCTTCTATTTGGGAATTATATTTTTAAGATATTTAAATATTTTAGCAAATATGTAAATTTATTTAAAATTAAAGCAGTTGTCAACATTTTTAAAACCATAAACCCCCAAACTGCAAAAAAAAAAAAAAAAAAAAAAAAAAAAATGCACACACACACACACACACACACACACACACACACACACACTGTGGTCTCAAAACATTAGACATTTTGTTAATCAAATTAGATTTAAATGCATATTACTTTTCTTAAGGACATTTGACTTATGATTTAAATATCTTTCATTAGTTTGTTAAATATATTCTCAAAAGAAAATCCAGAAATATTACTGTATGAGATAATTCTTCTGGTTAATTTGCTTGATGTATAAACCAGATGTCAAAATGCACTTTAAGTCACTGGCTGTATTCCATGAAGTTCACTGGGTGATAGTTAATTTCATGATTGTTACAAGTACTTACCAAAATATTGTATTAAATAAAATTAGAGCTGATAAAATTATTAATTTAAGGGCTGGAGAGATGGCTCGTTGGTAAAAAGAACTGACTTCTTTCCCAGAGGACTTGGGTTCAATTCCCAACACCCACATGGCAGCTCAAAATTATAATTCCAGTCTCAGGGGAACTGACACCCTCACACCGACATACATTCAGACTAAAAACTGATGCACATAAATAAATAAGTAAACAAATAAATCATTTAAAAATTACCAATTGCTTAAGTTTAATTTGAGCTGTTAGGATGGCATGTGAAAGTGCTTGGATAAAGTTTGAAAACCTAGTTAGGATGATTCTATGAAGTCACTTTAATTATAGCTTTCAGTCTTAGTGCTTCATGCACTGGAAGAGAAACTCAAGGCTGTTCAAAGAACTTAATATAATTTGATATATTAAGAATAATCCTGGTATATACAATTTTTACCCATCAGAACATTTATCTCAATGTTTGTGAATATTATATAAAGGAAACTAGAAGCTCTTTCTTAGTACATTAGCATTATTTTAGAAAATGTAAGGATTTTGATAATGACGTTGCGTTCAGACACAGCTAATATTATATTTGATATTTCAAATTAACTTGGAGGAAGTGTACTTTTAAGGATGTCAACATGATGGTGAAAAGAATAGATATCAGCGTAGTACTATGAGTGGCCCACTTAAAACGCGTAAAAATGAAAATTTATAAAAAAGAATCCATTGCATTCCAAAGGATAGACCCTGTTCCCCTGTCTAGGGGACCCACAGGAAGCCTGAGCTGCCTGTCTACCGCATCTACGTAAGGGGCCTAGGTCCAGTCTATTCATGGGCCTTGGTTGGTGCTTCAGTCTCCACGGAGCCCTCTAGGCCCAGGTTAGTTGGGTCTGTTGGTCTTCTTGTGGAGCTCTTGTCACCTCCAGGTCTTTCTGTCTAAACCCTCAATTTCCCACAATACTCCCTAGCTTCGCCTAATGGTTGGCTGTGAGTCTCACCATTTGTTTGGATCTTCTGCTGAACGTAGCTTCTCAGAGGATGATGATGCTAGGCTCTGGTCTACGAGTGTAGCAGAGTATCGTTAATCCTGCCAGGGCTTGGCTCTCTCCTGTGTGGTGGGTCTCAGGTAGGTCCAGGCATTGGTTGGACATTTCCTCAATCCCTGCTCTGTTTGTTCTATTTTTATCCATGCACATATTATAGGTAGGGTAGAGTTTTGGTCGAAGTTTTTGTGCGTGACTTAGTGTTTCTTTCCCTACATCGGGAGTCTTGTCTAGTTAGAGGTTATCCTCTTCAGTCTTCATGAGCCCTACTATTACGAATCTCAGCTAGAGTCACCCCTATATCCACCCAGAAGCTTGTCCTGTGTCTCCAGCTTGCCACAGAGATGCCTCCACCCATGGTTTTTCTTCTCCAATTTAATTTAAAATCAGAGCCAGCAAGATTGTTCAAGAAGTAAGGGTGTATCGTTATACTTAAAGATGAAAAGAACAAACTGACTCCCTCAACTGCTCTCCTAGGCTGAGATGAAATTCTGAACCAAAACTCATGAGTATAATTAATTTATTTCCTCCTATAAAACTCATGTTTAGCTTCTGATATTCACAGTATGGAATTTAAGCTCAGGAGCTTAGGTATCCTTGGTGAATTAAAGGAAGCTAGCAGGTGACCACTCACTTTGCTAACAAGTCATTTTAACATCCTGAGTCATGTTGTGGAACCCTGAAAGGGATAACTCTAAACTTCTCTCCGTGCTGACAGTTAATCACCATAATTATAGACTCAGAAGCCAGGAAAGAACTGATCGCACATTGCCTGTCCTGAATCTAGCACAATGGGGTATAAAGTAACCAACCAGTGACAAATTATATGACACCTTAAGGATGGCCACATGAGTTTTGACACTTGAGCCCTAAGTTCAGTATAAAGCAAGATTGATTGCCTGCCTTAAGTGGTCCTCCACTCTTTCGGAAAGATGGAGCATGGCTTGGAAAGAAGGAAGAGCTTTGAGGGCGGATTACAGTGTCTTAGAAGATTCGAAGACTATTAGGCCTCAAAGAAGAAAGAAAGATTGCTGGCATTAAATGACATGAAAAACAATGTCTGAAAACTTTTTCCAGAAGATCAAGGCACATATAATGTTTTGGGGAAAATAATCATGGTTAGGCTGTGCTAGTTCTATGCTATGCTTATTAAAATGATTTTCAACCCGTATCTATAGTTTTCTTTGCATATAACCATTTATTCAGCATATAACATTTAACTATATTGAAGCATTTTCTAAAGTATAATTAAACTTTACAGTTTTCTCCTCAGATAATTAGGAAAATTATTGAAATTGCTCATATAGATATGTTTAAAATTAAAAAGTGATTTTCTATTTCAAATAAGTGACCACAGATAATAATAATGTACATTTTAAAATATGGACTTGTTTGTTGGTTGGTTTGTTTGTGTCTGAGGCAGGTCTTTCTATGTAACCCTGGCTTCCAGGAAACTGCTAGGTAGGCCAGGCTTACAGAACTGCGCCTGCCTCTCCCTCCACTCTGTTAGTACGGAAGGCATATGCCACTATGCTTGGCTTCAAATTGTGGATTCTTAATTTCTGCATTTCCCACAAGAAATGATCATTTAAATAAAAATCATACTACTCTTCCTTATTTTTAATAGCAAGAACAATGTGATATATGGTATTAAAACATTGTGAAATAAACGGCAGTGAAATATCTTTATATTTTTAGGTTAAAACATTTTGTTCCATATAACTAGCTTTATTGGCATCAACCTTACTTCAAATGGAATGCATTAATATTCTTAATTTTATGATTCAAAATGTATTTCTGACCCAATATATTTCAAAGTAGGGTGAAGAGTCAGTAATTCCCAGTGTGTGCTTTGAACTCTTTCTTTTTCCTCTTTCAGTCTTCTGCTTAGGTCATTGGGCAACCATTTATTTTCAGGAGGAATATCTAATTTTCATTAAATTCTAAAATTTCAATGCACTGCGTAAATCTGTGCAACAGAAAAGCAATTACAGTTTCTATTCCAAGAAATATAGATTTAAAATATTCCACTTACTCTAAACTGATATATAAGTCATTGAAGTGAATGGATAAAATATATAGTTTCATATATCTCTGCAAGTTAATTTGATTTTACAGATAAATATTCTATGAATTTTCATAAGATAAAGGCGGATAGTTAGTTAGAAACAATGACAGATCATGTGGCTCACTATCAAACCTCTAAAAACAGTGGCATGGGCAAAACAATCAGACATCTTGGATTAAGTGTACCTCGACTTTGAAAACTTTCAGAAATAAGTCAGTATTGATTCTGTGGTGAGCTTTGAAATGGCTTTCCTACACCTGATCCATCAGGTCATTACAAGAAAGCAGAGTTACCCACATGATCATGTCATTTGTAGTCTACAGTTACAGTGAGGATGCCTCAAAATTCTTTACTCTTCATTTTCACCCAGGACTCCAGCCAAAGGGAATGGACAGAGGGCACTTTCCTGTCGTTTTTCCAATGTCAAAACTTATGTCAAGAATGATCTCTGAAATTGTTCTTTTATAAACAGCACTGTGGTTACAGAAAAGGAAAAGGGTAGATTGATAGATAAATATTGTTTACAGGTTGTTTTTCTCATTATAACTAATATTATTCCTAAAAAAGAAATCTCAGAGGACATTACATTGAAGTGTCATTCTTCATATGTAAACAGTCTGCTGTGAGGAAATGAACCCACAAGTGGAAAAGAGATTATATTACTAGATAGTTCTGGGAGGCGGGAGCAGAAGACTATAAGAAATTACTATGTCAAATTAATTTGGAGAGATTACTTTTTAATTGTCATATACAAAACAGTATTATGTCAACATTTATAATGAAATTGAATAATAAAATTATTAGCTTATTCAATGTTACTCAACTTAACCCATCTTATAAAAGGTATAAATTATCTTCATTACTGAGGAATAATCTACATACATATATCTAAAGAGATATGGAAATATGTAAATATATGTTCCTCCAAATAAAATTAACTGATCATCAACATGAAAGCTCGTAACATTGTACACCAAATTTTCCAACCTCTGAAGATGTTAGGCTAATACCAAACTTAAATTTAAAAGCAGACTTTTTATCTGTATGTATTTATTATGCTTTTTTCTCTGGCTCTTTTTCTTTTGTTATGTCTGCTTCCAGCTGTTTGTTTTATTTTATTATTACTATGTAAATGCCAGTTTCTTTTCTAAGTAGAGTGGGTTTGGATGGGTGGGGAAATGGGGAAGATTTTCAGAAGTTGGGAGAAGAGAAACCACAATCAGAATATGTAGTGTGAAGATGTCTATTTTCAATGAAAAATTTGAAAAAAAGAACTTGAAAAAGTGAAAACATTTTTAAGGTTTGTGTTTTAAAATGAAAAGTAAATTTATATAAATGTTTTCCACTTTAGTGCGTTCTATTCATGTATTTTCCCAGTGCTTGGTGTTAAAAAGTTCTTTAAATTAAGATTGCTGGACAATTCTTTGAATGAATTCTTAGACACAAACCACAGTTTAACAACAACAAAACTGTCTCCAGAAGGTAAACATTGTATGTATAATTGATGCGTAGAAACTTGCCGTATTATTATAGTTTAGTTTGGTAAATATTGAAAAAAGGATTAAAATAATTAGCTTAATCCTTCCCTCCCAGGTGCCATATAATGAGAGAATGAATTAAACATAGGGATTATGGACACAGGGAAGAAGAGTAGCTTGGCTATATGATCAGAAAATATTTTGCTAAGCTTGGCACGTTTTGAGTTACACTCTGATTTGCTCCTTGCAATTTTATTCATTAGCTACATAAATCTTCCGTAATAACTTGTTTCACAGTAATACTAAGAATGATGTCTACAGAGGCATTGGGATGTCAGGGTTTACATGTATTGACATATTGTTCAAAGTGCTGTGCAGTTTGCAAGTGCCGATAAAATTGTCCCTTACTACAGCAATTTCCTAAATGACTTATTTCTAGTATGATAGAATTAAAAACTTCTCCAGTATTACTATGCTAGCACTTTTATTTGATGTTGTAGTTTTATTTGCTAATTTACCAAGAAACTTTTAGTTCTTTAAAACACAGTCTGTTAAGTGTGTTTTCTTTTTATCTCATAGTAACCTAATCATTTAGGTGCTAAATAATTTGTATAGTTTTTCTTATCATAAATGTAGATATATTTTCTTTCTTTTTCTACTAGCTTAGATATTCCCTCTTTTTCTTATCTACGCTAATGGGATGTCTTAATAATAAGATATTTTCACATTATTATTAGACATACCACATTATTTCCATTAACTATCATAACTCTCAAACAACTGTCCTTTTGCCCATTTTACCTTAATTAGGAAATGGAATACAGGAGTTGGTCTTTACACTCTTAACTAAATTTAAGAATATTCAATTTCATTGTTAGACTTCCGTTGTTTACTTGTATAGCTTTACATGTACACATGTGCCCATAGAGTTCAGGGACACTATTTTATGTGTCTTTGTATCGCTCTGTTCAGTAGATTTTTAAATGTCTCGTACTATCATCATGAAACTGAACATCACATCTGTGACTAGGCTTTGATAAATAATGTTTGTTCTCCCATTAGTTATTATTTAACTGGGTATATAATAATAAATTAACCACTATGTTTCGATCAGATATATGGCACATTTAACTAAGTATTTTCTAATTTCTCAGATCTCTTACTTCAAGTATTCTAAAGAAAGGAATTATACTATAAAATAGAATTGGATGGGAAAAAAAGGCATTCTTCTCTCGTTTTCTCTGTCCCTTGTAGACATGGTTTACCACCATCCTAGACACATTATGCCACCAATTCTCCCTTGTTTTGGTGCCATAGTCTTTGTTCTTAGGCAGAAAAGCTGAAATTAAAAAAAATGGCAATATTTTGTGGTCCTAAAACCCAGATTCTCCACACACAAAAAAAATGAAATGGGGAGGAAAAGTCAACCCTTTGAAAAATGTCCCCAGGAGCCTGGGAAACATAACCTTGTAGTTCAAGAGTATTGAGAAATTACCAAACAGGAGAGATTTGAGGAAAAAAATATGGTGTCAGCAGACAGATTCTTCATTGTTCGCTCACCCCAGTTGACGGTGGGAATTGCACAACTGCATATTGCTTTGTTGCCAGTGTTCTGCAACACTGTAATACCAAGCAACAATTGCTACAGTGATGTAGTGACGGAATATCGCTCAAAGCATTTTACAACTGCTCTGCATTTTGCCTAAACATCTGTGCAATGGCTCTGACAAACTTTATCTGGATTAGCTAAAGGCATCACTTGTGTCAGAATCAGAATTCTGTATTTATGCCAACTTTCTTGATGCATCAAGTACCTGAGGTGCAGCTGACAAGCCAAAGTATGAGGCATATTCGGTGTCCATACTTGTATCTTGTCTGCTAATATCCTCATGATCAGTGAAATTGCTTGCACAGTTCAGTAACACATATAGGAAGTATAATTTATATAGTGAGAGGAAAATCTAAAGCGGCTTTCTTTCTCTCTCTTTTTTTTCTACCTCTTTCTGTTGGTAAATGATACACAAGAGAATCAATGAATGAATGAATGAATGAATGAATGAATGAGCGAATAAAGTAATCTTATCTCAACCTTGTTAACATTTTAAAATTTGACTTGTAACTTTCTCTTCCCTAATTCCTTCAGAAATGTTTCCCTAATTTATGTCAGATATAACATTAGTACAAAAACTTTTGGTTTATAATGTGATTTTTGAGGAACATGACAGACAGAGTTCATACCAGTATTTGAAAAAAAAAAATTGAGAGCTGGCTGCAAAGATGGTTTAGAAGTTTAAGACACTTGCTGCTGAACCTGGGGACATGACATAGATTCCCTGAATCCACATGATGGAAGGACAAAATCAAATTCCACAATTTTGTCCTTTGTATGTGTTATGGTATGTTTGCTTCCATAAGTATACACACATGCTGAAAAACTAAAGCATATATCAAAACAATATGAGATATCTTGGACAAGAGATTTCTGACAATGTTTAACTGTATAGCATGGCAGAATGACTGATAAGAAGACTGTTAAAATCTCTAGGAGGCAGCATATCATATTTGATAAAAATCCCATTTGCCTTTAATAAAGATAAGATAGAAAGAGAAAACAGCCAAAGTGAGATGTCAAGTCCTCCCTGTTTCTGATGACAACGATATAAAACAACTCGTGCAGTTTACAGTGATGACATTTTTGTTCAAGATGAAAAAAAAAAAAATGGTTCAGTAATGCTGAAAGCCAACTTGATTCATATGAGAAATGAAAGTATGTTGTTTTATTACATGGCTTGTTTCATTTATAATACTTAAAAAAAAATACACTCCTGAGTGTGAGTGTGTTTATATATGTATAGGTGTGTTTATAGATGTGACAATTATTTGAATGCCACAATGTCTGAATCTAAGACAACAATTTATAGAAGCCAATGCTTTCCTTTCACTATATAGAAAGAAATTAGGAACTCAGCCGACAGTCAGGTTTGTTGACAAATACCTTGATTCACTCCAGTATTGTGTTAGTTCTGGTCTCTGTCTTTTGCAAAAAGAAGTTGCTTGAGTGAGCATTGACTACTACACTTATCTTTGGGGATAGGGACAAATACTTGAAATATAGTTAAGGATACTGTTGACTTAGTAAAGTGGTGATAATAGGTTCTCTTACCCCATCCAAACCTCACTAGCTCTGTGTAGCTGCCTTGTTTCTCAGGAGCAAGCAATGTTTCCCTCGTGTTGAGTTGGCCATGCTCTTAATGGGTAGATAGATACAATTAAATTGTGTCTATGTGTTTGTGGATACAAAACTATAAGCTCTTTACCATCACTGCTACCACATAAGAAAGAGGTCACTTGAAAATAAGTATTTACTAACTCAATCACAGTCACTAGGATAAAATGAATGATACTGAACATTCATATTCAAGGACAACCAGAGACAGCATATTCAGGTAGATATATGAATATGGACAGGATTGCTACAAATAGAGTGTAATGGTTATAGCTACAGTAAATATTCAATATTATGTAATCCTATGTCAAGGAACAAAAAAATCTTGGGAATTGACTTATTAGTAAAGGAATAAACACTCTTGTGCTCTCTTTAAACCTGATAGGGTAGGGTATGCCTCCTAATGTCATGGTAAGCTACAGTCTTGTAGAGGATTGCGTGTGAAGCATTCTCTTTTCATTAATAGAATAGGATGCTACCTTGCCAATGTCATGGTAGGTAAGAAACTTGAAGTGGAATTGCTATAACATTCTGTGATATCTAGTGTAATTCCAAGCCTTTTATGTCCAGAGACTGATCATATGCTGGTGAAGAGATCCTGAGCCTCAGGTTGCAAAGAATTTTAGTGAGAGCTTTTAAGAATTTCTTTGTGGTCATTTTGCTTGATCTTATTCTCTTATGCCAGAAGGCAAATGAAAAAGTAGGATGTTTCCTGGGAAAGACTATGCCTGGGTTTACTTATCTCACTCTCTTCATGGAGCAGAGATAACTATAAAGGGACAATCATAGTAAATATGAAAAGATGAGTAGAAGAAAACTAAGGTGTGTGTGTGTGTGTGTGTGTGTGTGTGTGTGTGTGTGTGTGTTTTGCCCCCTGAGGATATTGGAGTGTCATGAAGATGGTTGGGCAAGGAAGACAGTTGGTTTAAGGAAGCACTCACACTCCAGGGCTAGCCCTCAAAGGACCTTGATGTAAGTGAGCACCTCTTTAAATTTCATCCCACAGTTGCCATACTCCTTTCCCTTACTTCAAGCAATGAGGTTTGGATAAATCTTCAGGAATTTAGGTCAGCTAATGTTCTGAACAGTGTAAAGGTAAGTGCTACGTCCCAGAGAATAAGTTAAGGTAGAAAGAAAGAACAGCAACCCGGAGAGCCGAGTTTCATGCTGCTCCTGATGAGAATAGAGATGTAGTGAAAAGATTTGAAGCCTTTTGGAAAGATAAAAACATAGGTTCCATGAGAGTCATCGCTACCTTGACAGGTATCAGAAGCATAGAGATCTGTCATTGTTTTGTTTAGTTTCCTAAGTATGTGGTTGGCTAGGAGATCTGTGAGACTGCATAGAGTCTAAAACCCTGATACATGCTGCAGTACCCAGCCTTTTAACACATTACAATACGTCATCTATTGTCTACCTTTGGTGGGAACCATGCCTTGTTCTGTGGACTTGGCTAACTGGCACTTTCTAAATATCATTGGACTTTTGGTAATCTTCATCCTGCACCTCGGCCTCAGGAGAGCCTGGATCACAATTGTTAAAATGAAATTCAACGCTTATTCTAAAATGAAAGAGAAATTAGTTATCTGAACCCAACAAGAATGACCAAAGCTGATGAAAATGTTCGCAGTTTGTTCTGAATAACCTGTCCCAGTATGGAGCATTCCAAGTATTTTTTTCTTACAGCTAAAGAAGAAAACTAACAATAATAAATTAAGGCATTTATGAAATAATAGTGGGGTTTACAGATGGGTAGGATATAGTCAGGCAATTAAAATACTAATAAAGAGCTCTAATTTTATTTGTTGACATTGTCACTTGGGAATTGGTAGAAATGAGTGTGGTGTACTGGCTTTAGAAAAACACAAGTGAATGTTTCTTCTGAGTTACTGTCAAACCTAGAAGTAATTCAGACAAGAGATTCCACCTGATAAGACTAATCTTTGAGATTGCTAACTACCATCACTATTCCTTCTTACATATACTGCTGGGTGAGCAGAAGAATTAAGAATGATTTCTAGGGTATTAACCTGTTGTATTTTCAGAACACAGGCTATATAAATAAACCATGGTTTACTTTTATTTTATTTTATACTAATGGATGATTTTTCTGCATGCATGAATGATAAAATATACGTTTTCAATTTTCTTCCTATGTAGTCACTGAAATTAGATTGACATACAGAAAAATTGGTGTTTCTTAAAAGACATTTTAATGTATATTTTAAGCATGAGCGTTAAAAGAAAGAAAGAGTTGCTTGGGGTAGTATAAGATATACCTGAGGGAAGGTGTGAAGGATTCTCTGTAATAGGGTCCCATCTATGTCACTGACAATAGCAAGATGTACGATTTTAGTGAGGCCTCAGTCTTAAACAGATCATGAAGTATTTCCAGAGTGGTCCTGTTAGTGTTACAGTTGACAAGGTAACATTTTAGAGACTAAGGATTCAGGAAGCTAGGGTATCTGTACTGTGACAAAGTATATTTAAATAATCCACAGAAAAGAAGAAGAGAGGAAGATAGGAAGGAAGGAAATGGAAATGGCTAAAACAAGAAACACAAAACAAAAAGTGAATGGTGAAGCCCAATACATAAGACACCATAAGTAGTATTGATATAATTAATTTAATTGGTATGCAAATTTAATGAAAGATAATACTTGATTGTATTTAGATGAATATGGCTTAAATATATAGTGTCCATATGATATTCACTGAATATGGAAGTATGTATCTAGGATGAAAATGAAAGGATGTGAAATGCATACTATAAAAACAAACAGATAAAAAAACTCAATAAAATGTTATTGACCAGCAGTATATTAAAGTACACTGCAGAAGAAAGCAGAGAGAAAGAGTGAGACTAGAATCAAGGGACAGACAGACAAATTAGATTTCTGGGATAGAATACACATTGATAAAAATATTGAAACACCTAGAATACACTGTGATTCTAAAGGTACATGCTTAATCAACAGGAGTATAGAATACAATGAACAAAGGCAAGATTTAGAGGAGAAATAGAAAAATCTAAAATTTCAGTTGGAGGCTTTAATATGCTTTTCTCAATTTATTATTAGTGTAGAATTAACAAAGATAAAGAATTTGAATTCATTTCAATAAACAAGAAAACACAGTTAAACCAAGAACAGAATATATATTTTCTCCAGTTTCTTTGTAATAAAAAACAAAAGAGATCATTTACTTGGCTTAAATTAAGCTTCAAATATTTAGCATAACAAGGTCATACATACTAAAAACCTCAAAAATCATTAAAGCACACACATAAAGAGAAGAGGAACCCACCTAAATCAATCATAAAGAATGGAAAAAGGTGAAATATAAGGAAAATACGCCAAGTGATTTATAAAGGGATTACCAATAGAGAAAATGAAATTTAAAATTCTTTGTGTCAAAGAGGTAGTTTGAATGCAAATGGATCCCCTAGGATCCTGTATTTCAATGTTTTGTCCCCAATTGATGGATCTGTTTCAGGGAGAATTAGTAGATGTAACTGTTTGGAGAAGACATTCCATTGGGGTAGGGCTTTGAGGTTACAAAAGCCAAGTCTCTCTCTCTCTCTCTCTTTCTCTCTCTCTCTCTCTCTGTCTCTCTCTGTCTCTCTGTCGCGCTCTCTCTCTCTCTCTCTCTCTCTCTCTCTCTCTCTCTCTCTCTCTCTCTCTCTCTCTCTCTCTCTCTCTCTCTCTCTCTCTCTCTCTCTCTCTCTGTGTGTGTGTGTGTGTGTGTCTCCAATATGCAGATAAGGATGTCAGTGCTCCATTAATGCTCTACTGTCATGCTTGTCTGCTCTTGCTATGATGCTCATGAACTCATCCTCTGAAGCTGCAAGCAAACCCTAATTAAGTGCTTTCTTTTATAAGTTGCCATGGTGGTCCTGGTGTCTCTTCAACACAGTAGAAAATTAGCTAAGACAGCCAGTCAATATAATTGACAAATTCTAGCCAAAGTAAAGCACAAAACACCCAATTCAAGATTGAATTAGGAATACATGCAATTAAGATGTGTGCAATGTAACAAGAAATACCATAAATAACTGAACATATAAAACAGAGAGGTAGAGAACAAATCATTTATCACTAAAGATTAGGGAAGAGGACCACAAGGAGAAGATGCACGAGGAAGAACAGGATGAGGAAGTGCTGTGGAGCAGGACATGTTCTAGACTTTGTCTAGGTCAGTGTCAATATCCTGGCTATGACTGAGTTTTGGGAAACCATATTCGTGTAAGATGTGTAACTCTGGCAAAAGATACAGAAGTCATTTGTAGTTGTTCAGGCACTGAGCATTGAAGGTACGGCTATTTCACAGATGAACGAAAACAAACTAACCAAGGTAAATTTAAGCCAATGGAACTTTTTGGCCTACTGTGTTCTACTGTACACTGAGTTCCCAGAAGCCTGACTATGTGCACTGAGGAAATGAATAAAATGAAGACAGAGAGACACACGCACAGAAAAGCTGAACTGGATGGACTGTGTGCATTCTAAAAAGACAGTAAACACTAGTCACTCTTTCATGAACACTCATAATCAAACAAGAGGAAAACATTGTCATTAACCTGAGAAAGACTTTGCTAATTCACTTGGGTCTTAGACACCAGCACTTGGTTGGCTTTGGCCCTGTGAAACAACACACATCCACTCAGGACTTCACTTGCTCACCACAAAGGCCTCAACAGTACATCTACATAACTGTTTCATTTGTCCTGCACACATAAATGCTTTAATTCTCTTGTGCATCAAAATATTTCATCAACAATAAAAAAATCTCCTTAATAAGGTTTCATTCTGCTCATCTTTGTGAAACATAATTCATGTCAATTCTAATTTTTCAGAGGACAAAGCTTAAAGTAAAGATTAATATTTAGAAAGAGTTCTGAGAATAAGCAAGGGCTAAGAACTCATCCCTAAAACCTGATGGATGTACCCGACAAAGCCTGGGGGAGGTCACAGCAAAGAGGAAGGAGTGAACGTCAGAGCCATGGTATGTCAATATAGGATGCAAGGACAAGTAGCCTTGCAGAAGACACTTGAGTTCTCACTTGTGAACAGAGCTGTAGTGGATGTTTGCCCACTACTGGTCCTTCAACATCTCATCATGGAAGAAGGAACAACCAACCAGCCCTACCCTTCCCTAGGAGCTCCAAACTGTTAATTGTCGGTGTCAATTTTCCTTAAGAATAAAAGACACTCAAAATTAAAATTCTAATGATCTCAAACTCAGGAGAAATCCAATATGTCCACTCTCTTGTGATGCAAAGTAAACAACAAGCCCTGGATGAGGCTCATAGGATCCTTCCTGAAGTGCGTTTCCCTAATTTAAAGCAAATTGCTCCTCTTTTGTCTTTTACTTCAGGGCTCCTTCTACTCAGTCAGTCTTGATAGATTTCCTCTCCTTCCTTCCTGACCTTTGCATACTAGAACAGTGCAGAACATGTACATCATATCATTCATGTGATAGAAAAGTAATCCTTCCAACCTCATGAATAGATTAATGTGGGAACTGCTCTTATGAATGAATTAGTAGATTAATGAAGGCTCCGTCCTCATGAATAGATTAATGTCACTCGTGTAGGGTCAGGATCCTTGTAATAAGAGTAGATGTGTCACAGACTGAAGCTCTCTCATTGTCTTTCTATGGGATTTTCTTTTTGCCTTGCAATATTAAAACATCTACTTTTGCCATATCTAAACTGGGGCTGTCTTTTAGCCTTAGGACCCTGCAGCCTCTTGAACTTAGTTCCAATGAGCTACACCTATTATTTTTACAAATATGTTACTAGATATAAATAATTCTGCCTAAGGTGTTCTGTTATAGCTATAAAAATAAAGTAAATCTGTTTTTAATAGCATTACTTTTATATATAGTATGTAAAAACAGTTCCTTACCAATAACAAATTCAATAAATATATTAGGACACATTTAATTTTTTTATTTTTAAGCATCAAAACTTTCTCTAAATTCTTTGGTTAAATTAATTCCATTGTGAAATAGATCTTTATAACTAGTAAACTCTCGAACTGAAAATTACATACCTTTGAAAGAAATTTTGCTTTTATTCTATACCTAGATGCTAGGACGGAGATAAAATCATTTTGAGCGTTTGAATTAATTTGATGGTGGCTTTCACATGCATGCCAGGGGAATTATAAAAGATCTCCTTTGGGCTGGCCTATGCTACTCAGCTTAATGCTGTAAAGATTCTACTTCATAGTAGAGTGAAACAGTCTGAATGTACTTCATCTTCAACTCTGAGAAAAAATACTGTATGGACGAGGTTATAATTTTATCTGCCTCTCCCTTTCTCCTCTTATCCACAAACTTATTATAAAAAAAAAACACTGAACTAAATCGCTTGGTGTTTTCATTCGCCAAAGTAAGTGACCTTCTATTGATACCCAGCAACTTGTGTCACTAAAATGTAGTCTCAGAAGAACTAAGAACTAATTTCTCTCTCAAGGCTGATTTCTTTTAAGAAATGCAATCATCTATAAAAGAACACTTTTTACCTTTTTCTCTCACAAATAAAATAATATTTACCCTCAATAGTTATGGTTAAAACCTGATGGAGAAACTAAGAATAAAGTTGCAGGGTGTGTGTCCCTCACATGCACACCACCACCTTGGCTATTTACCTGACTTGTAACCCCTGAACTTTTAGCATTTTGATAGTTATAATTATGATTTTACTCCCTTAGCTTATCTTGCTTGTTTATTCTACTTTAGCAAGATGGTTTCCATGTATCTGCCTGTCTGCCTTCACTCTCTGAGGTGCAGTAAAACCCATTTCTTTGACAACCAAAGTAAAATATATTTCTATGGCTTTTCTGACTTGTAGAAACTATAATTGCTTTACCATGATCTATCTAAACAGAATTCTTTTTTTTTATTTTTCGGTATGTTTGGCCTTTTACAGTTGTTAGGATATAGTGAGAATATCACACTTCTTCTATGCTAGACCTGAAACATGAGCTATATAAAAGTACATGCATCAGGAAAATATATATACATATATATATACCCAGTCCTGTGTTTTTGGTTCCAAAGTTAACAAACATTGCTAAATATGAACTCATGAAGAAAACACATCTCTGATTTTTAAAACAAGACTTTTATAGTTTGGGATTTTAGTGTTTGGGGCCTGAAAGCATTTTGTCCTAATTATTATATACTTGACGTAATAGAAATATAGAAATTAATCCCTCCATGTACAGAAACCTACCCTTTCAAATAAAATTAGATTTAAAAAATTAATATGCTTTGTATTTCAGAAATTAGAAGTAAATAAAAGTCACACAACTAATTTGATAAACATTTAGGTTTCCAAATATACATATTTATTTTTGAATAAGATATATCCTGAAATATTATTCCATTGTATTCATTAGAGGCTTTTAATTTTTTCAGAAGAAGAACTTCTAAGGTAGACATATACACTTCATATAAACTTAAATTAGATAAGAGTTTAATATTTTACCAAAACCTTTTTGAAAATGTCGAATTAAAAATAAAAAGTGTTTTCTTTCTTAAAAAATTATTTTAATTTATGATTTCATTTTTATTTTTCTCCAGGGCAGTTTTCTTATTTCAATCTCAATTTCCAATATTTCTGATGCTTCCGAGAATTTAAAACTTTGACAGCAAGGGATAAATTGCATTAATTTTGATATTCACAGAATGAGTAGGCCTCACACATTTCATTACATAAAACCATTCAGATGGGTTTTTCATTAAACTTACAGTTATTTTTTTTACCAGAATTATTTTATAAGGTCATTCAATAACTCTTACCTGTAAGATCGAATAGTCATCCAGTGAATTGTTATTTAAAATGCTTCACTTTATTTAGAAATATGACTGTAAGCAGAAAAATGCATGAAGGTTCCTTAATAGATGGCACATTTCAGTAGAGATGGAGACAGATGAGAATATACTACCTAATTTTGAATTCTATTGCCAAGCTATAAATCATATAAAATAGCTAGAATTAAATGGGTGAATTTGATTGTTACCCAGTGAATTGGAGAACTGAATGATAGTAATTAAATAATCTTAGAGGAGAGCAAATGGATTCTATCTGCTACTCCGATGTCCGATTTTTAGCCACCCTTCCTAACATTGTTTCCAAGGCACTAAATCAGGTTACTATTTCAGAATATGACTCTTCCTACTATGGGGTCTGCAGGACTTCTTAGGTAATATACTTAAGTGTGTGTTCCAAGATATTAAATCCTGAGCAACCTATACTAAAATGCTTCAGAGCTCAAAATTGATGTCAAATGTTAATCAAAATCTCTTGGCAAGTGTAGAACTTTAATGGAATTGCTTTGTTCCTGAACTAAAATAAAAATTTTGTCTCTGAACTATAAGAGAGACTCCGACTTATTAGAGATACATTCTCTGGCATTCATTAGGAAAGGTCAATGTGTTACATAAAATGAAAGCTGCTCACACAAGTTGGTGGCATTAGGTAGGTAGCTACGGCCATTAACCTTATCATTTCATGAACATAATTGATTTGACCCTCTCAGTCTTTGACAATAAAAAATAAGGAAGGATTTCCAATACTTTTCAACCAAATTAAAGAAAAATACCTTCACTTATCTTGGCTTATGATCTCTGGGAATCCTTTAAGAGTCTCAAAACTAGACTTGATAACTTATATCTTGGCCTTCATTCCTTCTTTCAATTTACAAATGTATGTAGTGAAAAGGGAGGAAGAAGTGGTTTTGTGTTACGAAATAAAAACTAATCATTTGAGTTTTGAAAAAGGCATTCTCTGAGATTTGGAATCAAAACATGGTGTCTGTGGCTGGTGATATACCTCAGTGATAGTGTGAGTCCGCCATTCAGAAGATCTTAAGCTCGGATGGCTGGGGAGAGGGTTCAGTGGTTAAGAGCACATAAGGCTCTTCAAGAGGACTTGAGTTCAATTCTCAGAAGCCACGTCATCTCCAACTCCAGCCATTGGGGATCTTACACCCTCTTCTGACCTCCATGTTTACGTAAGTATACACAGAGAAACAAGCAAAACCAAATATGTAAAGATAAAATGAATTAAAAAATAATATTAGTTTCAATTCACAGTAAAACACACACACATATTCACAGAGGTGCACACACACACACACACACACACACACAGACACACACACACACAGGCACACACACACAGGCACACACACACATACACACACATATACACATACACAGGAACACGCACACATACACAAACACACATACACACACAGGCACACACACACAGGCACACATACACAGGCACACACACACACACAGAGGCACACATCATGTACCTCAGTCCTATTCGTCTCTCTGTCCCCTCATATCTGCCCTTTGCACTTGCAACCCCCTCCCAATAAAAAGCACACAAACAAACAAACAAACAAACAAAATAAAGCGTAGACAACATCTCATCCTGGGAGCTATAGTATGTCACTGTTTTTACAGTATATTCCTATGTCTGTGCATCTTCACTTGCAAATGTTCATTGCAATGAGTCATTGGTCTGGGTCAAGATCATTGGCTTCAGTATTGGATCCTCATTGGTACTATACACCCTGTTGTTTCCCTGCATGTTGCTGTGACCCGCAAGTATTCTATTTTCTGCCTATGAAAGAATATCTTTTTGTTGTTTGAAGCCTGTAATGCCAGGACAGTCAGATATGTAAATGTCACTTCCTCACCTGCCTTTAAAAATAAGGCAAGCCATAGTTTGAGCAGGACCACCAAGGAAAATACGTGCAGTAAACTTCAAACCCCTACCCAGATCTAGCCAATGGACAGGACATTCTCCACAGTTGCATGGAGAGTGGGGTCTGACTTTCACATGAACTCTGGTGCCTCACATTTGACCACGTCAGCTGGATGGGGAGGCCTGGTGGCACTCAGAGGAAGGATAGCAGGCTACCAAGAAAAGACTTGATACCCTATGAGCATACACAGGGGAGGAAGTCCCCCTCAGTCACAGCCATAGTGGAAGGGAGTAAGGGAAAATGGGAGGGAGGGAAGAATGGGAGGATACAAGGGATGGGATAACCATTGAGATGTAATATGAATAAATTAATAAAATATATAAAAAATAAGGCAAGCTATCGTAGGAAAAGTGACCTTCCCCAGCCTCTTAGTTGAATAAGAAGTGTGGCTTTTTGCATAATAAAAGCTGGCTCTGATGCTGGGCAGGAAATAGCTGTGGAACTTTTGGGCAGGCAGAGCCAGGGGTGAAGATTGAATTGCAGAGCGATACAGACTGAAGCAGGAGACTGAAGGAAGAAGAGAGTAGGGAGGTAGGCAGTGAGAATTACATGGGGATACAGCGTCCCAGAGAAGTTGGTTAAGTTAGTAGTTAGCTGAGAGATGCCCCTAGCCAAAGGTCAACAACTTTAAGCTATATAGCTGTCTCTGTGTCTTTATTAATAAACCTCAAGTGAGATCAGTGAAAACCCTGCAACACCTGTGTCATGGACATCCTGCACCTTTGGATCAGCAGGACAGTCCCTTTCAAATGTCCCAAGCATTCACAGATGACACAGATTTTGGGGTGGGCCAACTTCGTTCCCTGGATCAGGGCCTGGGTGGTAGATGAGTTTGGTCAGAGCACTGGCCTTTTCTTATCCTCACTGCTCTGGCTAGGCCACCCAACTTGGTCACTATCAGGAGATATGGTCAGCCCTCCTGCTCTCATACCCTAGGGCCAACTCTCCCAACTGCTGTAGGGGATGAGGGGCTAACTGGAGAGAGGGCATCACCACCCCACCCCCCGCCACACCAAGCGACCTCATGGCAGAGGGGTGGCAGGGTCAGCTCTCCTGCACTCTTGCGCTCAGGCCAGCTCACTTACACCCACTCCATCAGAGCTAGCTCTACTTTGCTGCCCAGGCAAGGTGCAAGGCCAGGCTCTCCTAAATTCTGCAGCCATTAAGGGACAAGACCAGCTCACCAGCTCTCATGACCTCAAGGCCAGCTCTCCTAACTTCCACAGGTAGTGAGTGGTGGTATGGTGGAGGCATCAACCATACCCAAGCCACCTTACAGCTGATGAGTTGCTGGGCTAGCTTTCCAGTGCTTTAGGCCTCTGGGCTGGCTCACCAGAGCCCTACCACCAGGGTCAGCTCTGCTGTGCTGTCCAGGCAAAGTATAGGGCTCTTGAGACCTCCAGCTGGTGAGGGGCAGATCTAGCTCTATTTATCTCATGATCCTGTGGGCAGCTTTCCTGACTGTTGAAGGTGTGTTTGGGTTACAGCAGGAAGCATCACCTCTGCCCCAGTGCTGCCCCATGACAAAAGCATGGCTGGGCTAGCTATCCCACACCCACGTTCTTGGCCCATCTCATCCATACCCCTGCCACAAGGGTCAGCTTCATTGTTCTGCTGGGCAAGGTGCAGGACCCACTCTCCCGAGTGTTGCCACAGTTGAGGGATGGCACCAGCTCTCCAGAGTACTGCAGCCATTGAGGAGTGGGTCCTGTTCTGGGTAGCCTGTAAACATCCAGGTGGTCTCCAGTGGCTATGCTGACCAAGCACTTCCCTATATTCTCTAAGTGGTAATATGAGCCATGGACATTGATACCCATTCCTTGTGCTGTGTAGCCATGGACTCAGAAAGCAGTTTGGTCTGGGACCTCACCAAGGCCGCAGGTGGGAAGGCTAGTCACTCACATCAAGCTACGCCTAATCATACTTGAGTCTGTTCTACTTTTTTTTCTTTCCCATCTGCCTATCATTTACTTGCACATTGTTAGATAGTGGTGGCCCCAGCCACAGGCTGGCTATGTGACTGGTGGCCTGCTAGGTGACATTCTCTGTCCTCATTGTGGTATGGTGTCAAACAAGTGTCTATGGCCCACCTGTGCTGTGTGCCAGAGGGTAGGCCTGTGAGTAGCATAGGGGTCTTCGGGTCTCTGTCTGTTTTCTTCTGCCCCCCCTGGGCTGTCAGGATTTGATTTGATTTGATTTTTATGACTCCTATGCATAAGACGGATTTGGTCACAAAGCCAGGCATCAAGCTAGGATGAAGGAAGGACTACCATCTGCTCTGCTCCTGACTGATGTAAGAACACCACCAACAAAGTATCTCTTTGTTGCCAGAAAGGGCAACATTTGTCTTTTGTAATCTAATTTTGAAAAGAAACCAAATTATATTTGAAAGTAACTGCCATTATGTAACAATGCCCTCCCTATAAATGAGGTAACCAAAGTTTTTATATAGGATCCATTAAGAAAATAATTAATCCACCAATGTAATCCACCATATAAACAAACTGAAATAAAAAAAAAACATATGATCATTTCATTGGTTGCTGAAAAAGCCTTTGACACAATTCAATACCATCTCATTAAAAGTCTTGGAGAATGAACGATCAGGTGTATGATGTGCCAGGGTGGGTTGGTACCCAGAGGGGGCCTCTTCTTCTGTGAGAAGAAGGGGAGGAAGAAAGGAGGAGAAGGGGCATGAAGGTAGGACTTGGAGGAGAGGAGAGATGGGGCCGGGATCAGGCTGTAAAGTGATTAAATAAATAAATAGATGAGGGTAAATTGAAAAAAAAAAGAAAATAATTAAATTGATTCCACAGAGATATGTTAATTTTAATATATATATAATATTGTATACATTATAATTTTAATTTGTTTAAAATTATCTTCCACCGACATTTAATTATTTATGTAGTACATAAAGCATAAATTATATGAAAATTGAATTACATGTGTGTTTCCATTTCACTTAAACAAAATATAATCCATACATAAACTTGTTTGAGGTGGCACTATTTTTGCAACAGGTGTATTTAGGGTGAATGTAATCTTGGAGGTATTTCATCCAAGATTAGTCGGTATGATTAAATAACTTATCAAGACTGACTCTGCAAAAGGTGTACTCCAGGAATTATATCTGCTGAGAGCTGATAAAAGAGTTCCAAGGTAGCCTGGACAATATAGTGATGTCCACTCCAAATTGAGACACAGTGAAAGAATCCAGATTTCTTAACTTAGAAAATACTTGGGTTTAAATTAACAGATGATTCATGTGTAGCTGGATTGTCAATTTATGTATCCAAAATAGGAGAATTAAACAATGGAAAAGGGATTATATTTAAAGCCATGCTACCAAACTGATTCTGAAAAATGTGTGGCGGTGAATACTTGACATTGAGATCAAGAACCTAGCATCCCCAAATCATAAACACACATACATATATGCATGGGTACACATACATACATATATGTATGTATAAATATACATCATGTACATGAACATATATTATAACTGCATAACATTACATGTTATTTTTATGTTTATGTGTATGTGTATTGGATCCTGCTGCGAAAGTCAGAGTCTGGCATTAGCAGAGAGGCCCTGAGCTCTGTGCTAAAATGACAGACTCACTTCCTCACTTCCTCACTTCCTCAGGTAGGTTCCTTCCTCTCCTCCTGAACTGAAGAAACCCCAGATGCTCTAAGGGGTGTCACATAGCCCTCGGGGACACTACAGGCCCAACCATTCCCCAGTAAGAAACCTGGGGATTTCAGTGTGCACCTGGGGATTCCTGGAAATATCTTCTCTGTGCTAATGAGGTGTCTTGGTACCTTAGCTTTCAATCAATGACCTTCTTCTGTACTTCTATCTGTAACTGGAGTTCTTTCCTCACCTCCAGCTGCCGATAGGGTTATTAGGTAGTGTGTTCCCCTTCTTATGATAAGATTGTGTATCTGTGTGAAAATGAAGTATCCCTGGCACTCCTGGCCCCATGATATCAAACACATTCTCCACCAAAATCCTTCCCACTGCCCAAGGTTTGTAAGTCCTTATTTTACGTGAAATAAAAGAGGCCACCACCATCTTTTTCACCAAATATCTTCTGAGACTCATCATTTATTCTTTTTTGTTTTGTTTTGTTTTTGTTTGTTTTTTGAGACAGGTTTCTCTGTGTAGCCTTGACTGTCCTGGACTCACTTTGTAGACCAGGCTGGCCTCGAACTCACAGCGATCTGCCTGGTCTGCCCCCCGAGTGCTGGGATTAAAGGCGTGTGTCACCACCGCCCAGCTACATCATTTATTCTGAGGAAGGAAAGGCATCCCCATTCCCTGAAGGAGTTGCTGCTGGACCCTAAACCATAGTTGCCACAGTTGCCCCTGAAGCCTGGTTGACTGCTACAAGCCACTGACCACCAGGGAGCAGCAGGCTGACCTGTGTTCTGGCCATGAACTACCAGACAAGGTCGCTTGCACGCATCCTCTGCCTAGCCCCTTAACCAAAGGGCTGTAACACTGTGGTATCACCCACCGTCTTTGGTACACACGAGAGCTTCTGCCATTCACTGGCATGTCAGCAGTGGATGGCTGTTCTCAAAGCAGCCGTTCTGTCTGCCTGAACCAAACCAGGCTGTCTCTAGGTTTTGGAGCTCCAAGCCTTCATTACTGGCTGTTCTCAAAGCAGCCACCGACTCGCCCAAGTCAGGAGGGAGTCTCATTGCCACCTGGCTCTGGTTTCAGAGCCCTGAGCTCAGCACCCCATTCCACCCAGAAACCAACATAGCCTTTAGCTTCCGATGGAGAAGCATGTACTTCCAAGCTTCCCCAGAAATTCCCCAAGGCCCAGTCTCCTGCTGCATACAGAACGGCATATTTGTATTTTTTCCAGAATATATGTCCATACAACATGTGTGTCTGACGCCTGCAGAAGCCAGAAGAAGACACGGGATCCCTTGGAATTCGAGACACAGATTGTGTGAGCTACCATGTATGTCCTGGTTGTTACACCTGGGTCCTCTGTAGAAGCAGCCAGTGTTCGTAACATCTGAACTTTCTCTCCAA
Organism: Acomys russatus; assembly: GCF_903995435.1. Taxonomy (NCBI): domain Eukaryota; kingdom Metazoa; phylum Chordata; class Mammalia; order Rodentia; family Muridae; genus Acomys; species Acomys russatus. Next base: position 46,086,103 of record NC_067163.1, on the reverse strand, counting down.
GCCTCTTTATTTGTTACTATAAAATAATGTTGTTTCCTTAATTTCCTCTTTCTGATCTTTATCTTTTTTCGTACACAATAAAATTCTGTTATGATTTTCTCGATGAGTATGATCAGGTTAATTTTCATAATTGCAATTTCATTTCCTTACAGAGAATTCCCAATTCACTACTTTTTTGGTGGTCTTATTCTCCAGCAATTTGCTTAGAGGATTTTTATGATGCTCACCTGTGGCCCCAGAATTAATACAACTGTTTATCTTTATAATCTTTATCCTGTAATTTGATTTTTGAAACAAAGATAAAATTGACCATTATCATTTATACAAATTTGGATTTTTCCAAATTATGTTCCCTTTTACTAAATGCTCCCAAAGGACTGCTGCTCATATGGTAGAACTATGTATGTGTCTAAGAAAATTCTGCATTCCTCATTCATCACAAACCTCAAAAGTGACTGTTCAGAACTTCACAGAGCACATAGCTTTTAAGGAGAAGGCTTGCAATTCTTCCCCTTATTTCTTCTGTTCTGATGTGTCTTATTTTCTCACTGATTTTTCAGAGTTTCCTCTTTGTTGCTGATTTTGGCTTTTTGAACTTTATGTGCTTGTTATAATTTTCTTTGTAAATGTTTGGCTTGCATTTTGTCAAACTCCTTTGTTCGTTTTGTTTATCGCTTTCACTGTACATGAAAGATTTTCTATCATTAAATTTTTGTTTCCCAGAGTCCAGCTTTTCTTGGAAAGTGTCTTTTGTGCATTTGTCATACTAGTTTATACTGCTGAATGTGCTTCTATTTTGGTCTTTATTTTTCATATATATTTCTGAACATTTAAATTGGGAAGTGTTCAGCTTTATGGTGTAGTATTCAGTATATACAGATATATATATATATGTATATATATATGTATATATATATATATACGTATATATATATGTATGTATATATACGTATATATATATATATATATATATATATATATATATATATATATAGCTAGGACGATTATTATTTTTTATTCAGAAAATGAATAGAATTCTGATGAAAGCTATATTGTAACATTAGTTATTTTTTGACAATACATGAATACTTTTCTTAATCGTAGCCAACTATGCTATATGATACCTAAATACTCATTAAATATATGTCTTAAAATCATGTGTTTAGTGACTTTTTGCGTATGTAGGACAGCGCACAGGTGTGTAGGTCCCTGTATTGAACTCAGGTGAGAAGCAAGTGTTGTTACTTACTGAGAAATCTCACTGATTCCTGAATGCTCATTTAATAGAGAAAAATGCTTTGCATTTTGATGCAATATATATTTAAACCTGAAGTTTCATTTGACCATATCCATAACTCTTATTTTCCTTTTTTCATCAATTTCTCACTTTTCTAACATATTAAATACATGGTATATATTGTTTTTCTCATTTGTTAAATTATTGTTTCTACTAATTTCAACATCTATATGATTCTTGATTCTGATATTTCTGATTAATGGCTCTTTTTAGTATTAGTGACATTGTCTCACATTGGTTATTTTTTCATGCATAATATTTTTTCTTTTGAAACAATAAAAATTTATGTTTAATACCCTTTGGACCTTGAGTTTTATCAATTGTAAAGTATCTATTTTATACCTATCTGCTAAATTACAAATATTGCTTATTACATTTTTATCTTATAGAGCATCCATTCATGTGTCACGTGTTTATCTTCTACATAATTTAGCTCTAGGTTCCTTTGTATTTAACATAATATAGAGTCATTTTATAGTTTGTATTTGTTAACCAGTAGTTGAAAATCAGAGAGTGCAATTCTGCTACTCACTTTTTTCTGTGATTTTTTTGATCATTTTTCTATGTGCCAACTTACTAAAATGTTCTTAAAATATTACATATTAAAGAAATTACAAATAATTTCTTGGTGTTTGTCAGGCTTCTAAGGATAGATTCAGGAGTACATTTCTATTGAGCAGACATGTCAACAAACAGGACTCTGTTAATGGAAGCTGAGCCAGCCTTCTTTCCACTGCTGGTCCTGTGCGTTTACAGATGTTCAATCATCTGTTTCATCCTGATGTCCTCCTGCTATAGAAAAGACTTGCTTCTTAGATTCATTCCTTAACTATTGGCTTACCTAAGTCATATACTCTACTTAGCATTAGTCCAGAGACCCTAGATATGCCTCTGCTGAGTATGGCATATACTTTGTAGCATGTATATAATAAAATAATTTTATTATTTTGATCTTAAATTCTTATATTATTATTTAGTAATATAATGCTTATATTAATATTTTAGATATTATTATTTTAGATACATATATTATCATTTTATAATTTATATTATGTATGTGAGTACATGTATGTGAATAATGCATATGGTATCTGTGCACCATATGCATTAGTGGAGGCCACTGAGACCGGAGTAGGGTATCACTTTTCCTGTAACTAGAGTTAGAGATGGTGCAGATTTTCCTGTGTTCTGGAATTGAACCCAAGCACTCTGAAAATGCAGCCAAGGCTCTGAAGCATCGAGTCACCTTTCTAGCTCCTATTTATAATCATATTTTAATAAACAAGTTTCTATTTTTAAATTACTCTTGGTAATAGCTCTACTTTTGAAAATATTTTGGGTGGTTTGATGACATTTCTAAATGTTAACACAAATAAAGTTAAAATGACTATAGCATGATTTTTATGATGCAGCAATAAACTGAACAGCATAAGCAGCATAAGCAGTTTATCAAGTACGTAAATAAAGGTATTACCATTTCCTTAGATTGAGCATCTGAAATGGGGCTTGTGGGGGTAAGCACCAATTATTTTGAAAATAGGATAATTGCTTTAAATTATCTTATGATTTGAGGTAGATGATTCAGTCAGTGCTAAAAGCTAAATCTTTTAGGAGTTTTCAGAATAGTCAGGCTCATAGAACACTGAAGATGTGATAAGAATTGAAATTAGGTTTCTTAGCGATGGTGGACACAGTAATTCTGTGGATCAGATATAAACAATCTATCATGAAGAACCAAGAAAGGAAAGAGAGAACTGCTAACACCCACTAATCCAAAAGAAAAACATGGTATTCTTCTAATCATCGCTGAGACCAATATTAAAATTTCTGTGGCATGTGATAAGCAGAATTTATATAATTTCTATAAATATTATCCTAAAATGGGAGAATCTCAAATATATAGTGATAATAATGATTTCTAAAGTGTTTCTACAAAAACAAAGAAACAAACACAAATACGATGTTTGTATTTACAATTTGAGGATATATTGATGTATGGAGCAATTACTTTTCAACTTACTGTTTAAACAAACACTTTTCTAAACTGAATTACAAATGGTAAGAAAAAGTTCCACATGAAAGTTGAAAGGTGATTAGCTGAATTAAGTACAGATGAATTTACAGAACAGAAAGAGAAAGAAAAGTACATTAAGAAAGGAAAAACAACATAAATTCAAATTTTATGTATTAGTAGAAGGTCTATATATTGCTTAATGAGCCTCATAGCTACTATTATTCCCAGATTATAAAAGAAATTTTACAGGCACCTCCTAATTTGCTATTAGTGGATATGTCACAGAATATACATTAGAAGCTATTAAATGTTTGGACAATTCATAAAATTTGTTCTACAAAGCTTTACAAAAGAGAAAATAACCATCTATGGTTTATGAATAATAATTATTTTAGGGACAATGGATCAACTATAAAAGATGTGACTTTAATACATAAATAGACTACACATCTGACATAGGTTCTATGACACTTGCAGTTAACAAAGATCTTACCTCATCACTGATTGTGTTTGGAATTCTGTTTCACTTAGAACATTACAACAGCATTTGTACTTCATGGAGATAAATATTACATATTTTAGTTGAACAAAGTGTTTTCAAGGGGAAAATAAATATAAGACAGTGTTTTAAAACAATATTCAGACACCAGTGGGGATGTTTAATCAACTATTTTAAAAAATGATTTAAGTCAAAGATATTTTATGATTTATAACATAATATAATGTCTAAAGAGAAAGAATCACATTACACACAATAGTAAATTTACCCCATTTTAAATTTTTCTGTTGTTCCAATAGTGTTATTTTTTTCACAGTATTTCTAAGGTGGCAATGATACAATCTAAGCATTGTATGAGGTGTTGCCAAATAAAATAATCTAATTTTAACCAAATAACTTGTACTGTATCTCCGGTACCTTTCAAGCCATACGCAATTTACTTTAAAGGGGGATTCAAACTACTCTTTTTATAAGATCTTGTCAAGAATGCAGAATCATTTTATTTATTCTAATTTCTCCAATATTTATTTGTAAAATTTATGAAACTCTTGGAATTTACTTAAGCAGATTTACTATTCCTTCATATTTACTAAGGCTGTGAATCTAATTTGAATTTGATAGGTTCTCTTCTATCTCAAAAATATTTTTGAGCTGTGCAAATATTTCTTGAATAATACAAACACAGTACTGTCTGGTGTTCAGTGAAATGAGAATATTAGTTAAGTTCTGTCACCTAGTGGTGTGCAATGAGCATAGGGAGACCTTTATTACACTTGATAGGACACACACACACACACACACACACACACACACACACACACACACACACACAAGAGTAGAATGTTTTAGCATTCTTATATACTGCTAAAGCCTTCATGCCCATGACCTCCTCCCTTGTTTGTTCCTAAACTGAATAAGGAATTTTGATTTTTCATCAGTCCTGTATCCCCCAAACTTAGTAGAACAATTTATCTTTATTATCATGGATAAGTATAATTTATGCAAAGCAGTCCAAGTGAGGACGAGCACAGGGCTCTGTCACCCCTGAATTAGAAACTACAAGATTTCTAAATCTCAAAAATGTCTAATGTTACTTAGATTTATCCTAAAATGAGCATCATGAAAACATTTTACAGTTCATTCATTCAACATTCTTGTAAGAAAAAGTAGTACTTTTCTGCACATTTGTATAACTATATTTCCTGGGGAAAGTGTGAAAGAAGGGTTGTTAATCATTCATAAACACTCAGAATAGTAGTAATGTAATAAAAATAATATAAAAGTGATAAAATAAGAATGTAAACCTATACCTACATCCTTATCAGTATATTCGTGTAATATTCATGCTTCCACTTGTAACTGCTAACAACATATTCTTCATAGGTCTGTTCTCAAGATTAAAACAACATTTATGCACAAATATCTTACTTAAATATGAACAGCAAATATAAAATGTTAAACTGCAATTATTCATTTCTATTACAAAAGCAGCTTGTTAAATTTTGCCTAATCTAAATGTTATAATTGCTAGGGTGTGACTCTGTACCTGACAAACTAAATGTCATTTTTCCTGTAAAAATTTTAGTGAATAATAATTAAAAACATTGGCTTACTTTTTAAAAATGAAAACACAACATATCAGAATAGAATTATTATTAAATCTTCAAAACTTAGTAGTGATATTTGATAGATTATGCAATTTTCTTTTTATAATTCTCAACTGTCAATTTAGTTGACACTAGCTGTTATTTCCAGTGTGAAAAAGTTTTCACCTGACAATGTCTTCAATTACTTTGAGATAAAGGTAGTTGACATCAATTCTAATATACCTCTTATTCTTTTGAAACATTTGACTCTGAATACTTATTTGTTATGTATGGCTTACTTGAAATTAATTATACATTAGATTTTTCTTTCTTCTCCCTTCCTGCTTTTTTTTAAGCCCAAGTGACCTTCAACCCGCCAATTCCGTAAATTTTCCATTGGCTTTATGGCTATATACTTTCCCCCAAAAAGAAATCATATATTAAATTCTATACACTGAGTTATTTGGTTTCTGGGAGCAGGTTATATAAGTCACTTAACTCATTTAATCTATATTATACACTTATAAGTGTTCTCGGTAAATTGTACTAGGAAGAAAGTATATATTGTTCTATTTCTCATTTCCTTTGCAAGGAGTAATCTATGATTTCTAGGCCACATGAATGTGCCGCATCACTATGTAATAAATACCCTTTTCTTCAAAATTTATTCATTTTATGTAGTACAAATGACTGCAAACAGATAGGTGAAGGTATTGAATGACTTGGTTTTTTAGAAACTTAATTTTTTTCTAAAGGGTAGAGAAAATAAATGAAGGACTATGGCATGAAGGCCAAGGATGGTGTTTTGTCAGTACTAATTGAGATGTATCTACTTTTTAAAAAATTTTTTTATTGTATTAATTTATTCATATTACATCTCAATGGTTATCCCCTCCCTTGTATCCTCCCATTTCTCCTCCCTCCCCTTTTCCCCTTACTCCCCTCGAGATGGATCTACTTTTTGGCTTAAACATTTGTATAACAATGCTGACTTCTTACATTTTGAATATCTGCACATAGGAATTTTTGACTAATAGTAATCATGTAATAAGGACTCATCTTTATTGCTCTAAAACAATGACTTTTTGTAAACATCATCAATTACTGCAAACAAAAGTAAATACCAAATGGTCATTGTGAAAACCAGCTCACAGGTTTTTGTGTGCTTGCTACAAGATTGTTCACTTTATTGCATTAATTCTTTCAACACTCAGTAATTAGCTGTCAGGTGTAATAGCATACTTTTTGAATTCTATCATTAGCATGTTGTTATTATTATTTATTTCTTTGACCAATACTATACAAATTTGAGTTAGTTGTAAGTCCTGGGATAAATAGAAAGGGAAGCTCAGAACTACTATATTCTTTGGGTCTTCTTTTACACATATAAAGCCTCACCAAAACTCAACAAACTGCAGCAGATAAATATTCCACAACCAATAAATATGCCTAGAAAAACTGTTAATGTGCCAATTTCTTAGTTTTAATTAAGGTGTGTGATTAAAATTGTGTGTGTGTGTAGTTTTCTGCACATGCTCTTGTTTTATTTATTGAAACAAGGTCTCAGTCAGCCAATGCTGGCATCAATCTCAAATTTGGGATACTGATGGAATGACTTGGAGCTTCGAGTACCAGGGCAGGTGTGTCCCACCATGCCTGGCATAGTTCCGTTTATTTTATTAGATTTTGTATTCCTGAAGATGTTTTTTGATATTTAATGCTTGCATCACACATCACATAAGCACTAGGAGTGAAAAACAAAGCTTGTATCACCTTATAAATGAGATTTCCATAATCAATCAGCTTTGTCATTGAGATTGTAAGAAAATTACATAAAATCCTTTACCTCTCCTCTCTCTAAACTGTCCCTCCTCCTACTTCTTGCTTTTCATATCTATGACCTTTACTTTTGTTACTTGATGTTATTTATATAGGGGGTATAAGTTGAATTCAGTCCTACACAAGAACTATAGAGTTGTTTTTAAATTGATAAACACTTGAACAAATCAGAATTATTCTCCTCTCTCTAGCCTATTATAGGTACCATATTTTTCTGGGCTACAATTTATGAAAGAGCTCACATTATATTTATGTTCTCACATGTTTTTAACTAACTTGCACTCGCTTCTACTCTTAAAGAATGCTAGAGAGAATTGTAAACTATGCAAGAATGTTCTATGGTTCAATTTCAGTGTTTTTCTCCACTTTGATTTCCTATAATCATATCAATGAGTTGCTGTAGAGAAGGAAGCCTTGATTGAGAATTTCATCCCTAGGGAAGAATAGTAAGAAAGGATGCTTTTATTATTTACTTATTTTATTCTAAGAATAAAACTTTTCCCGAGACTTATTTTTGAAAACTACTCAATGATTCCAAAATGCCTGAATTCTTGAAGTGCCTAGAGTTTGATGGTAGTCACTGGTGTTGACACTGACTGACATTCTAGCACAAATTGGAAGGTCAAGATGTGTTTTGGCTCTCTTATATATTAGAGATCTTTATTTATACCTAAGCATGACTCTTAAGTTTTTTTGTATTCTAAGCATTTAGACTTATTGTCAAACATGATTTGTAGACTGACATTTTATGGCTTCCTTTCATGCCTTACATTTTGCACTAAATAATTCATTAATTTCATCATTAAACAAGTAATGCATATGACTTAGCAGACTTTATACTATTTTAGGGAAAAAAATAGACAGTTCTCAAGTCCTGCAAGCTTAAGTGTTCAAGTTCATATACTCAGAATTCCTTATTCTCAGGACATAAACTAAGTAGGAAGCTTCTTATACACTCAGCTAATGACTATTTTCAGGTCAAAAGTATAATTCAAAACCATTTCTGTGACAATACTTCTGCTTAGGCTCATATTACATGACTTAGGTTGTAAGTATAGATTGAAAATATTAGTTATGAAAGTATAAAAACTTGTTGATAGTGGCCCTTAAATATAAAATGAAACTGTTAGTAATAACTTATTGCTCTTTTGGGAATAGAAATAAGTTCGGATCTCCGAATGTATCATACAGTGCATGTTTCAGCTTGATTTGAACAGTGTTCTTGAATTCTTCAAATGCTTTTCTCTAGGTTTTAACTTTCCTATTATTAGCAAGATGATCTCATCTGTCAATATTTGATTAGTGACTCAAACAGCTTAAGACAGATTTACTCAGTTTGATAGATAATCTGGAACTGCAAGGTTATTGATTGAAGCTACAGTTAAGGCCTAAAATGTCAGGGGAAAAAAAAAAGCTGAAGATGGTTTTGTTGACTGTTGTTGTCTTGGGTGCCAATTGCAACCTGTACTCATTGAATTGCTGTAAATAGACTATTCTAACTTGATTGGAATAAAATTTTGAATTGATTTTAATTTGATGACGCTCTGGATACTTTTTAAAAGTAAAGAAAAATAACTTGATGTTTTCTTTTTTTCATATGTTTATTGAAATGTTACCAAGCCAGTCTATTTGAAGGAAACACTAGAAATAATGTCACAGTGTTTTAAAAATTCCTGTCCTAGATAAAAGTAATTGAAATAAAAAATAATTAAAATGTACAGATAAACAAGCTGTAGAAAAATCTAGATTAAATATGATGATTTCCTGACTAATTTTTAGGCTATCAACCAATTTACCAAAATCTTTTATGGATTATTAGAATAAAAGAAATAAAATTTATCACGGACACAAGGAAAGGTAGTAGAAGAGTTCAGGCACCTGAAAAAAGATTAGAATTTCAAACTACATGTTTAAATACAGCCGAAGTAATTTAAAAGTATTTAAAATATTCTTTCCAGCTCCAAACACAATTCTTAGCCTATTTCATAGATGTCAGTAAAATGAAAAACAAACTTTACAAAGAATAATTTCATGTCATTTTTCACAAAATTAAAATTACATGTTAACTTCATAGAGTGTGATAAAAAAAATCTTACAAATACATGCTCCTGTCAAAGTACAGATGAATGATAATTTGAAGATGTGGATGATTCCAAATCTTCTTTCAGAGTCTATAGGTATGTCTCTCCAGTCTCAGCACCAGGCAATCTGTCTTTTCTCATCTTTATTTGCGTTTCTTGACTTTAACAAAAATGATGGTATACAACAAATATGAGCATTTACTGTAGTGTTTATGCTTGTTATATACTCTATAATTTTCAGATATACTAATGTTTTTGATAATGTAGGATATCCTTTATTTTTATGTAGGTAAGATACCATTGTTTATAGACAGATAGCCACCACATTTGGTACTGAGCCGATGAACATATTATATACAAAAGTAGTATTCATATTGGGATAATTACGATTGAAACTGAGGAGATTAATGTATGTATGTTGATGTAAAAGGTTATTGGAAACATTAAAAGTGAACCTGCATTATTAATTTATATTTCAGTGAATAGATTAAATAATTATTATTTATTTTTGATGCATACTTCTATGCCTCTCAGTTGAGTCTGGATGCATTAAAATGCCTTCATTTTTAAAAGCACTTCCTAAAAGTGTTTTATTGTGAAATTAATTCAGAGTTTAACTATGGTTACTTGCAGTTAATTGAGGCAACATTACAGATATCTGCATAAAATGCTGAACTTGAAGTTAATTATAATGTACACTGTCCAATATGAAAAATCACTCAGAACAATTTGAGTCTCAGAATCTTCTCTAACTTCCCAGCTGATGTGATGCCCATTTTTAGCCTCCAATCGCCAACATACATGGAGGCAAACACTCATAGAATAAAAAGATGATATTTCTTATTGATGATGTTTTATTTAGCAAAAATACTAATAGTTTCGTAGAATCGGATATAGGCAGTTAGAAAGGTGTATGTATATTTGTAGATAAAGGTATGAATATGGTGATGCCGATAGAGTCTTAGAGACGGATGAAGATGGATACACTCAAATGCATGGCCAGTGTCCATACACTAAAAAAAAGCTTGCAGGCAGTTGGAAATTACAGTTTGGAGTTTTGAAGAAAAAAAGCAAGCTCTTTCAATAGCAAAAATTCACTGAAGTCTAGGACACAATTTGAACTTTAAAAACATGGGGAGGCCTGGTGGCACTCAGAGAAAGGATAACAGGCTACCAAGAAGAGACTTGATACCCTATGAGCATATACAGGGGGAGGAGGTCCCCCTCAGTCGCAGTCATAGGGGAGGGGAATAAGGGGAAAGTGGGAGGGAGGGAGGAATGGGAGGATACAAGGGATGGGATAACCATTGAGATGTAATATGAATAAATTAATAAAATATATTTAAACCATATTTGTGTAGTTAGGATTCTGAGAGGGGAAAAGGAGCAAGAAAGCACTGCAAATTGATTGCAGACATAAAGTCCTGCTGTGAGAGTTCTAGGACTGACTATGTTGTAATAAACTAATAACGTGTGGCTTAAGAATTTCTTTTGTAGCGTTCATTCAAGTAGAAGAAAGACCTTTTTTTTTTTTTTTTTTTTTTTTTTTTTTAGGCATTTTGACATTAAGTATATATTAGGGACAGTATTTTTCCCATATGTGCCTAAAATGATTCCAAACAAACAGTCTTCTTCCTTTTATATGTATTTTTCCTACATAATGGAAATAGGGTTGTTTGTATGTAGTATAAAGTACATGGCAAGGTGAAAGAGATCCAGGTCTTAGGTTGACCCTTGAAGCTTCACCTGCTAAGTCAGTGAAACTCCCTCAAACACCCATGTCTTTGTAACAAAATGAGAGCTTTGCATAATAATCTCTATGTCTGCTCACAAGACTACATCAAACGGTGACCTTTACCAGTTCCCTGTGGCATCAGTGTTAGCAACTTTATGACATACCTACCTGTGCACTAGCTTGGGACAAAATAAATGATTTGTTTATGTAGTTTTCTTACCATCTGATGATTTGATATCTGAGGCAGTCATCTAAGAATGTTTGCTCATAAAGTATTCACAGAGATGTTGCACTCTTAGAATTGGAGCAGTGCAGCTGCATAATACAGAGTGTATTATTTCAGTGCCGAGGCTGAGGGGATCTGCCCAGGGCTTTCAAGAGAGTGTCTTTCTCAGGCAATAACTCTTTGCCTGTAATAATATTCAAGACTCTACACAAATCTTAAATATATATTCATATATAGAATACATACCTCTTGTGAAGATAGTAACACAAATCAATAATCCTTCTCTACCATGTGAGTTTTTTTCAGACCTAGATGAAAGAATCATCTGGAATATAAGAACATTTGGGAAACATTCTGTTTAGTTTGGTTTGCTAAAGACGTTCATACATAGCATACATGTGTACACTTCCAAATAGAAAATTAAAAGTCAAATACTACAATACAGAATGTTTAAATTCTAATAATAAAAAATCCTCAATCTCAAATTTTACTCTCCCCAAGATGGGAAAGATGTTATTAAAGATATTAATAAAAATATTAATATAAACCAAAAAACAGAAAGGAAGGATTTTACACCAAGATGTAAATGTATTTAAGAAAATATTGAGTCACCTACAAAAAGGAAACACTGTGTTAGGAATCTTTAGATGACCCAGTATTCCTCCATTCTCTCTGCTGTCCTTCATATGTACTCTACCCAAATAAACCAGAACGTTTTTGCAAAAACAAAACAAAAATTCAACTGAAAATATCAAAAATATGTTTAAAGTATCTGAAAAGAGTTGTTTTACACTTCAAGAAGATTTATTAATAAATATAAAACCTTGACAAAATTCACAGAAAGTTCTTACAGAAAATATGGAAATATAGAAAATAAGCCCATGGAGTACTGGTTCATAAGAATGAACCACTGAGTTGCATCTGCAGACACACACACACACACACACACACACACTCACACACACACTCACACACACACTCACATTCACACACACCATACACACACTACACTCACACGCACACACCATACACTCTCACACACACAGACACACATACACACACACATACACACACACCATACACGCTCAGACACACATTCACACACACACTCACATTCACACACACAATACACACATACACACTCACACTCACACTATACATGCTCACACACACACTCACACACACCATACACGCTCACACACACACCCACAGAGATACACACACACACACACACACACACACACACACACACTGTTACACATCTGAAATATAGAGATAATGAAATGGGAGGTAGAAAAAGATAGCTGCCTAGAAGCTCATTGACTAGCCATGCCAAATGTTCAATTTGACATCATCCAAAAAGAAATATGGAAAGGAGATGAAGAATGACATTGGCAATTATCCTATGACACTCTCCCAGTATTTCAAGAAGCATTACATTTTTATATGCACACAATAAATATTATTAAATATAGAAAATATATTATTATAAAACTGATCAGGATATTTAAAGACTTCATTATAAATGTACTCCCAATTTTTCAACTTTCAGAACTTAAATATACTAATAACTTCTCAACACATGACATTTTCTACTTTAAAATTTAACATCTATATAATTTATAAGTAAATATATGAACTTAATATGGAAAATAGCACACATGTTTTTTATGTGAAAAATGACTATCAAAAGTTATACTTAGTGTTCAATGTTTTGTATCAATTTCTTTCTTTGAATTCAAGCAATTATATAAAAAGTACTTAGCGATTAACTCTTGCTGTCTGAGACCCTAAGATTAAATATGTGGAAGTCATAATTTTAACTAAAACATTCTGTTCTACTATTTGAAGCATTGAATGAATTTAACCCTGGTCTTGTAAAACTCAAAATATTGTGATAGTATTATTTTACATGGCAAACTAAAATTCAAAGAACTATTTTATGACAAAATTTATAATGGAATTATACTTGTTTTAAAACAAATCCTGTGACTATGGTTTTTCTCGTTACTTTGTTACTATGGCAACGAAGAATATTATGTAAATACTACCCTTTCTACATAGAACATATTCATTCCTGAATATATTTTCTTTTTTATACCTAGACACTATGAAACTTCATCTCAGTAGACAGAACTAGAGATGTTTATTTCATGTTTTCATTAGAGATTATTTAGTTTTCCTTATTGTTGAGTATTTCATATATTGAAATATGAGCATATATACACCCACCCTTCCCCCTTCACCTCCTCCAGACCCCTCAACACCCACCTTCCCAATTTCATGACTCTTGCTTCTGATAACCCACTAAGTGTAGTTAATGCCACTCATATGTGTATGCCTTTTCTCTCCCCTGCATGTCTTTTACATTAATAAGCAGAATAAAAAATAAAAGCTATAGGAATAAAAAAAGAATGAAGGTCGGGGAAGGTCAAGTTCAAACAGTGTTAGTTTGCTATCCCCATACACTAATTAATTTCTTTCTATACGTAGAGGGTAAAATTATTTCACTTATTAAAGCCAAGGCAAATGCATACATTTATGAATTAGAAATATCTGAACTAATAATACTGAAACTCACCCTGCAAGAATGAAAATTAATTCATGGGAGAGGAAGTAATCCATGTATGAAGTATTCACCTCCATGGCCCAAACGTCTTCCGCTAAATCCCATCCCCAATAAATTCCTACTATGACTACTTTAAAAATATATTTTATTAATTTATTCATATTACATCTCAATTGTTATCCCATCCCTTGTATTCTCCCATTCCTCCCTCCCCACTCCCATTTTCCCCTTACTCCCCTCCCCTATGATTGTGACTGAGGAGGACCTTCTCCCCCTATATATGCTCATAGGGTATCTTCTTGGTAGCCTGCTATCTTTCCTCTGAGTGCCACCAGGCCTCCCCATCCAGGGGACGTGGTCAAATATGGGGCACCCAAGTTTGTGTATAAGTCAGACCCCACTCTCCACTCAACTGTGAAGAATGTCCTGTCCATTGGCTAGATCTGGGTAGGGGTTCGAAGTTTACTTCACGTATTGTACTTGGCTGGTGCCATAGTTTGAGCAGGACACCTGGGCCCAGATCTGCCCATCATAATGTTCTTCATGTAGGTTTCTAGGACTCTCTGGATTCTTCTATTCCCCATTCTCCCATGCTTCTCTCACCTACTATGACTTCTTAAGGAGAGACAGCCACACCTTAGCATATCCCATATACAATCACAAAGCAAACAGACTATTTCTACACAGCCCATCTGGAGATTCTTCAAGTGTGAAAGCCTCATTCTGAGTTTGCCTAATCTCAAGGAAGGTATTTATTTTGTTGTTGTTTGTTTGTCTATATTCTCAGGATATATGAATACTTGGTGGGTACACTACTATATGCGGCTTCTTCCAAAATCATTGTTCCCAATTGCTCATAAATGTTAGCTTAAGTCATTTTTATTACATGGGCTTGGGGTGTGGGTGTGTTAGGGCATTTAAACTGAAATAGTATTGGAAATAAATGAGAGGCTGAAACAACACTCTGAACCGCAATCAGCCATAATGGGTAAGCAAGCCTTCTTCTCCTATGGCAGTCCAGGATAGCAGAGAGAACTCCACTTCTGGCTTTGGGGACATCAGAACATTATCATCAGTGACTCGGAGGACCAAATAGAACATCTGAAGCAGGCACAACTAAAGGAGATCTACCCCATTTCACGTTTAACCTTTCAAATTTGGAGCAACTGGAAAAACTGAATGTATTTTCGAGGAATGAGAGGATACCCAAGGTTGTCGTTTTGAAAGAAAATTCTCCATGACTCCTGCTCTAGGGGACTGAAAGCTCATGATTGGAATCTCATGTGTTACCTCAGCGAGTACAGAAAATAAAAGGGTAAGGAGGTTATTATGAAAGAAAAATGCAAGGAACCGAATTGTTTTTTAAGTAGCCAGCCATGTAAGAATGAAAACTCACTCATGGGAGAGAAAGCAATCCATGTAGGAAAATGTTACTTTCAGGATTTGAACCTTTAACAGTAGGCCCCAACTTCGATTTCTGTTGTGCTGGAGAAAGAGGTTCCTATGATTGACTTTTAGAAGAGAAATTCATACAATAGTGTATCCATAACCAACCACACACCAGATAGGCTTTGTTTCTAGACAGCCTGGCTGGAGAATCCCTGTGCACAGGCTTCATTCTGAGAGTGCCTAAAACCTTCCATTATTTTCTCCAACAAAGCCATGTCTCTTCTCCTTTTGACTTCTAGTACCTGCCTCTCTCTGTCTCTCTCTGTCTCTGTCTCTGTCTCTGTCTCTGTCTCTGTCTCTGTCTCTCTCTCTCTCTCTCTCTCTCTCTCTCTCTCTCTCTCTCTCTCTCACTGTCTCTCCCTCCCTCCCGCCTCCCTCCCTCCCTCCCTCCCTCCCTCTCTCTCTCTCTCTCTCTCTCTCTCTCTCTCTCTCTCTTTCTCTCTCCCTCTCTCTCTCAGCTTTTGGTTACCCCCACAATATCTATAAGAAAGACATGATTGCTGGTTACTAAAATCCAGTTTAAAGGATCATGGGAACGTCCAAAGTGGTAGAAACCCTGCTTTGAATGAAGTGAATTTTGAATGAACTGAATGAAGCAAATGCAATTATCTTAAAATGTAAATAAGTTTTTGAGACATGGTTTCTCTGTGTAGCCGTGGCTGTCCTGGACTTGTTTTGTAGACCAGGCTGGGATTGAACTTGCAGAAATCAACCTGCCTCTGTTTCCCTGAGTGCTGTGATTAAAAGCATGTTGCACCATGCCCAGATTAATTAAATCTTAAAAGAAGAAAAATAATTAATCTAGCTTAATCTGCAATTGGCAAATAAATAGCAGTTGAATCATTTAAAAAGGATGACGTCAAGTGTTTCTGTTACTTGACGATGCATATTGATATTGTGTTACTTTCATATAGAGACATAAAAGTACATCAGTTCACCTCAGAGGTGTCACTGACACCCCAAGGAAATCATCCTAATCAGTTCACACTTGAGCCCTGAGCTTACTGGGATACTTTCAGGAGCATGAGTGAGGCATGACAACAGCCTGAGTGACTCAAAGGAGCTGGATTACCAAAAGTCTGGCAGCACGGATGATCAATGACTCACAAAGGCAATGTCTCAGGAATTCTTCCATACTCCATGAGTATAAGCTCATATGTACTTTAGCAGCCGCAAATCCAGATGCATCTTTGGCAGAAATATATGTAGTTAACCAGATGGAAGAAGGATAAATACTGGCTTGATTCATGAATGACTTTATCGTTAAGGTCCCTTCCATATAGGAGGAAGTGTGATAGGTCTACACATTTGAGGACTCCTGCTTGATCACAGTTGCCCTGTTTTCAAGATATCAGGGATCATTTCATGACTAAGGGACAAAGTTTGGCCACAATACAGTTCTCTTATTTGTATTTCAATCTACCACAGCCACAGAACAGCCTTGTATACTGTCAGTATTCAAGGAAAAAAAAACTTGTGTTCAATAGATTATGAAGACCTTATTTGTGAGAGGAGAAGAGGTGCCTATGGCACCAAGAACTATAATGCCAGGCGTTTTCCTAATTATTAGAGAAACCTTTCACTCTCTCTAGGGTAGATGATTCATGGGCTAACCTTGACCCTTAGAGCACTCTCAATAAAAAGTAGAGATGCTGACCTAGTTGGTAGAACCCACGCAGATATGTCCAAAATAAGAAATAGAGCATGGTAGATCAAAAAACATTATATCTCTTCTCACATAGCTTCTAATCTTTGCTCTAAACACTTATCACAGGAAACTGGTACCACAACTGAAGTTAATAATAACGAAGACACTTTGTGCCCATTTTGTACATTTCCATGTCACAAAGAAGTCCATTTGTATTTCAGAAAAATGACAGAAACTGTGGCTAAATTTAGGATATTAAACCTAGATTGTTTGCTGTTCATGATTTTTTTTCTTTTCTCTTTCTCCTTTTAATTTCAGTCAGTCTATGCCTCCCTGCTCCATGCTAATTTGGTGCTAATTTTAATGATGAGTCACTGGGAACTGATATAAGATGCTATTTTAAGCTCAAATTCTACACTCCATTCTCTCCACAAGCTTTCAAGTGATATTGGTAGTTAATAGCTATTTGAAGATGGGTAAACACACCAGGGAGTAATAAGGAAGCTGATTGGCTGCACCATTCAGGCCTAAAAGAAGAAACAAATACAAATAATGAGACGGAGAAAGAAAGAGCAAGAGAAGGAAGATGAAGGCAGACATTGATATTAAGTGCGGAGAAAGAAAGAGGAAGAGAAGGAAGATGAAGGCAGACATTGATATTAAGTGCCTTTTGAGTTTAACTTATGCATTTAAACTCTTTCCAGGGCTTTTAAATTTCTCTGTGGATCATTATTCTCTTATTGAGTCACCTCAGTCCTTATGAGGGTTCAACATTAGCAGTAAAGACAAATGCTTTCAGAAAAAAAATATTATACAAAAAAGTGACACATAAATAGATTGAAAGAGAGAGAGGGTGGGGGAATGGGAAGATACAAGTGAGGGGATAACAATTGGGGTAATCTGAATAAATTATTAAAAATAAATAAAATATAAAAAAAATAAATGGCACAGGGAAACTAGATCTTCTAATAAGCAGATAAAAGACCTTTTTAATTGACAAAGGACTTCTACCTTGAGACTCTCCCCTTTGTTTTTTTTTTTTTTTATTAATATATTCTTGTTACATCTCAATGTTTATCCCATCCCTTGTATCCTCCCATTCCTCCCCCCCCCCATTTTCCCATTATTCCCCTCCCCTATGACTGTTCCTGAGGGGGATTACGTCCCCCTATATATTCTCATAGGGTATCAAGTCTCTTCTTGGCTACTTGCTGTCCTTCCTCTGAGTGCCACCAGGTCTCCCCCTCCAGGGGACATGGTCAAATGTGAGGCACCAGAGTATGTGAGAAAGTCGTATCACACTCTCCACTCAACTGTGGAGAATATTCTGACCATTGGCTAGATCTGGGAAGGGGTTTAAAGTTTACCTCCTGTATTGTCCTTGGCTGGTGCCTTAGTTTGAGCGGGACCCCTGGGCCCAAATCTGCCTATCATATTGTTCTACTTGTAGATTTCTAGGACCCTCTGGATCCTTTTATTTTGCTGTTCTCCCATGCGTCTCTCATTTAGAGTCCCAATAGGATGCCTTCCCCTCTGTCCCAGTTTCCTGGTAAGTGAAGGCTTTTGTGGGACATGCCCCTTGGGCTAGTATGCAGATATAAGTGAGTATATACCATTTGATTCTTTCTGCTTCTGGGTTAACTCACTCATTATGATCATTTCTAGCTCAATCCATTTATCCACAAATTTCGGGAATTCCTTGTTTTTAATAGCTGAGTAGTGTTCCATAGTGTATATGTACCACAGTTTCTTTATCCACTCTTCTACTGAGGGACACTTAGGCTGTTTCCATGTTCTGGCTATTATGAATAAGGCTGCTATGAACATGTTTGAGCAAATTTTCTTGTTGTGTGCTGGAGCATCTTCTGGGTATATTCCAAGGAGTGGAATAGCTGGGTCTTGAGGAAGCCCTATTCCTAGTTTTCTGAGATAGCACCAGATAGATTTCCAAAGTGGCTGTACTAGTTTGCATCCCCACCAACAATGAAGGAGTGTTCCTCTCTCCCCACATCCTCGCCAGCATGTGGTGTCGCTTGAGTTTTTGATCTTAGCCATTCTGATGGGTGTAAGATGGAATCTCAGATCCAAAATATAAAAGAACTCAAGAAATTAAACACCACCAAACCGAATAACCCAATTGAGAAATGGGGCTTGGAACTAAACAGAGAATTCTCAACAGAGGAGTATGAAATGGTTGAGAAACACTTAAAGAAATGCTCAACCTCCTTAGTCATCAGGGAAATGCAAATCTCCCCTTTGTTTTAACCATTAGTTGATCTCTCCTGTAAAGCCAAATCGGACCCACTCATCAGAGAGAGCAGAGATATGAGGAATGGAGTTCCGGAAAACTAACCTCAGTGAAAAAAAAAAAAAATGTTACCAGCATGGGACTAAATAGTACACAAAGCTCCATGGCAACTGACTTCCAGAAAGTATTTCATGACCCCCTGCAAAATACCTTCCATCTTGGCTTACCACTCACTTCAAACTAAATGAACATACAGAACTGGAATAAAAGTAGATCCCATTAACCCTTCTATGTGACCACCATTATACAGAGTAATTTCTTCATGCAGGTCACTTTGTTCTACCCTGCTCTTTTCCAGAATGTATAGAATACCAGTGGCGTCTCTCATTCGTGTCTTTCAATTTGTTGACTTCAAGTGTGTATTTTCTGTAGTTATTTTTGAAATAAATTGGTTGCTACACAGCAGTTCTCAGTGGTTATAAATCAATTCCTTAAAGCAATTAATTAAAAAATTTAAGGCAGTTAATCCAGCCGAAGGCCTCCAAACTCATGGATCACCAGCTGGGTTTATGAAAGCCATCTGGCACACAGTGATTTTTCTATTTTTCCCTATTTTCAATTTCTAAGATAGATTGTTCAATCAAAGTCCTCTCTTGAATGCTTCAATGCAGAGAATTTCCCCAAAATCTATCTGATGGCAGGTAAGTATAGATATGTATACAAATTTAGAGTAAATTTCATTTGGTGAATTATATTACATATTACTGCAGAAAAATACATTATTTAAGGACTACACTTGAAGAAACTTTTCCTTGCCTATCCTTATTCACTTTTTTAAATTTGATGGAGAAAAAACCACATCTTAATTAAGAAATTCTTAAAACTATCATATCCATTATATGATTCAAGAAATAATATTTCTTAACATTTATTTGATCTTAAAGTCATATATTCTACAGATTATCTATGTGAGCCACTCATACCAAGATGATGATATAAACACAGGGACCAGAGTAAAACCATAACAACTACTAACCCTTGGCTAAACATGAGGTATATTATATAATTATAATAATACGTAGTGGGCTAATTTTCATTTGACATGCAATCACTATGAACTATGAGGCAATTCAACAACACTTAAAAAATAGAAAAATCTCAACTTTTGCATGTTCAAAGGAAAATTTCAAATTTCCACAACCTTCTTTTCTTTATATCTGAGTAACTTGATTTAAAATGATAATGATGATGATGATGGTGGTGGTGGTGGTGGTGGTGGTGATAATCTTAGCAAATTAATAATCTTCAGGGCTCAATACTCTCAATATAAGAAAAGCTCCAAGATGCACTTACCCATATCCACTTGCAATTGTTTCTCTTCAGGCAGAATGTGAATTTTCATTGTGGGTACCCATGTATCTTACTACGTGTTTTCTCAGGTGCAATTGAGCTAGCCACACCTCTGCAGTGATGGTGGTTATATTTTCTATACCCTGCTTACAATGTAAGCAAACCAAATTATTAAAAGAAAAAGGAAGGAGAGAGAAAAGCAGTTACATTAGTGCATTACTTATTATTTAAATGCTTAAAGGAGTTATTTTATTGTGGATATGTCTTACACAAGGTTTAATAATTTGTTAAATTTTCTCCCAATTTAGCATCAATTTCAAGTGTCATACAGATGTTTTTGTTTTCTCATGTCAATTCAGTGCTGTTGTTTTCCACAACTTTGTAAATAGAAAAAAAAACAAAACAAAACAAAAAACAAAGCACAGAGAGCATAGGAATTCTTCCCAATACTACAGAACTGGCGGTAGATATGGAATTTGAATATCTGGTGATACATTTCTGAATTCTACTCTGTCAATCAGAGTCCTTACACTCCTATTAGGTGTTTCTTGTTTATTCACATAAATCTAGATGCTCCTTTCTAGTCATTCAGTATAATGACCACTTCATGCACACATTTCTGTTTATGTGACAGTGGTATGGAGAAGTGCTGTGTGTGCTCCCATATATGGCTACACATTTATGTTTATGTATATACACATATGTGCATCTGGAAGCCAAAAGTTGACAGCACATATCTTCTTCAATAACACTCCGCATTCTACCTAAGGGAGTTTATGGTACAAACGTTGAGATCTTTGATTGGGAAAGTTGGTGGAGCCAACCCCTTACAGTCTTCCTCCCAATTCCTAAGTCCTGGCATGACAGGAGGATCGCCATACTCACCTGCCTTTACTATATGTGCCACAGAGCTCTGGTCCTCATGCTTGTGGGCCAAGTACTCTCCCTACTGGGCTACCGCTCTAAGCTGTGGCACCACACATCTGTATCAGGATACAGTATAGCTATGACTTTGCACACTGGAGGGCAGAGACTAGTGACCTTCATATTTCCTTCCGGTGAAAGCAAAAGAATCCGTGAATTTCCTAAAAGTGGAAACAGATACCTGGGAGTCATGTCTACAGGTATAGTAGAAATGAAATTGTGTAACCCAACATTTCAAATTCCTTATTTATCTCACTTAGATGTTAAGAATACACTTTGCATGACTAATGCTGGGGATAGTTATTGGATTTTCTCCTAAATGAGCAAAATAAAATTTTATTTTCATATTTCAAAAAAGATACATACATATATATACACACATATATATATACATACACACACACACATATATATGTATGTATATATGTATGTATGAAACAGTTAAATAATGCCTCATTTGAGTTCTGCTAATTTCTCTGTGCATTCATTGTTATTTATTATAAACAGGTTTAATGTTGGTGTCTTAGGGCTTCTACTGCTTTAATAAGTTATCATGAGCAAATGTTACTTGAGGAGATTAGAGTTTACTTCAGCTTCCATGCCCCAATCACTATATGTGATGAAAGGAATTCAGGGCAGGAACTTATAGCAGGAAACTGGAGGCAGAACTAAAGCAGAACCACACTTCCTGGTGTGTTCCCCATAGCGTCCGCACCCGGCTTTCATATACAATGCAAGCACCTGTCCAAGGGCCACCACACTAAAGCCTTTAATATCAATCACAGTCAAGAAAACACACACACACACACACACACAAAAAAAAAAAAAAAACACACTACAGCTTTACCTACAAGTCAATCTCATAGACATTTTCTCAATTAAAATTTCCCTAGATATATCTTAGTTTGTGTCAAGTTGACAAACCTCAATCATCACAAATGTTATAGGAGACATATGAGGAATGTTTAATATGTATTAATATCTCAAATTCTAAGGTGAGAACTAACCTAAAGTAGGACTATTAACAATTGTGTATCTGACTGTGGTTAGCAAGCAATATTTTTTTACCAAAGAAAAAAATTTCAGCAAACCTCAAGAAAGGCTGTGGAAATGAACACACTCTATGACTCTTTGTGGTGAAGTTATTGAACTGAGAGTTTCTGCTTATATCATTATGTAAAATACAAACACACACACACAGAGACACACACACACACACTCAGTGACGGTCCTCTTTGGCCAATGCTTTGTTGCCAAGAATTGTGAATATGGTATGTTTTCATGTGTTTTGGGAGCTCCATATGCCTTTTAATTTTGAATGTTGACTTCTTGTTATAAGTTTCGGAAATTTCCTACAACCATCAAATTCAGTTATCTGTCGATTCTTTTCATTTTATCTCAGTTCATTCTTCTACCTCACGGATTTATTTTAGTTTGAATTCTTAAATTTCTACCAGACATAACTATTGGAAATAAATTTTTGAGGTAACATAAATCTGTGTTCCTGGGTTCTGCTCATGCAAATTTGGCTCCAGAATAAACTATATGTAAAAAAGAAAGAAAGAAAGAAAGAAAGAAGAAAGAAAGAAAGAAAGAAGAGAAGGAAGAAAAGAATGAAGAAAAAAGAAGGAAGGAAAAAAGAAAGAAAGAAGAGAAGGAAGAAAAGAAGGAAGAAAAAAGAAGGAAGGAAAAAAGAAAGAAAGAAGAAAGAAGGAAAGAAAGAAGACAAGGAAAAAAGAATGAAGAAAAAAGAAGGAAGGAAAAAAGAAAGAAGGAAGGAAAGAAAGAAGAAAGAAAAAAAGAAGAGAAGGAAGAAAAGAATGAAGAAAAAAGAAGGAAGGAAAAAAGAAAGAAAGGAAGGAAGGAAGGAAGAAGGAAAGAAAGAAAGAAAGAAAGACCACTAGGAAGTAAAGTGTAAGGATGCCCTCAAACATGTTAACTATTTTACTCCTAGGAGTTGACCTGACATGGTAATTTGATGGCTAAGGACTAGGGGACAGATTTCCTGATCTTAATCTTCTCAGCTTTCAGCATCCCTATAATTAATTTGGGAATGTGGATATAGTTTATAGAATTAATTTTAACCTCAGTAATTTTTTCTAAGTTTTTTTTTTTTATTCTCCTGGTTTGATCCTTTTATGCAAGAAAGCTCTATATTTAATGCACCAGAGAATGACATTGCCATGTAATAATCTTTATTTTACATTTGATTAAGATAATGGGCAAATCATTTATGTTTAAAACTTTTGAATATCTTAATCTCAAATGACTTTATTTATTTATTTTTGGAAGAGTCCCACGATTATGGTTGTCTAAAGGCATAAAAATGGCATTTCATCAGGCCCTTATTAACAGAACATTCATGGAAAATGCAAGTCTCTCATTTGTGTGAGGTGACATATACCTGTAACCATAGCACTTGGGTGTGGAACAATGAATATCTGGATTTGTATAGTAATCTTCAACTATATTGCAAATTCCGGGCCATCCTTCAGTACAGGAGACTTATTTTTTTTAATTTACATATTTCTCTACTCAATTTGCTATGATGTAGAAAACATAATCTTAGTTCATAAAATACTTCATGACAGAGTGGCAGATAGAGTTTGTAACGATTTCTTTTAGGATTTTAAAATTAGCGATATTTTCTCATTCAATAGCCCTTTAAAGCTTTTATTTCCATTCACAAAAAACTGTTAATTATGTATTTACCTGTAGGTTTCTAGGACACTCTGGATCCTTCTACTTTGCTATTCTCCCATGCTTCTCTCATCTAGAGTCCCAATAGGATGTCCTCCTCCCTTCTGTCCCAGTTTCCTGGTAAGTGAAGGCTTTTGTGGGACATGCCCCTTGGGCTAGTATGCAGATATAAGTGAGTATATACCATTTGAGTCTTTCTGCTTCTGGGTTAACTCACTTATTATGATCATTTTTAGCTCAATCCATTTATCCACAAATTTTGGGAATCCTAGTTTTTAATAGCTGAGTAGTATTCCATAGTGTATATTTACCACAGTTTCTTCCCACTCAAACTAAGGCACCAGCCAAGGACAATACAGGCGGTAAACTTTAAACCCCTACCCAAATCTAGCCAATGGGCAGAACATTCTCCACAGTTGAGTGGAGAGTGGGATATGACTTTGTCATGTACTCTTGTGCCTCATATTTGATTATGTTCCCTGGAGGGGGAGACCTGGTGGCACTCAGAGGAAGGATAGCAGGTTACCAAGAAGAGACTTGATACCCTATGAGCATATACAGGGGGAGGAAGTCCCCCTCAGGAACAGTCATAGGGGAGGGGAATAAGGGGAAAATGGTAGGGAGGGAAGAATAGGAGGATACAAGGGATGGGATAACCATTGAGATGTAACAAGAATAAATTAATAAAATAATAAATAAATAAATAAAATAGGAATACTGCCAAAGTTGAAAACAAACTAGTTGGAAAGAAAAACTAACAATCTTAAAAGAAAAACTAATATTCAATGGACTTGAGAGAATTGTTCTTTGCCCCTATAAGAAAATTTACTCTTCTATGATGAAAGCAACACATCCCAAAGCTTCTTTGAACCTTTATTCAATATCTGATATTAATACAAATCATAATAAAGACTTTAGTAAACACCTATGATAAAAAAATCAAAAAATGACTAAAAAGAATTATGTATTTACCTTTGCCACTAAATTCAACATGAAGATGTCCAAATTATTCTTCAGTCTTAGACGGCCGTTTTGAAAGTCCAATAGTAACTCCCTCCCATCAGTGTTTGACCTTTAAAGAAATAGCACTTTTCTTTGGCTTTTGAATTAGTTTGAGATGGTTCTCTGCATCCTAATACAATTACTCAGTCACAGAAGAGATATCAAAGGAACAAAGGATGAATCAAGAATTATTTATGAGCAATTCTAAAGCTCTTAGCTACACAGTCACAGAGTTTAGAGAAATACATGCGATATTTATTAGTAAAATTTTCATGCCACTGTGACAGAAATCTTGGAGTTAAATCCCACTACAAACACCAGTCCTCAGGTGTCATAGGAAGATGCTGAGCACCTCATCCGGCAGGAGTGATCAATTTTAACAACATCAGAATCAACTTGCCATCAGAAGATACGAATAACAAACCAGAACAGGAAAGACAATCTTTTCTCTATGGAAAAACACCGAGATAGTGAGCCTAGCATCTGGCAAACATTAAAGCAGAAATGTTTTATTGTGAAATAGGAACCTAACAGAATACAAAAACTGAAAACAAAGGAGACAGAAATAATCCATTATCCTAGTCATTTCTTTTTCCATTTTAAATAATTGCTGTTTTAAGTCACTTTGTTTTTTACTGCTTGATAACATAAGAAGCAAATAGATTCATGATTTCTCAGAAAGATACTGAGCAGGAACTCAAATAAACTGTGTTGGTTTACTTTCAGGAGTGTTAAGAACTTTAATAGCTATTTTATTTCGGTCTAAGTGTATCACTGAGGGCTATTGTATATAGATGGGACTTGGTAATTTAAGTGGGTTAGTAACTTTTTTGCAATTTTACCTGTGATTAAAAGGAAATATATGTGCATTTGTCATTTTTAGATTTTGAGCTACTTTACAAAATTACGTTTGAAGGGAGTATTGGAAATGTACTTTCCTTTTACACCAATAGTTTCTGAATAATATTTCTCTATGTATTTTTATAGATAAGATCAGCTTGGTCTTTAAACAAGATTATGTAGTGATATGTGGTTGTTTGAATGTGAAGGGTAATTACAGGCTCATAGACTTGACTACTTGGTCAACACTTGGAACATCTTAGGAAGAGATAGGAGATGTGGCCTTCTGGGATGAGATATGCCACAGGCAGGCTTTGAGGTCCCAAAAACCTCTTGCCATCTCAGTCCACTCTCTTTGTCTTCTGCTTGTGGATCTAGATGTGAGCTCTTAGTTGTCCAAGAGCTCCTATCACCATGATTTTGCTCTGTATTCACATCTGAATTGCTCTGTATTCACCATCTGAAACCATAAATCCAATTAAATACTTTATTTTATCTGTTGCTTTGGTCAAGGCATTTTATCACAGCAAAAAGAAGGTACTAGCAAAAAAAAAAT
Organism: Acomys russatus; assembly: GCF_903995435.1. NCBI lineage: Eukaryota > Metazoa > Chordata > Mammalia > Rodentia > Muridae > Acomys > Acomys russatus. The sequence goes on along the minus strand of NC_067163.1, from coordinate 46,059,540 downwards.
TAAAAAAAAGAAGGTACTAGCAGAAATATAGAATGACCACTACAAAGAAGCCTTTTAATGTTCATTGTGTTTTTGCCTAAGAGAATTAGTGATGCCAGTGAAGATGGTCACATAACAATATCAGAGCCATAAGACACTATGGAGACTGTTTTCTCCCATACCAAGGAACTCTCTAATTTAATATTTATGGATTTATATTTAATTGTATTACATGTATTGCATGTATTTCCTTTTATGACTACTCATTGACATTAAGCAAAAGATGGAACCATTATATGCATGATTGAAAGGCAGACTTGAGGCAAAAGTCCACTGTCCATAGTGATGCTTATTTATAATCTCAACAACACTAGTGCATAGACGGGCAGAAGTCTGGTGTTTGGAGGCCAGCCAACCTTGCCTAATCAGTGTTTTCCTCCCAGTAGAAGCCCCGGCAAACACAAAAGGTAGATAGGAGAAATGGGACCCAAGATTTCCCTCTATATGCAGATCTACACATATGTGTACACCAGAAAACAGTTACAGAGAAATGTAGGGAGAGGGGAAAGAAGAGAAAGAAAAGAATATTTCTGTACTTTAAGACTTATTGGAATTGGATATAATGTAAGAAATAAGAATTGAACAATATGCCAAAGATATTTAAATCCTTTCACGGTAGTTACTGCATAAAGAAGAGAATAAGAACAACAGAAGAAATTAAAGCTTTGGGAAATAAAATGGAACTCATGTACCAATCACCCTTCAAGCATGCTTTTCTATCAGCTGCTGGATGAATTTTCTAACCCCAGACTCAAGACGTTAACTCTTACCATCACCAACCACTAAACATAGATTGAGAAGAAGACTAAAGTGCAAGACGCAGTCATTGAATACAGGTTTTAAGGAAAAGCTCTCTTGAATATATTCTCCTTTGACTAAACTTTCAAAATTCCTCCATACAAGTGCACTATATCCATACATTTGGAGATTCTACCTGTGACAAGAATTTAATTTCCTCAACAGTCCCAAGAAAATAAGTGTTCTTTTTATTTGAGGAAAAGATATACAAATGGTATTTGCTCTTTGGAGAAATATCAAATGAAATTCTTAAAATCAACCTACATGAAATATATTTTTCTAAAAAATAACATATAGTTCCTTCCCTGGGCTACCTATCTTGTTCTACAACTTCAGAGGAAGATTCCTGCCTTATTGGAGGCCATGCTTGTACTAGGAACCCCAGATGACTAGAGGCCATCATAAGAACAAAATCGAAAACATCTAGGGCAATTCGGTACAACCAGAGCCCAAATATCCCTACTACAGCAAACCCTTAATATTCCAACATGGAAAAACACAAGAAAATAACCTTAACTTCAAGCTTATGAAGATGATAGAGGCAATTAAAGAAGAAATGAATAAATCTCTTAAAGAAATCCAGGAAAATATATAACCCCTTCCTCTCCCACCGACCCCCGAAAAAAAAGGTGAAGAAAATAAATAAACATGTTCAAGACCCAAAATGGAAATAGAATAAAAAAAAATCAAACACAAACTGAGGTAATTATGGAGATAGAAAAATCCAGGTAAGCTAAGAGGAAATAAATATGTAAGGATCACAAACAGAATACGAGAGGGAAGAGACTATCAAGCACAGACTATAAAATGGTAAAAACATATTAAATCTAAAAATTATTTGACATAAAACATGCAGGAAATATAAGACACTATGAGAAGACCAAATATAAGATTAATAGGAAAAGAAAATGAAGAAGAGTGAAAGTTCAAAGTCCTAGAAAAATAATTTCCACAAAATCACAGAAGAAAAATATCCAAACTTAAAAGAAGGAGATGCCGATAAAGGTACAAGAAGTTAACAGAACACTAAATAGAATGGACCAGGAAAGAAACCTCCACACCCAGCCACATAAAAATCAAAACACTAAATATACATAACCAGGAAAAACATTAACAGTTTCAAGGAAACACCAAGTAACATATAAAGGCAGATCTATTAGAATAACACGTGTCTTCTCAACAGAGACTCTAAACGCCAGAAGGGCCTAGACAGATGTCTTGCACACTCTGAGAGACCACAGAAACCACTAAAGACTACTATACCCAGAAAAACTTTCAATTACCATAGTAAAGAAAACAAGCTATTGCATGAGAAAGCAAAATTCAAGTAATATCTATCCAGAAACCTTGAAATGTTCACTGAAACAATTTTTTTTGGAATGTCTCAATGGGGATCCAAGACAAAATAGCCCAGCTTCTTGTGTGGGAATATATACATATATATGTATATGTATATGTATATGTATATGTATATGTGTGTGTATATATATATATATATATATATATATATATATATATATATATATATATATATACACAAGGATGTTTATCAGTTGGCAAAGACTATGCTCTGCAAGAGGGCGTTCCTCTTCTAGTGGACAAACATCACTTGTTCTCTCACAAGTCTGTTTCCAGCAGAAAAATAGCACACATCCTCACATGAGTCTGTTTCACATCCCACACTTGGAATCAAAACAAAACATATTTACATCCACTTCATGACACAATGAAAGCGGTGCTAAGAGGAAATTTCATAGCACTGTGTGAAAAGAAATTACAGAGATCTCTTACTAGAAACTTAACAACATACCTGAAAGATAGAGAGGAAAACGGTAATCAAACCCAAGAGAGTAGCGGAAAATAGACAAACTTGGTAATGAAATCAATAAAATACATGCAAACAGAACAATGCAAAAAAATTCAACAAAACAGAGAGTAGGTTCTTTGGGATAATCAACAAGATTGACAAATTCTTATGCATACTATGTAAAATGCAGAGATGCATTTAATAAAATCAGAAAAACAATGGAGACACAACCTCTTCATCATAAAAGTCTTGGAGATATTAGAGATACAAGGTATGCATGTAAACATAATAGAGGCTATAAACAGCAAGCCCATAGCCAACATGAAATTAAAAAAGTGAAACTAAAAACAAATACACTAAAACCAGGAACAAGGCAAAGCTGTCTACTCTCTCCATATATACTCAATAAAGTACTTTAAGTACTAGCTCAATAAATAACTAAATGAGATCAAGAGGATATGAATTGGAAAGAAAAAAATAACAGTATCTCTATGTGCAGATGATATAACAGTATATATAAGTGGCACTGAGAGTTCTACCAAGGAATTCCTGCAGCTGATAAACACCGCCAATGAGGTGGCTGGATACAAGATTAACTCATATAAAATTAGCTCTTCTATCTACAAATGATATATAGGCTGAGAAAGCTTTCTCCTGGCATCTTACTACTTACCATTAGCATAGAATTTATTGTATTATGTAAGTATGTTTTCCTCTATATTACTAAATTATTTCTGAATTATAGATGCCATGTTTCATTTATAATCCTATTCCCAGTGACAATGAATATCTTGTCCATTAAAAATCATTTATAAAATAATGCTACAGTATCTATTGAGCCGAGAAGAAAAACGTAAATAATTATAGATCAACCAATCATAAAAGTCTGTTAACTTTATACAAGAATAATTGACGAGAATACCGATTTTATAGTTTTATCTGACTGCAGCTGGAGAGAGATTTAGCAGAATCAAATAAGTTTGAAAAGAAGCTCTTCCTCTGTGTGTATAACTACTGAGCAACAAAACAAGATGGTAAATTCGTGGGGTATAAGTAGGAAGGAAAATGTGGTTTTGTGGTACAGCTCATTTTGGCTTAAAAACTCTGTACAAAGTCATCATAATTTGAAAAATCATCCAACCTGATGTAGCCGAATGTTATTAAGGGCGTGGATGCTTTAAATACAAACCCATCTCCTAAACCCATATTGCTGTGTACATGTAACCATGAGACATTTCAATCCCTTCTCAGATTTTTTTGGTGTTCACCATTGACAGATAAAAAGACCAGTCATTTAACTACATTCATGAACCATAGCACTATGAAACCAGTTGATGTATTTGGTTGGCGATCAGTGTGATAGAGAACTCTATATCTAGTTGACTAGATCATGACAACTTGCTAGCCACCATGGTGGCTTAGTAATACAGCGTGCAAGCACATACCCAAGTTCTCGAAACTGAAATACCCCAGTGAAACAACAAATATATGTATGTCTCCATGCTTGGGGCAATTTTACCGATACTGCTTTCAAAGTTCCATGTTTTTTAAACTAAGATTACTCCAACATCAAATTTGTTTGCTTCCTAAACTGAGCAGAGACAGTAGAAGGTAGACTGAGCCTCACGTTCAAAATTAGAGGTCAACCGTAGACCTAAATCGAAGACCTAAAATACTAAAAATTCTTCAAGGAAATCCTTTTAATAATATTTGAAATTAGGAAAAAATTCTTATAACACACAGGAATCATGAAATAGAATAATACATAATTTAAACAAAATTAAAAAGGGAAAAAGGAAAGGAATGGGGTAGGGAAAAATGATACAAGAAATGTTTGAAAAGACCACTGGAAAGCATGATTTTATGTTTACTTATGTATATATATGTATGTATGTATGTATGTATGCATGTATGTACGTATGTATGTATACAGAAATTGTGTTTAGTAAGACAACAGATAGACAGGACAGAGAAACAGACAGAGAGACAGATAGGAAGCAAATGTAATTTTGCTAGTCCGTGGAAGAGATGTCGACTAATGAATAAAAAATCATAGTGCCAGGCATGAGAAAGTTCCCTTCTAGTTCTTAGTCAGAGGATTCCAGGAAATTCACAAAGCAGCCAGGCTACAGACATTGCCTTTGGTTGCCTCCCAGAAATTGAAAGACGCTGAAGATACTACGCGTTTAGAATATTGTAGTTGGGTGTTTTGGCTGGAAACTGACCTGGAAGCCTTCTCACTGAGTACTGGCTCTCATAGTATTTGAAGATACTATAGCAATCAAGAAAAAGAAATTTAATAGTTCCATACATCTGAGAGGCCTATGAACCAACAATGATGAATTGGCAAGATATTGTTAGTAGTCCTATAGTGGGACTTAATGGATTTAAGGCTAACTCAGTAGGGATGTATTGTTCTGTAGTAATATAAACCTATGGACTACCTATGGCCAGATGGTGAGGTCAGGGATTCCTTAGGAGGACCAACTGATGTCACTTTCTTGAACCAGTATTATTTCTAGCTTTATCTTAAATATTTATTCTTATATCCACCGATAAGTGTGGTTTTCACCTGTCATTAAAGAAGCTTCCTTCTGCAGTATATAGAAATTATTACAGAAACCCTCAACTGAACAAAACGCAGAGAATGACAGCTGTGGGCTCCCTAACACCTACTGGTATATCAATAACCAATGCTTATACCCAAAGCTCAAGGAATAGGGGAACAGAGCATACAAAGGCTGTAGCGCCTAGAAGAGTAGAGCATTTGCTTCAAGATCATAGCATCTATAAACAACAAGCAAGCTCTACCTTTGAAATATCTATTTATTTGTTGCTTAAGCAAGACCACTCCAATGACAGAATCAATGACCAAGACAACATAGATGGAATGATTCGGATAAGGTCCCATCCTTGGATGAAAACCTATAGGCAATTAGCAACTAATAAAAGAAGTAGAATCTGTCTTCTCCAGGAATAAGCCACCTGATATGTTACCTAATCTCGTGGTTGGCACTAAACACATGCACACATGAGAAGTGTGTGTGTGTGTGTGTGTGTGTGTGTGTGTGTGTAAAACAATAGAAAGTTTATGAATTTGAGAGGAGGTGTGGGGATATACCAAGAGCAGAAGGGAGAGAGACAGGGTTGAAATGACATAAATGAAAATATTCATGTCTGAAATTCTCAAAATAAATTTTAAAATTAAATTAAAAAGCATAAACTCTAGTATCCTAACTCAAAAGGAAGATAAATGACTCAGTACTAAGTAAATAAAGATGTGAATAAATGCCCTGCTAAAGTAGACAAATGCATTGTTAATAAGCTTATGGAAATATACTCAACATAATTAGTCATAATTAAATACAAATTAAAGTCAAAGTTTAATGACATCATCCATCTATTAGAGTGCCTAAATTGGAAAGTATGGTTATAGCCAGCAGTGTACACTACCATGTATCAATGTGAAGATAAAATCATGGTACAATAATTTATAGCAGCATTGCATTAAACAATGACACTACTACCTATTGAGATGTCTCTTAAAAGCATAGGTGATTATACTTACTTACTTGTGTGTATGTGTATGTATGTATCTATGTATGTACATATGTACATATGTATGTATGTATGTGTGTATGTATGTATGTATGTATGGGCACATACGTTGTACAGTCTATATCTAGAGAATAGAAGACAATAAAAAAGAACTGATTTTATCCTTCTATCATGTGGACCCTGGGGATTGAATTCAAGTCTTTGGATGTTTTAGTTTTCTCCTTCATTCCCAGGGCCATCTTGCCAACCCCAATAACATCCCTTTTTTACTTTTACCCCAAATTAAAGGCACATACAGAAATTACACTGTCTTTACAGCATTCTATTTGTAGTCATTGTTCATAAAAAAATTATATTAAATTCATTAAATTTCTCTGGGTGAGAACATATGGCAAATCCACAAAATGAAAGATTTTCATCAATAATATAGGTAAGCTACTGAGTTGGAAAATATGGACAAACCTCAAGACCACTTTCTTTGTTCAGGAAGCTAAACAGAAGGATGTGCTCTCCACATGTTTGTTCATATGGAAATCAATAATGTTACAACTACCATGACGACAGGCAGATTAGGGATGTTCAGTGCACTCTGGTTATAAGACTATGCAAATTCCTCTCTAATTTAAGTTTGTGAATTCTACTCCCCAGTAAAACCACAGGGTAGTAACAGGATCGAAAGGTAACACAATTTGATACCTTTTACCTCCCTGTTGTTTACTGCTCTTTCTTCTGTCCTCCCCGCCCCCTTGTTGCTTTTTTCTTTGTTTCTTTGTTTTCTTTTTCCTTTCTGGAGTTTGTTTGTTTGTTTGTTTTTGACAGAGTTTTACTACATAGTCATGTCAACCTTGAGCTAAAGATCCTCATGCCTAAGGCTAGAACTATGGGGTTACAAGTGTAATCCAAAACCAAGGATTCTTAGGTTGTCTGTTGTAACCAGAGAGTCTGGATGCAGTAGGAACAGGGATGAATTGTCAAAGCCTTAAAAGGCCTTGTCTTGTGAATTTTCTAGGCTCATTCTACCCAGGAAATATTCTTTGTTTGTTTGTTTGGCTTTTTTCTTGTTGCTGTTGTTGTCGTTTGTTTTTCCTAAGTACTTTTTAAATATTATTTTATTTTTATACATATACATTTATGTTACTACACATATATACAATAGATTACCTATGGCAAGAAGAACCGTGACACAATCAGAAATTATATAAATGTTACATTCTTAGTGTCTTGGCTATTTGTCTTTGACAGCTTTGAAGAAGACATCTTTCCTATCTTGGTGTGTCTAAATTTCTGAATGTAATTCAATCTCCGTCACATATTGTCATTGTCAACTTCGAACACCTATCTAGACCTAAAAACATCTTAACCTCTAAACAATTAAGCTTCATTGTAAAATAAGCTACCTGGTCTTCAACTCCCTCAGAGACTTGAGTCATCTTTTCATTTGGAAAGCTACTAGCCTGTACTAATGGCATACTCAGATAATCAAGTTTTCTCCTTCTCAGGAAATATTCTCTCTTTTTTTTTCTTTTTCTTTTATTACTTCATTCTTGTTACTCAGGAAATATTCTTAACAACAGTTCATTAGGCTAGAGGTGAAAGCTAATGCCCATTATTACTGGGGACTTTCACTGGCTATATTATTCTCAGGATTCAATCTCCATTTTCACACACTAGGCTCTCCCTGGTCACTATCCTCTATGGTACTACATGTCTGTGACTTCTTTTAAAATTTAAGTGGGAGTCTATATGGTTGAATGACTGTTACATTCTATACACTTGTCCTCCTATGCAATATGTCAAAGGTATGTGACTCTTCCAGACAAAAGTGTGAATGTTCATCTGAGCCTATGTAAGCCGTCTTGCAAGATCATGGGAAAATATCAATAGGGCACAAGGCAATGAATGACACTTTCTTGGGATTACCTTTTAGAAAATATCAGCCTTGCCTCTGACACCTGAGTGCTTTCTGTACTCAGTAAGATGGTGGCATGCAGAAACTCAAAGAAGTTGACATGTAATGCGCAAAATTCAAGCGTGGAGAGAAGAGGTAGGCATGAAGGACCACTTCTAGCTAAAAGCTATTGGCAACTGACAGATGCAGGAAGAGGGCACATTGTTCTTCTTAAAAGTGTGCCTTCTCGTTGTTTGACCATCTCTGATGGAAGGCCACGCATCCACGAGCATGTGGGCATTCTGAACTGTTCTTAATCTAGTGAAGGTGGTTGTGGATTTGAGAGGAATCAGCAGAAGGGTGAATATGATCAGAATACACCCAATGGAATTCTTAAATGTCTCGTAAATTTAGGGAGAAGAATCTTAAAAGGCTAGCAATATAAGAGACCCAATATAAATGAAATTAATAGTATGAAAAAACAAAGCAAAGATATAATAGAGGACATGAACTAACACACAATCTGATTATTTAATGAACCAATAAGACCATTTCTCTCAATATAATGAAAAAAGTAAAATAAGAAAGCTGGGGAAGTAGCTCAGTATAAAAACGGCTTTCCTGCCCATACAAAGCTATGTGTTCAATTTTTAATACCCAGGAAAACAGGATATAATGGATATAATGGCTATATAGTCTATAATACTAGAATTCAAGAGGCAGATGCAGCATAGATATAAAATTCAAGTTTGCCCTCAGCTTCATGGTAAGTTCTGGGCCAGGTCATTTGCAATTTAGAGGAACAAGACAAAAATCCTTTGAAATAGAATCAGATAGACTTTGCTTTGTTTTTTTGTTTTGTTTTGTTTTTTTGTTTTGGTTTTGGTTTTGGTTTGTTTTTTTTTTTTTTTTTTTTCAGATTATTTGTTTGTTATGGTTTTTTGAGACAGAGTTTCTCTGTGTAGCCTTGGCTGTCCTGGACTCCTTTCCTAAACCAGGCTGGCCATAAACTCACAGACATCTGTCTGCCTCTGCTTCTCTGAGTGCTGGGATTACACAGGTGTGCCACTGGGCTTGGCTAACAATTAGATATTTTAATGTAATTCTAGAAAGTGCCTGTAGTTGTTATGGTATGTAAATATTAGCAAAGCATCAAGACCAGATTTTTAAAATTTTTGAATAAATATATATGTCACAGAATGACAAAAATTAGAATGTAGAGAGTTCTTTTAAAGCCAGTTTTCATTATCTCAAAATAGTAACTAATAGTACTTGATAATATACGACTGCTCAAATTTCTGCACAATTAGCAATCTCACTATCAAAATTATGCAATGAGTCACTGAAAGTAAAATACAGAATAAAATTATGCACATTCTAAAATTTTGACTAGATTAAAAAATGTGCTAAAGAAAGAGGGAAAGTAAAACAGATATTAGCAATGTAGAAAATACCATTGTCTTTGTGGAGAATCCAACAAATTATAGACATGTATTGCTGGAAAACAGTAGACACCCTTGGCAAAACATATTTGATTAAGGGACAACATGAAAGAATCAATTGCATGATATATACTCACTAAGAGTGGATATTATCCCAACATAGAAGTTATCTGAGAAACTCCACCCAGACGGGGTTCGAGACAGATACTGGGACATGCAGCCAGACGTTGGGCAGAGCTTAGAGTTGTATGGAAGAATAGGGGGAAGAGTGGAAGGACTCGGAAAGGCCAGGAGCTCCACAAGAAGACCACTAAGGCTAGCAGATCTGAATCTGGGTGGCTGCACAAACTTCTGAACTAACCAAGGGCAACGCATGCAGAGTACCTAGGTCGCTCTGCTAAGACGTAGCTGATGGACAGACCATTCCTCATGTGTGTGGGGAGTGGGGAGAGAGGGGGACTGCTTCTGAATTGAACTCTGGTGCCTGTGATTTGATCAATACAGCTTGGTGGGACAGCCTTGTGGATACACAGAGGAAGTGGATGCAGGCTACTCTATGAGACAGTGGGGGAGGAGCTCCCACATCAGAATAAATTATAATAAATAAATATTTTTTAAGAAAAAAGTGAAATATAAAATATCAAAAACAGTGGTTGCTGGAAAGCAGTATTTAAATTGACTACTCTGTAAAACATGTTGATTAAATCACTCAAAAAATATGAAAGAGGTATCACTGTTAATAAAGAGCCTTTTGTACGGTCATGGAGAAAGAAAAAAGAAAAAGAAAGAAAGAAAGAAAGAAAAAAGGAGAGAGAGAGAGAAGAATCCCAGGTAGATTAATCCTTTCAATGACAAATGTCACAATTTTTTTTATTGATTTAGAGTACAGTCCATCTTCAGTTTTCTGTAATGGTCAGGCATGTGACACCATAGAAGTCCACATAGAAAAGGCACAAAAAAGCTGAGCATACAGACCTTGGAGCAGGAGACACAGCATAACATTCGAGGCTATATGGGGAAGCACTATAGTTTGGTTAAGAGATAGAAGAAGGGAGCAAGACAGCAGCCTCGATCACAGCATTTATCTTGGTTGGTAAGCTAAAGCAGGGCAGGGCTTGGCAAAGAGCACAGTGCAGTGAGTCTGAATGAGGCACAAAGGCACAACAGCTGTCTGTCATTTGGACCAGGTGGCTCTTGGTAATTGGATCAGAGGAAGTAAGTCTCTTGCACAAACCTAAAGAATGATCCCAGTGGAGCGCCTTGCTCTTTCTACATTTCCAAAGATCGTGCCAGATTCATCCTCAATACCAATTTTTCTGTTTCACTGACAAAACGGCTACTGATCACAGACATGCACTATTTCAAACCAATAAAGAGGCAACAATATCCCCATCTCTGATATGATTTGAAAATATACATCATACAAGCCTATGACTTTTACAATACCCTACAGAAGGAATTTTGCTTTCTTTCCTTAGCAAAAACCTGATCAATGAAATAAGTTCACAAAATTCATCCTATACTCAATGAATTAATATTTTTTAGGAAATCCATCCATTGCCTTATCCATGAAATCATTTTTTAACGAGTCTATATCTATATCTATAACTATACATATATATCTTTCCCTTTGTTGAACCTGATAAATATCTGATCGAGTCATAGAAAGAAAAAACCTGGCAAACCTTAAAATACAGATAAACATTCACTATGTCAAAAGGTAGTTGGAGGTCTTCAAAGGGTAATAACAGTACATCATGAACATAGAGCATACACAGAAGTAAAATGCATGTGGAGATCATAGGAAACAAGGACAGTGTACTACTTTTGTGAAGACAGATGAATAGCCAAAGACACCAGAACAAAATGTAGTAATAAATTCACAGTTGTGAGAATAAATGATTTTTAGAGTCACCAGGGAAATGGGGTGGGGAAAATACAGTGCTTTTAGCTAATTCTGCTCAGGTGTTTGGTGATCCACATACAGCAATAAAAATTCTACATTGCATATTATGTACATTATAAATATTCATAATAGAGCATTTAAACACATAATAGACCCAATGTTGTAAAATGAATGGGCTACTTAAGAAAAATTTCTTCCAAGTTGGTTTAAGTATAGGTTTCTTAGATTCAATATGAAAAGGACAATTCGTACAAGCACATCTTATTTGTGTGTCATGTACTGCTATGTAGAAAACACAGTTAGCTGGATGTTGAGACCATCCAGGACTGGATTGTTTTTAATTACAAACCATTCGCCTTCCCCTGCTAACTCTGGTACCGACATATTCTCTGCTTATTCACAGTACTCTAACATTCTAACATATCATCTAATTTTCCCATTGGGTATGACATTGATAAACATTAGAGGTGCTTGAGAAAATAGATGGATAAGCTGTATTTTTAAAAATCGCCTAGAACCAGACACAGGGAAGAATATATTAAACAAAAAACACAATCACACATCAGAGATAATATTGTATATGCAGTTAAACTAGGAATCTTAGTCTTTTGATCATTTCAAGCTCATTTGAAATCACATAACAATGATGTGTTGTTAATTAACATCGAGTCATGTGTCCAGCTCATAGGCTAAACTTCTTTATTGTGTTGTTTGGCATCTTTCTCATCCCTGCATTTCTAGAAAGAACATTTTTCTACAAAGTCTTACCCAGCAGATATCAGGCCACTTATCATCTGAACTGATGCATTATAATGCCAAACTGTATTCTCAAGTGACTGAAAAAAACTGAGACTCTGATATGTAAATCCAGATATAATGACCAATTTTTTTAAAGACCCATTGACATATTGGAGTATTTCACACGGATATTTGAATATGGAAGTCAAACAGCTAACATTTTGAATTGGAAAGAGGATATCTACAATGGCTCAAAGTCCTTTATCAGCAATTTTGTGCCAAGGAAGTTATTTGAGAGCTATAATGTTTGCAGCCTTTTCAGTGGCAATACCCAAAAGAGTCTAAACATACCTTTTGACCTAATTTTTAAAAGTAATATTTATTGTACTTAATGTGATTTTTAAAAATTTGCTCCAATGACAGCAATGCATATGAACACTCTGCTCACATATATGGCATTAAACAATATGCTATGAGTTATCTTTATAATGCTTGAAGTTCACATGCTGAAATAAATCTCATTCAAAATATTTCATTTGGGGGTACTGTGAGCCCACACAAACTCTCTACTTAGTGTGCATGCTAAAATTGCTGGTTAAGTAGGGAGCTAGGATGGTTTGTCTCGATGGCTAGTTGATTGAATTAGAAATGCAAGTGTGACTACACTTGCAAGCATTAAATTAGTAGAGGAGACCCATGCACCCTGATGTGGGTACACAACTCAATATACTAGACACCTGGGTTGAGCAAAAGACAGAAGAATGACTCTATAGCCAGGGTATACTCAGTCTACTTTGTGTGCTAGAGCCTTTAGTACTGGACCAAGCCAGTCATGGAGTAACTTTCCCAAACTGTTACAACAAAAAATGAACAGTCTCTCTTTTAAATTGTGTATGTATAGAGGGTGGGATGAGGGATTTGTGCCATTACAAAAATGTCCATCACCTACGGTATTTGTTTTTGTTTTTATCAAAACAAGAGTTTCTCTGTGTGATCCTAGCTGTCCTGGAACTTTTTCACTGCAGACCAGGCTGGCCTCACATTCAGAGATCTTGAGCCTGCTTCTTTACCATGAGTGCTGGGATCAAAGGCATGTAACACCATCACATGACATGATGAGAAAAAAATATTTAAGAATAATTATAATTAGGTAAGGTAGGCTTTCATTAGTAAATAGTGGGAACTGTTGCCATTTCATAGTTTTTCTCTGAAAGCAAGAACGCTACCACACTCTTACCATGAGAGAGAGAGAGAGAGAGAGAGAGAGAGAGAGAGAGAGAGAGAGAGAGAGAGAGAGAGAGAGAGACAGGAAAGAAACACTAACTTCTTGACAAAATTGAGTGTTCTTTTAGGAATTTATGGGTTTTTACTCCTGTGTTTAACTACGTGAACTGTGTTCTATTGTAAACATTCAAAACATTTTTTCTGCAGCAGTAATGAATAAAAACATTAGGCCACAAAACAGAGAATACAATTCTAGAAACTTTCGGGACCTTGTGGAGTAAAAATTCTCTCTTTACCCAGAACAAAATGGCCCACTGAGTGTGAAACTTTGCTCTCATGTGAGTGTTCTCTGTCTTCCTTACACTTTCACATGAGTTTAGAGTAGCAACCGTTCTGAATTAAAGCATCCTCAACACTCTGACCAAGTATCAGCCCACACCCAGCCGCCTGTCAAATCATTTACCCATGCTAAAACACATCATGCTAGTCAGCTGTGTGAGCTGGAGAGGGAATGAAGTTCCAGACATGTACCAGCAAGTCTCAAAAACTAGACTTTGCAAGTACAAACAAACCTAACTTTAAACACTCTGTTATTATGCTTACAAATAAAGCATTTGTTTTCAAAATAATTTTGATTTTTGAAGAACTGGTGCACGTAATACAGGGTTTTCCTACAAACATTAGCAGCATCTAAACTGCTCTGGTGTTTTTGCTCCATCTTACATCACTGTGGGATCTGTGTCAACAGCAACAGCAACAGCAACAACAACCAGTGAAGATTAGGGCATTAGTATGAACTCCACACTTGAACCGCCATTGTTTCCCAGTGATTCCCCTTATTTGTTCTGGCTATCTGGGAACTACACGTTGTGTAGCTGTTCCATCTACTTAGTTTATTTATTTGTTTACTGCTACTGTCTGGGAGCCTTGTCACAGTTTGTACAACTTTGACATATAAGCAAGTAATATTGAGGGAATTTATAGGACATCCCTAAAACCAAAGTACCTTAGGTTATAAATCTTCTGGGAAGAGGACTAAAAAGGTCGAGTGCTGTTTTCATTACAACATTCCTGGAGGAGGATTTCATACTGCCTGATAGACTAATCTTGCCCATTTATCTAAAAGAATGGGTGGCATGCCTCTCAACTATTTTTTTCCTCTTCCTATCACAGATTGTTCCTCAGAAATGAATTGTTACATTTTCTTTGTTCTCAAGAGTACCCGAGAGTGGTTTAAACACAGGGGCTTCTGGGAAGCAAATGAATTTTTATTGGACTTTGAGAAGATTTTTTATGTAGATTAACTGTCTATTGTCATTTATTTCTGTTTTAATGATATTGTTTTAAATTTTAGTAGTTTCTCTCTCTCTCTCTCTCTCTCTCTCTCTCTCTCTCTCTCTCTCTCTCTCTCTCTCTCTCTCTCTCTCTCTCTCTCTGTGTGTGTGTGTGTGTGTGTGTGTGTTTGTGTGTATGTGTGTATGTAAGCACTGGTGCCAACAGAGGCTAGAAAAACTCCTGAATCTGCAGTTAATGTTGATAGTAAGGTGCCCGACATAGGTGCTGGGAGTTGAATTCAGCTCTTTTGTAAAAGTAGTGTGTACATACATTTTACTTCAAATCCAGTTCTCCAAATGGCTCCAGCCCTTGTATTTTTAAAATATATTTTATTAATTTATTCATATTATATCTCAATTGTTAGCCTAGCCCTTGTATCCTCCCATTCCCCGGTCCCTCCCATTTTTCCCTTACTCCCCACCCCTATGACTGTGACTGAGGAGGACCTCCTCCCCCTGTATATGCTCATAGGGTATCAAGTCTCTTCTTGGTAGCCTGCTATCCTTCCTTTGAGTGCCACCAGGCCTCCCCACCCAGGGAACGTGGTCAAATAAGGGGCACCAGAGTTCGTGTGAAAGTCAGACCCCGCTCTCCACTCAATTGTGGAGAATGTCCTGTCCATCGGCTAGATCTGGGTAGGGGTTCGAAGTTTACTTCCCATATTGTCCTTGGCTGGTGCCATAGTTTGAGCAGGACCCCTGGGCCCAAATCTGCCCAACATAATGTTCTTCTTGTAGGTTTCTAGGATCCTCTGGATCCTTCTATTTCCCCATTCTCCCATGCTTCTCTCACCTAGAGTCCCAATAGGATGTCCTCTCCTCTGTCACACTTTCTTGGTAAGTGAAGACTTTTATGGGACATGCCCCTTGGCCTAGTGTCCAGATATAAGTGAGTATATACCATTTTACTCTTTCTGCTTCTGGGTTAACTCACTCACTATGATCATTTCTAGTTCAATACTTAAAGAAATGCTCAACTTCTTTAGTCATCAGGGAAATGTAAATCAAAACAACTCTGAGGTTTCATCTTACACCCATCAGAATAGCTAAGATCAAAAATTCAAGTGGTAACACATGCTGGTGAGGATGTGGAGAGAGAAGAGCCATTGTATTTTTATTCATTTAATGACATTATAGCAACATAATCATGCTTCTACTGTATGCTATTTGTTATCAATATTAATTATGTTCTCTGTTGATATTGCTTGAATCTTACAGTTCTTGCTATTTTAAATTTATTTTTATTTGACCTATGTGCTTTTGACTGTCCTTCTGTCTTTCTCTCTCTGTATGTGTGTGTATTTCTGTCTCTCTCTTCCTATTTCTATATTCCAGTTATATACTCTTCCGTATTCATTTTATCTCACTCTTACAACAAGTCATTTCTCCAAAGAGTCCTAGCTCCTTTTTTTTTTTTTTTTTTTTTTTTTTTTTTTTTTTTTTTTTTTTTTGGTTAATTGTACTTAGAAATTAAAATGTTGGCACACAAAACACTTGATTGACTCTGAGATTCCATTACTTCTAGGTCTTTTTAAGCTGAGATAATTAAGCAAAAAAATTCAACTTCACATATATATTCACACATCTATAATTATATTTGTCATTGCCTTGCTAATGGTATCCGTAACATCCTCCTGTATGTGTTAATTGGACATGAGCTCACACTGGTATCTCCAGCTGTAATGCAGCATTATGAACTTAATTCTTCCTTCCTGTTAATCTGTTGCTTTCCTCTCTGGCAGTGAGAATTTTTATGGCAAGAATCCACCATTCACTAAATTGCCCATGCCAATACTCATAGACTCAATTTCTAATCTTATTTTGTATGCTATGTTTTTTAATGTTTAAGGATTTCATAGATTTACATTGTGTTACAATCAAATCCATCCTCACTTCCTCTCTTTCAATCTTCCCTCCTGTTTTTTTTCACAACTATTTCCTCTCAATCTCATTTGATCTTTAACCTATATAGTAGTGCCTGTAGGTGTATTCATATCGGATCATTCCCAGAAACTGTCTTGCTCTGATAATGGTGCCAGCTATAGGTTTCATCTTATAAAGAAGGACTTAAATCTATTCAGAAAGTTTGGCTTCTTTCTTTTTTGTTTGTTTGTTTTTTATATATTTTATTAATTTATTCATATTACATCTCAATGGTTATCCCATCCCTTGTATCCTCGCATTCCTCCCTCCCTCTCATTTTCTCCTTACTCCCCTCCCCTATGACTGTGACTTAGGGGGATTGCCTCCCCCTGTATATGCTCATAGGGTATCAAGTCTCTTCTTGGTAGCCTGCTATCCTTCCTCTGAGTGCCATAACAATCATGGCACTATTTTTGCCACACATAAGCTTTACACACACTCACACATGTAAACAAAACCAAAAATCTTTTTCCTAATTTAGCTGATGAAATTTACCCTTCTTCTTGACCTGGAGATTGACTGTTTCTACTATTAGACATATGTTTCCATCCTGTTGAGCGTGCTTTAAATACAATGGCTTTACATACTGATGGCTGTCAGAGCCGTCAGTAACAGTCAAGACATAAATGCTAGTATGATACTCTTAAGGAAAAGGCGGACATCCTGGTAGTTGTTGAAATCCATTTTTTAAAGCTTTCACTCTCAATAACATTTAGAGAAAGACCCTTGACGGGTGCTTAAGTTTAGATGGCACAACCCGATTGTGGTCCTCAATGGAGAAGGCATCATTGAGGCATTAATGGGGGCACATGACTGATACTCAATGTGGAGACATGATTGCTGTACTTATCAGGGGATATTACTGTGGTATCCAAATGGGACATGATCATGCTGCTCACTGGGGAGACATGATTGATTTTAAGAATAAGCAGGCTACCAAGATGATAATTGATAGTCTATGACCAAATAGTGGGGGAGGAGGGCCCCCTCAGTCATAGACCTAGGGGAGGGGAATAGGGTGAAAGTGGGAGGGAGGGAGAAACAGGGGGGTAAAAGTGAGGAGAAAACAATTTAGATGTAATATGAATTAATTAATTAATTAATAATAAAAAAGAAGACATCGTTATGACACTCATGGGACCCATGATTGTGGTACACACAGGGGGGATTTGTTATTCTATTAAGAGGACACTACAGACATGTTTTTGCTTTGGGAACATGAAGGAGCTTAAGTTCACTTGTGCACATAACGAGCTAGCAGCTGTCTACTTACCAATGTGTTCAGCACTTTGGTCATAAACAAGTTTCTGGGTCAATTTTTTTTTTCAAATTTTCAAATTTATTTAAAATATACTTAAATCATTTCCCCTCATGTTCACCCATTCAAACTCCTCACATATTCCTCCATCATTCCCTCTCACCCATGACCTCTATTGTTACATATGTACATACACATATATGTGCATAAATATGCAACTACAACTGTTGAGCCTATTAACTGTTGCTGTTATGTATTTACATTCATGACTAAGCACTTACTAGTCAATAAACAATTGGGGGTTCTCATTCCTGAGAAAGACTGTTCCCCTCTCTTAGCCGTCTTTGGTTGTTTAGGTGGGAGACCCCAGAAGATCTTACCCTTCCGGAAATGTATGTCTACTGGTCTAGGCTTGTGTTTGTTTAGGCTTTTTCCAGGCAGCCACACTGTTGAGACACCTATTCTGTATTTGTAGGAGACATAGTCTTATGGCTGACTTCCTGGGCCTCTGGCTCTTACAATTTTTTTATGTCCCCTTTCCCACAATGTTCCCTGAGACTTGGGTGCCAGAGTCGTGTTGTTGTGTTGAGGTGGTGGGGAATCTGTGGTCAGCGGATCTCTCCATTTTGACCTGTTGTGGGATTTTGTAATAGTCTTCATCTGTTGCAAAGAAAAGCTTCTTTGATGAGGGTTGAGAGCTACGCTTTGGGTATAGGACAAGTTCTAGAATGCTTTTAGAAAATATGCTTATTTTGTATAGTGACAGCAATAGGCTCTCTCCTCAGATCCATGGCTTTACTATCTCTTTGGAACTGGCTATGTTTTAGGTTCTAGGCATGCTCTTTCATGCTGTTCAGAGGGCCTTCATCCAATCATACAGCTTTCTTGTATTGTAAAGATATGAGTGCACCTATTGTACCTCTGGGCACATCTTACTATGCCTTCCATTATGTTTCCTTTTCTCAGCTGCATGCGGAGCATCTTCTGGAAATATGAGGCTGGACATTAGGGAGGAGGCACCCACATCAAATGTCTGGAGTTTTGGTGCTCAAAATACATTGTGTCTCCAGCAATAGAGGATTGCCTTCAGTCTTTGAAAGGCAAACTAGGGTTACATTAACAGAATGTGTTGGGCTAGGGAGGAATCTGTTGTAATCCACTGAGTAAGAACTGGAAAGGAAGTTTCTCTCCCCATGTACTGGGTTTTGTTTTTTGTTTTTTGTTTTTTGTTTTTTGTTTTTTGTTTTTTGTTTTTTTTGACAGATAGATTATGGCTTTTAAAGGGAGCATTGTCAGTCTAAGTAGCATTACTTCACTTAAGACGTGTGTGTGTGTGTGTGTGTGTGTGTGTGTGTGTGTGTGTGTGTGTGTGTGTACACAAGCTACTATGCATTATAGATAATTTTAGATAACTATAAAGCAATTTGATTCCTCGGAGCTTTTTCAAATATCTTTACTGCTATTTGTCATTCCTCCCTCTTCATTTAAAACTCCCCTCCTGTTTTGTTTTGTTTTTTTCGTTCCCCCTTCCTGTTACTTATAGCCCACTACTGTTTTTAAGTCCTGCAGTGTTTAATGTTTTACTGTTTAGACAGCTGGAGCTAAGACACCAGCTAATAGAAACTTCAGATCAGGATGTACAGAAAGATGTTTGTTTTCTCCTCCTAAGAAATGCACACAATCTGATCTTCATATTTGCCGAGTGACATACATGCAGAGAAAGATGCACAGGCAGGTGACTGCTGCCTATACAGCTGCGACTATTTTATTATAAATGCTCTCTGCTTCAGCTTTTCAATTCTCTAGAGGGCTTTGAGCTGCTGAGCTGCAGCCCAGTGACTTGCAAGGTCCTATAATCCTTTTATGGTTTAAACAACAGGAAAGCACAATCATTTTAAATTGAAATGTTTGAACATATATTTCCTTTAAGCTAAATAAAATTACCACTCACCAGGAATTGAATTAGCTAAAAATGCATACACTCTTGGGGATAATTGTTACTGAGTAATATTTTAAACAGTGCTTAAAATGTCCTTATATTACTAATAAAAGTCAGTCAGCCTGAAATAAAAGCTTGAATAAGCCACTAACTACCTATGACTAACTTACTTTTAGTAAATATTTTACTAGGGTTTTTTTTTAAACATTTACTGCCTTCCTTTTTTCTTCTATATATGCAGACCATGATTTACCTAAGTCTTAAGAATTCAGTGAGGATCAAAGAGGTGGTTATATAAACTGCATTATGAATAGGATCAGTGTCCTTTAATATATGAAAATTATAAGTTTACTTATTACATATTAGTCAGCTGATTTTATACACAATATGAAACTTGGAAACCGCCAATACTCCCCATTATGTTATATTTTAATTTTGTTTAATAAGCCTTCATCCCTCCTTGTGGTGGAACTACCATCAGAAGAAAACATTTTCTTCTTTTCATATTCAATACATACACCTAAAATACTTATACTCTTGGATGTGGACAATAAGAGCTGCTTAATTTAAAACCATCATCTCCTAGTTTCCAACTTCACAGGTACATTTCAGGCAACAGAGAAAAGGAGGCAATTCCTCAATGAAAGCTATCATTTTCCAGCTGCAATCCTGATAAGTATGATAGCAATTTCAATTTCTGGATAAATATTACTTCTCAAAGAAAATGCAGTAATGCTGTTTCCTGTGAAATTGTACATAAAGTGTACATCAAGAAATTACTTAGTAACTTCATGGGACATTATGGAGGGGTCGTCTGTGGGAAGCGACTGGCCAGATCCTAGTATATCGGGTCCCTGTGGGTGAGACTTGAGACTACACAAAAGACATCCATCCCTTCCATGTGATTCAACAGCTGTCATCCGGGAAGTGTGCATGCTAGGTCTTGACCATGCTGAGAAATAAAGTGTTACTGTTTAACAGAACCAAAGCAGTCTGTTACAAACTAAATGACTAAAGAGACAATGCCTTGTTCAATTACCTTTCATTCTCTTGTTTTGATTGTCATTTCTGAAGGCTTATAGCCTCTGTCTGCTAACCTAGGCCTAGTGCTAGACACTTCTAGCCTCCATATAATCTAATCTAGGCCTAGAATGCTTTCAGCCCTCTGACACTTATTGCTGAATGAACTCAGCCTTCTTAGCTCTTTCTGAGTTCTGGGTGGCTGGCTCAATTCAGCTGTTTTGGCTCAAACTCCTCTCCAAGCAGGCTGGTTTAACCTGGCTGCTCTCAGCTTCTGACTTTTTGCTCTGCTTGGCCTCAAAGTAACTCTAGCAATCTGTTCTAACCCTCTGGCTCCTTCTCAGACTTGTTCTGTCTTCATCTGCGCCTAGGTTGTTCTTTCTTCAATCTTTCCCTCTAAATTTCTCCCAATACAAACTGTCTCTGAATTCCAAAAAGTGAACTGCCACAAGCTTGACTCCATTGTGCTGCCTCCCAACTGACTCTCAATTGAGCTCCCTGAACAGCACTCTGACATCTGCATGTCTCTGTCTCCTGAAATTTGCTTTATACCAAGCTGGCCTTGAACTCAGAGATCAGCTTGCCTCTGTCTTTTCATGTTAAAGGAATGTCTGTATTCTAGCCATATGTCCATGTTGGAGGATTAAAATTAGTCTACAGTGTTTTCCATCTTACATGTAAACAGTAATGCTTCCCACAGGTTTAGTACTCTCCTAATCATTATTAATAAAGGTTTTTATCCCAGTCAGGCATGGTGAGAAGCCTGTATTCCTAACTCGGGAGGCAAAAAACAAGTAGATCTCTCTAGCTCGAGGCCAGTCTGTTATACATAATAAGTTCCATGTTAACTATGTAGAGAGACCTTGTCTCAAACAAAGCCTAAAAAAATAATTAAAAATTATCGAGAAAAAAAATCAAACAGCAGCAGTAGTCCTCCAGATAGATATATGGGCATATTGGCAGTTTAGTCCATGCTAATATATGAATCTTCATTGTGTTAAAGGCATGGCCACCAAGCCCTGTGATTTCTGCTACTCAATCCCGTGAATCCTAAAAGGTAGGACTTAATGAAGTTATGTCAGGTGGAGGATGTCATGCCTTGAAAGGACACTGAGAGTCTGCTTCTTTGCTTCTCCGGCTTCCATCTCAGTACAAGTTAAATAGTCCTGTTTTGTACTCACTGCTGTAATGTTCTGCCTAGTGTCAGGTCCTAAAATTATGGAGCCATAGACAGGAAGCTTGAGGAAAATAAAACTTTGCTTATTTATAATAGCAGCAAGAACAAAAAACTTATTAGCAACAAATATAGTAAGGAAAAAAAAAAGCCTTTAGTAAGTAAAGCAGGCAGGCCAACTGCAGAACTGCATAGCCCCTTCTGCTACCCTATATTCAATCCTCAGTCACATCCCCAGCTCTTTAACAGAAACCTTGAACCAGCCTCGCTTCCTCCCCATAGACTGCATCTACATTGGATCCCACAGATCTGTACTTTCCACCTAATTACTCTATCCAGGTTCTCAGCTCCATCAGACTCTCCCTGGGAACCAACAGACATGACTACAAGGAAAGCAGGTGGCAAAGTTACATATCCTCACCTCCCGTTCCATTCTCCAAGACCCATGCCCTTGTCTCATCATCAGCTCTGCATCAGGATGCCCTCTCCCAACCTGACCTCTGGTGGATCCCACAGATCTTCCCTTCCTTCCATCAATACTTTATCCCAGTCCTCAGTTCAGTAGTGACTCCCAGACATCCATTAAGCCATTCCTGACAGGAACCAGGTAGGCTAATAACAGGTCTACCTCTCCCTCTGCTCCTCCAAGTTAGCTCCTTAGTTACACCCACAGCTCTGCCAGGGCACAGGTGCTTCAGCTTCCTTCCTGGCTGGCATCCATTCCCAGTGGATTATGTGGGGCTTCCTCCTTTAAACTTCCTTCCCCCTACTTCTTGGGTTTTTCCAGCTCCCTGTTCCTTCCAACAGGTACTCCTTGGGAACTCACTAGCAACTTTGACTAGGTAAATGAGTATGTTAATTGCAGATCCTTACCTCTCCCTCCGTTTCTTTTCTTTTCCTTTTTTTCTTTCTTCTTCTTTTCTTTTTGTTTTTGTTTTTGTTTTTGTTTTTCTGAGACAGGGTTTCTCGGTATAGCCTAGACTGTCCTGGACTTGCTCTGTAGACCAGGCTGCCTGGAACTCATAGCAATCCACCTGCCACTGCCTCTCGAGTGCTGGGATTAAAGATGTGCACCATCACCTCTTGACTTCTCCCTCCATTTCTTCAGTCTAAACCCCAAGTCTCATTCATAGCTGTGTATCAGATGTTCTCTTACCAGGCTCATTCTGAAACTCAGATCCCAATAGCCAGAAAGATTTTATCTGGAATCTTGATTGCCCATAATTACCAGGATCTCCAAAAATTTTCACACAGCCGCCACACCCTAAGAACAAGAATGAGAACAGAAGCCAAGGAACAAAACACCTATAAACAAATACAAGAACGCATATCCTCACCTAGAATTATAATTATCCTAATACCAGATGCTTAGATGCAAACATAATAACACTATCAATAGCAGCCAGAACAATACGTCTCCATGAGAGCCCAGGGACACAATTGCCAGGAATTGTAGACAATTATAAACCCTTAATATTCCAACATAATTGAAACACAAATAAAAGACCTTAAAATAACATTTATGAATATGATAGAGGTTCTTAATGAGGTAACAAACCAACCCCTAAAAGAATTAAATGAAAACAAAACAAAAGAACAGTGGAATGAAATTAATAAAACCATGAAAGACCTGAAAATAGAAACAAATTCAATAAAGAAACCCAAAAGTTAGATATATCTAAAAATACAAAATAAAGAAACTTGAACAGCAACCACAGAGGTAAGCTTCATTATGATGATATAAGAGATGGTAGAGAGAATATAAAGTACTGAAGATAGGATGAAAAAAGAGATAGGTACATTAGTCAAAAATGAAAAATATAAAAAATTTATGACACAACACATCCAGGAAATCTGGGTCACCATGAAAGACCAAATCTAGGAATAATAGGAATAAAGAAAAAGGAAGATACCTAGGTCACAAGAATAAAATTTTTTAACAAACTCATAGAAGAAAATCTTCTCAACATAAAGAAGATGCCTATAAACTATAAAAGGTGTATAGAACGCCAAATAGATTACACTAGAGAAGAAATTCCTCTCAAACAACATATAATAATAATAATAATAATAATAATAATAATAATAATAATAATAATAATAATAAAAGTACAGTACAAAGAACATTAAAATTGCAAGAAAAAGACCAAGTGACATATAAAGCTGGACCTATTAATTAGAATTACACTAGACTTCTCAGTGGAGACTCTAAAAGGCAGAAGAACTGGAAAGATGTGCTGCAGATGCTAAGAGACCACAGATACCAGTAGATTATTGTAGCCAACAAAACTTTTTATCATTGTAGATGCAGAAAATAAGAAATTTTATGATAAAGTCAATTTTAGACAATATTTGACGAAAAATCCAGCCCTACAGAAGGGTCTACAGGTTAAACTCCAATATGGAGGATATCTACAGGCAAACAATGACAGGGAATAAATATCCCCAGGCAAGCAAATAACAAGATAACGGGAGTCAACAAACACTGGTCATAGCAAACAAAGACTGAGAGAATAGATATAAAACTGGATCCATCTTTCTGCTGAATCCAAGGAACACACATCAAGAACACAGATATATATGACCTTAGGAAAAAGGGTAGGAAACGGATATTGCAAGCATGTTGGCCTAAACTTGATGGTATAGCCACTTAAACATCTGATTAAATAGACTTAAAACTAAAGCTAATCAGAAGAGATATAAAAGGACACTACATATTGATGAATCAATGGAAATATCCACCAATATTTTAATCCAATTCTTAACATCTATACCTAAAGCACAAAAGCATGAAATTTTGAAAAAGAAACACTACTATAGCTTGCATTACATATGAGATACTGATGCTGATAGTACGAGGCTTCACTGTCTCACTCTTCCCAATAGATAGGCCATAAAAATGAAAACTATACATAGAAACCCTGAACATAGAAGACAATATAACCCAAAAGTCCTAATAGATATTTGCAGAACACTTCACCCAAACACAAGGATATGCTTTCTCAGTACCTCATGGAACTCTCTCCAAAACTGAACACATACTCAGGCATAAAGCCAGCCACAACAGACACACACACACACACACACACACACACACACACACACACACACACACACACAAATCAAAATAATTCCCTGCATCTTAGCTGGGCACCACAGAATAAAGCTGAGTATCAACAACAACTGAAGCAGCAGAAAAATAACTTTCAAGCTCACGGAAACTTAACAACTCTCTACTAAATGGAAAATTGGTTAAGACAGAAATAAGGAAGAAATAACAGGCTTTCTAGATTTGAATGAAAATGAATACACAATATACAAAATCTTATGGGGCTGAATAAAGTCAGTTCTAAGAGAAAAGTTGATGAGCGACTATATAAAATGTTGGAGAGATTGCATATTAGCAAAGTAACAGTGTACCCGAGAATCCTATGGGGGAAGGAGGTGGAAGAAGAAATCACACTCAAAATAGGTTCACAGGAAGGAATAATCAAACTTAGGACTGAAATTAATAAAATTGAAATAAACAAACACAAATTATAAAGAATCAATAAAACAAAGTTGATTCTTTGAGAAAAATCAATTATAATGACAAACTGCCTCCAAAATTAACTAAAAGGCAGAAAGAAAATATACAAATTAACAAAATTGGGAACAAAAAGGTGGGCATAACAACAGAAACCCAGGAAATCCAGATAATCATAAGGACATACGTAAAAAGAAATGCAAAAGCCACCAAATTAGAATGTTTAAAATAAATAGACAAGGATAGCAGGCTATGAAGAAGAGACTTGATACCCTATGAGCATATAAAGGGGGAGGAGGTCCCCTCAGGCACAGTCATAGGGGAGGGGAGTAAGGGGAAAACGGTGGGGGAGGGAAGAATGGGATGATACAAGGGATGGGATAACCAATGAGGTGTACCAAGAATAAATTAATTAAAAAAGGAAAAAATAAATAGACAAATTTCTCAATATAAAACTTATTTAAAAATTTTCTCAATATCAAGCTTAAATCACAATCAATGAGCAATTTAAACAGATCTATCACCTCTGGTAAAACAGAAGCAGTCATAAAAAAAGTCTCCCAAGGAAAAATACCCAGCAACAAATGATTTTAGTACAGAATTTTACTAGTCATTCAAAGAAGAGTTAATACAAACATTTCATAAATTATTCCACAAAAATAGAAACAGAAGAAATATTGTCCAATTTGTTTTACTAGGCCATAGTTACCTTGATATACAAACAACATAAAGACTAAATAAAGAAAAGTATAGAACAACTTTCTTTGTGAACATAGATGCAAAGTTAATTAATAAAATACTTGCAAACTGAATCCAAGAATATATCAAAATGATCATCTACCATTATGAAGTAGAGTTCATCCCAGAGATACAGGGATGGATCAACATATGTAAATAGATAAATAAAATTCATCATATAAATAAACTGAAACACAGAAAACACAAGATCTTCTCATTAGCTGCTGAAAGGGCATTTATTAGAAACTAACATGCCTTCATGATAAAAATCCTGGAGAAATTAAGGATACAAGAGCCATACTTCAACATAATAAAGATAGTTTACAGCAAGCCCATGGGTAACAGCAACTTAAATGCAAATAATCTCAAGTCAATTCCACTACATTCAAGGGAAAGACAAAGTTTCCACTCTCTCCCTATATACTCAATATATCTCTAGAAGTTTTGTCTAGAGACAACAGGAGATCAAATGGATAAAAATTGGAAAGGAAGAAGTCAAAGTATTTCTATTTGCAGATGATATGAGAGTATGTATAAGTAACCCAAAAAATTCCCATCAGGAAATTTCTATAGCTGACAAATACTTTCAGCCAAGTAGCTAGATACAAAATTAATAACAACAACAACAACAACAACAAGAACGTGACCTTCCTATCTACAAACAATAAATGGGCTAGGAAGAAAATGAGAGAAACAACACCTTGACAATAGCCACAAATATTATAGAATATCTTCTTTGAGTAACTCTAACCACTCAAATGGAAGACCTGCATGTCAATAAATAACTTTGAATCTTAGAAGAAAGAAATTGAACAAATATCAGAAGATGGAAATGTTTCCCATACTCATGGATAAATAAGATTAACATAATAGAAATGGCCACTTACTTACCAAAAACAATCTACAGATTCAACACAATCCTCATCAAAATCCCAGCATAATTCCTTACAGATTTTGAAAGAACAAGACTCAGCTTTATATGAAAAAACACACACAAAAAAAAAAAAAACCCAAAAAAATGAGGATAGCTAAAAGAATCCTGTATGATGATACAAGAGCTGCTGAAGGTTTCAACGTCCCTTGACTTTTAGATTATTACAATGTTCTTTTAATTAAGACAGCATGATCTTGGCACAAATTAAAGACATGTTAATTAATAGAATTTAATTGAACCCAGATGTAAATCACACATTTGTGTATGTCTGTTTTTTTTTTTTTAATTAGAAACAGATTTATACAAAAATGTCTTGTAAACAAAAGGGAAAGGGTTATTTTCTGTACAAAATATGCAGGCTTTCCTCTCTTTCTCCTTTAATGATCTGTAAGATGCATCATATTTTGGGCATTTTCAAAAGGTGAAAACTGTATAAAAAAAATAAATATCCTATGTACAAACACACACAGGCCAATCCGAGGTTAGAGGCGTCACTTGTTCCAGCAGCCTTGGACTGGTAAGCCATCCTCTCCCAGTGGGCAGGGGGCGTCCAGTCCAGGAGCTCCTTGGTCCCCCTTATCCCCTTTAGGTCCCCTAGAGCCTTTCTTCCCCCTTTCCCCCCGGTTTCCTTTGTCTGGTTTTTTATAAAGAGGACAGAAGTACACACTGGTAAAAAAGGATATTCAAAACAATATTGTTGGGGAAACTAGATGATTCCATGTAGAAGTGTACAAAGAGATCCATACTTATTACCTTGCCAGAAATTACCTTCAAACTGATAAGACCTAAATATAAATAAAGATAATCTGAATCTGATAGAAAAAAACCTGAGGAATAGCTTTAAATACGTCGACTTAGGAGAAGACTTTCAGAAGAGGCAATACAATTAATAAATGGAAACTCAAGAAAATGAGGAGCTTCTGCATGGAGAATGACACTCTCATTTGAACAAAGCAGCAGCCAAATTTTGTTCATAAACTACACATTCAACAAAGGACTAATATCCAAAACATATCAAGAACTCAATAAATTAGATACCGATTCTGTACTAGAAGCTTTGTTTGTTGACGTAAGATGGCTGAATGGGACTCTGTCTCCCCCATTATTTGGTGATTTTATTTAGATCATCTTCATATATGTATATATTTTTAGAAAGTTTCAAATAACCCAATTTTAAAGTGGGGTACAGATCTAAACAAAGAATTCTTAACAGGTGAAACATAAATGGTTGAGAAATTCTCAGAGAAATATTCGACAGCCTTAGCTATGAAGGAAATGCAAATCAAAACTACTTTACAATTTCATATTACACCTTGTAGTATGGCTAAGATCAACAACTCAATTGATAGGTAATGCTAACAAGGACGTGGACTAAAAGAAGATGGTGGAAGTCAAAACTCTAACAGCCTCAATGACTATTAGTGTGATGATTCCTCAGAAGATAGGGATTGACCTACTTTAAGATTTAGATATATCTTGTAGGTTTCTAGGACCCTCTGGATCCACCTACTTCCCTATACCCTATATTTTTCTCACCTAGAGTCTCAATAGGATGTTCTTACCTCTATCCCACTTTCCTGGTAGGTGCAGATTTTCATGGGACCTGCCCCTTGGGCTAGTGTCCAGTTATAAGTAAGTATATACCATTTGAGTCTCTCTGCTTCTGGGTTAGCTCACTCATTATGATCATTTCTAGTTCAATCCATTTGTCCACAAATTTTGGCAGCCATCATCAAACCCCTACCCAGATCTAACCAAGGGACAGAACATTCTCCACAGTTAAGTGGAGACTGGGAACTGACTTTCACAGGATCTCTGGTGCCCCATATTTGGCCATGTCCCTTTGTTGGGGAGGCCCAATGGCACTCAGAGGAAGGATAGCAGACTACCAAGAAGAGACTTGATACCATAGCACCATATTCAGGGGGAGGAGGTCCCCCTTGGTCACAGTCATAGGGAAGGGGGATTGGGGTGAAAGTGGGAGGGAGGGAGGAATGGGAGGATGTATGGGATGGGATAGAAAATGAGATGTAATGTGAATTATTTTATTTTTCAATAAAAATGTGTTAAAAAAAGATTTAGATATATCACTTTTTGTCATATACCCAAAGGATATTTCATCCTACCACTGAGAAACTTATTCAACCATATTTATTGCTGCTCTATTCAAAATAGACAGAAACTGGAAAAAGTCTCAATGACCAGAAAAGTCAACTGCTTAAAAAATTTCATGACATTTACAGGCAAATGGACAAACTAGTGGGGAAAACGAATATCCTGAATGAGGTGTCCAAGACTCAGAAAGATTAATATGGTATGTATTGGCTTTTATGTTGATATTAGCTATGAAGACAATGATAACCAAGCTACAATACGTAGACCCACAGAAGGTAGGTAAAGAGTAAGGTACTAGACAGACCAGATAGTCCTCCTTACTTATACAAAATAGAATATATAGCTATAGATAGATAGGAGGTGGTGTCTACAATAGGAGGGTTATGTAGAAAGAAGCAGGAAGAGGGGGTGGTAGGCAGGAATACTTGGAGAAACACCTATAATTAATGGGCATTTGAGGAATAGTAAGGAAATTTCATATAGGAGGTACCTCCCAAAATGTATACAGACCTAAAGGGTATCAAAATGTAAAATCTCCAAGTAACAGATGAGGGTTGGGGGACAGCATCCCAACTTTTCATCTCTTTTCATCAAACAAAGCTTTCAAGCCGGAGACTTGGTTAAATCTACTTGAATTGCTGGCCAAAGGGGCCCCACAGGAATCCCCAAGCCACCCAAGCTGTTGTCAACACAATAGGTTACTCGCCAGAAACTGACAGAGAAGTCCCTTAGTTGAAAACAACATCTACACAACTCATTAAAAATTAAGTTGTTGAGTGGGTGCCTACATAGTTCTTTCACTTTTATGTTCCAGCATCTATAGTACAGCAATATATACTCTGCCTGCTCTCAAAAGAAAAACACTAACAGCAAGTCAGATACAAACCCTTTATATACAATGCTGTCCTACCTGCAAGATACATTAAAGCAACTTGTGGCACAAAGCTTGTGGAAATATGAAACCAATACTGATTTGTCTTGATGCCCACTCCATGAGAGTGGTTGGGTGACCAAGAACCTGAGATACCCCAGGGACCTAGAGTAAAACTAAATAACGGTGATATAAAAAATGAAAAATAATGTAGTGATTAAATGACTCTTAGTGACAGTCTGCTATATTCATAGATCAGTGACCTGCTCAGCCATCATCAGATAAACTGCTCTTTCAGCAGATGAGAACAAATACAGAGACCCCCAGCAGCCGTTACACAGAGAGTGAGACATTCAATGCTAAATGAGATGTCTCTGTTACATCCTTCCTGTTGGAGCTCTGAGAATCCTGCAGAAGAGGAACAATAAGGAAGGTAAGTACCAGTGTGGGGTAGAGGGGATGGAGGATTCCAAGAAAATAAAACCCTCTAAACCAACATAAATAAAGCTCATCTGAACTCCAACACTGAAGCAGCAAGCACAGGGCCTGCAAAGGTCTACACTAAGTCCTCTCTGCACATGTATTCTATCCTCCAGTATAGTGGGTTTGTGGGGTTTTTAAGTGTGTTAAGGAGTGGGTCTCTGATTCTTGCACCTCCTCTTGAGATATTTTTCTTTCTGTTGATTTGTATTGCTCTACTTTGTTGAGGCAGTTTTTGTTTTATCTTTTATTGTGTTATCTTTTCAAAAATGACAGAAGGAAGGAAGAGAAAAAAGGAAAGAAGGAAGAAGGAAGGGAGGAAGGAAACCTAGCCACTAGGATAGAGGCTAACTATTGAAGAGTCACTTAACACCTCCTGGAAGAGGAAGAATCAGTACTCCCCCCCAATAGAGTGAAATTGGGTATATCAATGACTCCAAGATGGGCCTTATTATCAGGGTATTTGACCAAAATATAATTGAACATCACATTTCTGTGTGTGTATATATACTTTCATTTGGTTATAATTTGGTTTTTTGTTTTGTTTTGTTTTGTTTTGAGATTGTTTGTTCTTTTAAAGATCAACTGAATGTTGGGTGGCTAGGGAGGTGGATAGGATTTGGAAGACCAGCGGGGGGGGGCAAGAGTATTATCAAAATGTATTTGAATTTGAAAATTGTTTTGAGTATAATAATAATAATAATAATAATAATAATAATAATAATAATAATAATAATATTAAATCTAGAAAAAATTTAAATTAAATCTAAAACCTGAGGTTTGATGACATAATACTATCCTGGTTTTCTTATGGGAACAGGACCCATAAAATGTATAGATGTTATTTTTAAAGATTACTTGAATTGTATTCAATCTTCACAATACTATTTACTAATTAGGGGAATTAATTCTTAGTGTAGCAATTCCTCTTCCATTAACTCTTCTTTTGTACAAGTTAGCATAAGCTTGGATTGTGCTTTGTTATGGTTAGATATTACATGCTGGTTAAGTTAATTTGTTTTTTCACAAGTCAACTTCTTTTCATTCCTGTATCCATTGTAGATTGCTGCCCATGACCACTTGATTTCACACTACTTCCAAGGATGCACATGTGTGTGAAGTAAGACAATGGCTTGGAAAAAAAGATGCTTCATAGGAATTCTATGAAGACATGTTCAAAGGCTAAAGTTTACCTTTAGTGAATTAAAACAAAGCCTCGAGTGCTCTGAGCAGTATGCTGGAGAGCCCAGGCAATAGAGGCTGATCAACAGATGGTAATCTCCTGCCTCCACAGGCAAACGCGTGACTGGAGAGTAGATAAATAAGACTCCTATATTTTTTTCTGTGCTTTTTGCCCCTGTTAGCTAGAGATGCTGGGGATAATAGTGTGATTTTTCGAAGAGGATATGTGTGTTTGGAAGCACTATTACAAGAAGCTGTGACGCTTTGTCTCAGCCTTTCCTGGGGTGGATTCTATTCTGTGCAGTTCTATTGCCTTTTGGATAACACCTTGCTTCTCGCTGGACAAAATCTGTATCTAATTGTTGGCTCACTGTGGTGCTTTGCGGGTTACTCTGCCCGCGACTATGTTTCTTTGCCTCTAGACGGGAGTTTCAGAGCTCTTGAAAGATTTCTTAAACCCACCTTCTGTTCTATTCCCTTTCACTCTTCTTTTTGGGACGCATTGACGCTATAACCTGGTGTTACTTTCTTTTGGTTCTCTTCATGTGGCTTTTACAGCAGTTAATGTGCAGTGATGGATTTTAAATCTTTGGGTTTGAAGCATTGCTTTAAACTTAGAAGTATGTCTCAGACAAAAGTAGACTTTAAAATAAGTTTTTTTTCAGTTATGAGGTTTATGTAGTATGGAATAAATATGAAGGGCCAAAGTAACAGTCTTTATGTGTTTTTTTTTTTTTTTTGCAAAATAAAATTAAGTGTGAAATATGTTGTACAATACTACATTTTTCCTGAGATGCTAGTTTACATTAAATGATTAAAAGTATACAGGCACTATACATGTGTTTATTAAGAAGAAGTAATTATACACAAATAAATGTGATTTTATTGACATCAGATTATTACACTTAAAGCAGAGAGAAAGGAGCTTGTGAATAAAATAAATATAACTGATAAAAGTGATAACTGTTTTAATGTTGAGAGCAAAATCTGGTTTTAAGTGTGAATGTTCATTAATAAGATGCTATCAATAGCTACAAGACAGTGATTTGTACCACTTATTATATTCAAACAGAAGAGTATTATTTTAGAATCCACAATATATTGTAATGAGCTTATGGGACTTCATAATGTAACAAAAAAGTAATGCTCATTGAGAAGACAAGAAGAAACTAAAAACAACAGCAACACAAAACACACATGACCAAGGAAGGAGCTGTGATAAGCAATGCCTTGATTAACCTCTGCTTCTCTTACAGGAGGAGAAACATCACCATAGGGACAGGAAGTCATCACTCACAACAGTGGTCCGTACCTCTTTGAAAGCAAGTAATTCATGATAGGCTCCAATATAGAATATTTCTCTCTCAGAATTTAGTGTCCTTGCTTTTTCTCATTTGTAAATCTTTCCAACAAAACTCAGTCACTGTTTGTCTATAAATAGTCAGCAGTTTAATATTTTTCATAATTGTTTCATTTTTCTTTTTTTCACCCATGGTATGTTAAATGAGTAAACATATTATTTTAAGCTTAAAAGATTAGCTAATTAACATAGTCTTCAAAATGCATCACCTCCTATACATTTATCTCCTCATCACAAGTAGAGTTTATGAGAATAAATTTGTGGGTCAACTAATTTGAGTATGGCTCTATTATTCAAACAAAGTTGATGAGATTATATAGGCTAAGTAATTAGAGTTTAGTCTACATAGCTAGTAAACTTATAAAAATTTACATTTTCAACATCTTTCTAAAAGTATCACAAACCACATAATAATTATAATGCAGTAAGTAACTATCTTTATCACACACTCACAATTATTTTTCTGCAGCATCATAAATTCTCTGCAAATTGCTACTGTATTTTTTTAAACAATGCATTCAGTTTAATCATGCAAAATTGACAAATATGAGAGTAGATGCCAATTGTATTTATTTAATAGGTGTTTAATTTATATTCAGAGAAGCGTAATAGATAACTACAAGTTAGCTAAATTGCATCCTAGTCTATTTTTTCCTTTTTCCTTTAGATGCTTTTGATTGACATCTACATGGTTCAAAATGTGTAGGCTCTTGTGAAAATGCAACTAACTATGGTTTGGATATCTTCCTACCCTCTACTTCCCCTTCTCTTGTTATGAATTTAGATTTATCTAAAATTTAAATAACTTGTTAACTTGAAAGCTAAGTTACGGTGTAAACACACACACATGTATATATTTCTTAATCTAGGATATACTGACAACTCTATATACAAATGCAGTTCAATTGATAGAAACTTATACCATGTTTTATCTTATTCTGTGATCCTTTAAATTTTCAGTTATATGCTTGTGTTTTATATTTTATAAAGTAAAAAGTCATAAATCTTATATAAATGGCCTGTCCATATATTATAATTAGATAAATAATATGCTATTTAAAATTTTATTGTTACACGATTTTATTGTTTTGGGCTATTAAGAAAGACAACAGAATATTTGTTCATACAGGTTTGAGCATTAGGTAATCCTAGCTTTCAATCTTACTGAACTCATGCTTGATCTTAATTACTGTAAATAAAACTATTTACTTCTCTGTGGTCCAATTTGCCTTTATTTGTTAACAGACAGGTCAAGATTGACTTAAAAATTAGAGGGTTTATCCAAATACTAACATTCATAGCATTCAGGTGAAAAATTCCTTCTGGAGATACCTGAGTTCTTCAGCACGAATTTCCTTCTTTCATCTTTCTTTTTCTTTTTCTTTGTTTGTGTTTTTATTTGGCTTTTGTTGTTGTTGTTTTCTTTTATTTTGTTTTTTGAGGCAGGGCTTTTCTCTGTATCCCTGGCTGTCCTGGAACTCATTCTGTAGACCAGGCTGGCCTTGACCATGAGTTCTGCCTGCTTCTGCTGAGTTCTGGGATTAAAGCCCTGCACCACCACTCCCTGGGTTCGGCACTTATTTCTAAGTCATTATGGCCCCTGTCCATCTTTCACCTAGTTGGAATAGGTGGGGAGTCTCTAGTCTGCTGTTTATTTTTCTATCTACTATATAAAAATGTGCATTATATTTCAAGTCCTTTCTTATCTTTACCATTTTTATATATAGGCTTCCAGAACAATTGTCTGCATACGCTGGTATAAAGTCATTCTAGAATATTGAGATTGTAGCTCTCTCTTTGTTTCCTGCTCCACAAACTGCCCTTCTATCACTAGCAACACCAACCTTGTCACCATAACAGATTTCATTTTCTTTAGATTCTGCAATGCTACATTCAGATATAGTCTTTCTTCATCTAAAAAAAATTCCATTTCAATGTGTTTAACCCCATTTTTTTTGTCAACTTGGGTCTGACTTTAAAAATATCTCAAAGGTCTCCATATCTCTTTCTTTCTTTCTTAATCTTCCCTGTAGAATTTCTTCATTCTTTTGAAGGGTATCAAAGTTTGATGCTTACTATATATCTAAGACTGAAATTTGGCATAATTGAATCAGAGCTCAGAAAGTATGATTTTATTATCTAATTCTTTACAGCAGCCTTATTTCCCATCTTACTTCCATTTCATACACCTCTCTAGAAAGTCATGCTTTCATCTAAAATTTTCATGCGCAGGTGAAAAAGTAAGTTTAATAAATTCATAATCAATTTGAAAAAGTCCTCTCTGGTTATATCTGTTTAAAGACAAAAATCTCTTAATGTGTTAAAGAAATGTTTTAATTGTTTGATTATCATCAAATATTAATTTTCCCCATATTCACAATAGGTTTCTGTTTTTAGTCCTTCAAATGTACAAGATCTTTACAAATTTTGTCTTTTGTTATGTTTTGTTCATCTTTCAAGTCTCAGAAAAACATCTGACTAGAGAAAATACTAACAAACTTTAACATTATGTATATGAATTTATATTGTAAATTTTGAATTGTCCTTTAAATTATTTATCAGTTTGCAGTTTGATATTATTCACATAATTCTAACTACTTTTCCTTCAGATTAAGACTCTCAGTGACAGTGGCAATAGCCTGCAGAAAGGGAGGCTTCCCATAACTGGATTTGGGTATTGATGGGTACTCCAAGGTTCTAGGGGGAAGTGTTGTCACCAAAAGTAGTTTACATATATATGTTATATATGTTTCTGGGTGCTCAGGCACAAATGATTAATCTATATTATATATAGATATAGATATAGAAATAGGTATAGATATATGGATAGATTCATATACATATATATGATTCATATATGTATGTGTAAGTTAAAGTACATATAAAAAATGTTTCCCCATGAGTTTTCAAGTATCCTTCATGCTATTTATTTCTTCTCTCTCCACTCTTCTCTGTATGGTTCTCCCTTCCCTCTCCACAATTAAAACTTTCTTCCCTTTTTCCTTTCAAAGCATATGTCTCCTGTTATTCTCCTCCCTAGAGCTCCTTGTTGCATCCCTGCCCTTCACAACAGTCACTCTTACTGTCCTTATTGCTGTTATTACTCCAGATTATATGTTCACATGTAAAAATTTGGAGATAACAATCACAAAGAAAGATCTGTAGGCATAGGGCAAAGAAGATTTTTAGGGGTGTCCAGACACAGTTGATTACTCTACAGCTTAACCCTTATACACAAAGCTCAGGGACATTGGTGGGAGAGAAGGTAGAATGATTGCTAGAAGCAGTGACTTGGAACATCAGCCATGAGACACTGTCTTCAATATATGACAGGGATTCTGCGCTTATGCAATCTCAACACTGCTCACTTGCACAAGGCCTGCACAGCAATGAAATTTCACAAAGTCACATCTCCAAATGAAGAGCTGAAATAAATGAGTGGCTCCTGCAAGATCAGTCTTCACACGGTAGGTTCTAAACACACATGAGCAGTATTACATGGACTCAGAATCTCTCTCTCTCTCTCTCTCTCTCTCTCTCTCTCTCTCTCTCTCTCTCTCTCTCTCTCTCTCTCTCTCTGTCTCTCTGTCTGTCTCTCTCTCTCTCTCCCTCCCCCTCTGTGTGTGTGTTTGTGTGTGTGTGTGTGTGTGTGTGTGTGTGTGTGTGTGTGCATGCATCTGATAATAGTTAAAGAGGAAGGTGTAATGGATTATATAGGAATTGGGGATGATAATATGAGATGCCTTAGAGGGTGGTAGAAAGAGTGTGGAAATCTGGTAAATAACAGTACTCATACAAAGAATTTTCAAAAAATAAAAATAAAAATGCAGAAAGGAAAAAAACAACAAAAACAAACAAATAAACAGTAAGTGCCTATACTTTTTCCCCAAAATCAAGGACATGAGCATCTATTCAGTCCCCAATGTTAGAAACACAAAAGGCCTACAAATGCTTTAGTTACAGGATTAAATGAGATCTGTTTAAACCACTTATACGCATGACGTGACGTAAAACTCCATGAGGTTGTGCTAATGAATGGGGAGTAGTTCTTTTCTGGGACATTGGTTATTTTAAAATTAGTGGGCAACCATTTCTTAATGGTGAAAATACATGTTCAATCCCGTCTGTCAAAGTTCAGAAATCAGTTTTGCTGATTTTACCTGCCTCAGTTGCTTCTCTTCTCCAATAAGATGGCAGTATCTGGTAAGCTACAAAGAGGATAGTATGTGGCGAGGTTCTTAGAGCACGTCGGTGATGAGCATTCAGTGTACACTGATGCAAATTATAGTAAATGTTTGTTTTCCCATTTTCCTTAGAGTTTATTAAGCTATATCTCTCCTAAACTTTTTTCTGAAAAATTTCTCTGTGTTATATACATTGTTAGGATGCTTTTTTCTTTCTTGTTGTTTTTGCTTTAGTTCTATAGCAAAAAGTTTTTCTAGTCACGATAGTCATTTAAGTTTCTTTTCCCCCTATTTTCCTTTTTTCCTACTGCATTGATTTCTCATTTTTGTCTTTGCTAACTTTATTTTTTTTTCAGTGAGAATCCAAAGAGAAATTATTACTTCACTTTTTTTCCTCATTGTTTAGTGCAGCAAAATGCCTCTGGGCCTTCCTTCAGTATTTTGAAATCTCTATTACTTAATTTACTTTTACTGTTTCAGGACCTTAATCACATCAAGTGACGTTCAAAACCGCCTTTCTAGTCTGCACATATCTCTCAAAATTACAACTGAAGCTTCTAACCTAGCATTAAGATCCTGGCTTTGAACTGTCTGCATTCTTAGCCCAGCACACCCTGCATGGAGTTGTGAATGACAAGAGGTGTCTCTCCTGACAGGTACCTGTTTCCCTCTCCCACTTTTTATACTTCCCAATTTCTTTTATTTTTAATTTTTATACATATTTTTATTATGACTTATTTACATTATATCTCATTGTAATCCAACCCCCTGCTCTTATCTTCCGGTTTCCACCTTCCCTCCATCTTCTGCTCGATTCCCCTTTCCTAGACCTCTGACGTGTGGGGTCCTCCTCCCCCACCTTCTGACCACAGCCTATCAGGTCTCATCTGGATAGCCTGCTTCCCCTTCCCCAGTGTTCCCACAGGGCCTCTGCACCAAGGGGCAGTGATCAAATCACCAGCACCAGAGTTCATGTCAGAGGCAGGCCACTACTCTCCCCTCCACTTCTCCATGTAGAGAATGAGCTGTCCATCATCTACATCTGAACAGGGCGTGCTGTCTCTGTGCTTTCAATGTCCGTGGTTAGTACATTAGTGTGTGCAAGACCACCCACCCGGTCCATATCAGCCAGCCTTGATAGTCTCCAGGTGGAGATTCTGACATCCCCCTCCAGGCCTTCCTTCCATCCCTCCATCTTTAAATGTCACCTAAATTAATATCTACTAAGTATTTTCATCCAAATCATGTTTGTTCCTACCTACTACATGTAAAACTCAGAGTGTTAGAATTAATATTGTCTTAGAATCAAATCCTTCCTGAAATTACTGGCTCTCACACAGTTTTTACAGCAATAATTAACATCTATTTCCTGTAAAAAAAAAAAAAAAAAAAACATTGTATTTGGGAAGAAATGTGATTCCAATCAACCTAAACAACTTTAATATATGCTTTTAGCAAAATTAGAGAATATATATAGCTTTTAATAAAAAAGCATATGGTGAAAATTCTGATTTAAAGATTGAGTTATCAAGTTTTTTATACTGTATGTGTTTTAAGCATATCTAGGGCAGGATATTGTTTTAGCTTTATATTACAAGATTTGATAGATTCTGTTTTTTGTGCTATGAAGACATGAGATAGTGAATATTTGCTCAGGTGAAGATCGACCACTATTACCGTCTCTGATCATGTATTTAAGTGTGACTACTGAGTGGACAGCAATGTATTAACCTGTATGCACATCCTCATTTGTTTTTAGTGATATCAAACTTATGGCAAACTGTTCTTAAAAATATATTACCATGTAGTTGATTTATATACTTTTAAATTCAGTCTTAAAATATTGGTTTTCTCAAGTTTTTCTTTCTCTTTGCTCATGTGGTTGGTGAAGCTTATAAATAGGCCATTGGATTATAACACAAATGACAATATCAAAACCTAGGAATATTACATATTACAGAGTTATCTTCAGGTTAACAGCTGGAATTAAGGTCAATTATTATCAGATTACTTTAAAATAAAAATGTGGATCTGGATTATATAGGTAAGAATGCTGTCCCTGGTGTGCTGAAGAGATGGTCCAAGTGCCAATATCAGTTTCTGTTCCTCCAGAATATCAGAGTTCAATTCTGAACACCTGCTTAGGAAACCCACAGCTGGCTATAACTCCAACACCATGGAATTAAATACATTCTCTGGGCCTGCACTCAGACCCACATTCATATGTACATAATTACATACAAACAGATACTTTATACACGTAATGCAAATAAAATAATCAAGGGGCCTTTATTTATGAAATCAGAGAGCAGCAGAAAGTTTCAATAATTTGAAGGAAGAATTTCTGACTCTTTAGCTTAAAGTAACTTATTTGTACTATGTAAGTCATAATTTTGTGATAATTTCTTACATTATTGGAAAATTT
Organism: Acomys russatus; assembly: GCF_903995435.1. Taxonomy (NCBI): domain Eukaryota; kingdom Metazoa; phylum Chordata; class Mammalia; order Rodentia; family Muridae; genus Acomys; species Acomys russatus. Next base: position 46,019,677 of record NC_067163.1, on the reverse strand, counting down.
AAATAAAGATTTTCACTTATAGCCATACTTGTAGTCAGGCCTATTTCATTATTTTAGCTTTTACAAAATTAGAGATTAAACCCAGGACTTTGCATACAGTAGGCCAGCATTCTACCACTAAACTATAGTTCCAACCTTAAGACCTGTTTTAAATTAGCAACTACTTAAGAATTGATCAACTACAATAATATAATTTTTCAGAACATTAAAAGGGAAAAGTACAAATAAATTGCTGTCAACTTTTTCTGAAATTATCTATTTGTGGCCATTTAATCTAACGTATCTCTCCAGTTTACAAAACACATCACAGATTTACATGGCAGCGGGAACACACTTGTAGAAATACACTAAAATATACCACAGACATTATGAGTCTTTTGTAATATATATATATATATATATATATATATATATATATATATATATATATATGTGTGTGTGTGTGTGTGTGTGTGTGTGTGTGTGTGTGTGTGTGTGTGTGTGTGTGTGTTTTACTCATTCAATTGTTTCCTTGATCACTTTCTTAATATTCAACAAGATCATGCTTTGTTTTGTCAGAAAAATTTTGAGCATATTAAAAGCTGGCAGGCATTATGATAATTTGTTTAAAATTATGATAAAAATAATGAGAGCCTTACTTCGTTAAGTATTAAGTATGAGCTGGGTATTTCTTCATATTTTTCTTGTACATTGTGTAATATTATTTCCCAAACACTTGTGTGGCGCATATTATTTATAGCTAAAGGAACAGTGATGTGAGAGGAAACAGAATGAAATTAAATAAAATGGAATGAATAAGTAACTTGTCAGGAGTTGCACACATGAAACAAATGCTAGAATTTAAATGATAACTATCGTTATTCAGAGTGTGTTTACTATCATAGTGTACATATCCTCATGTGTTCATCTGTGTTAGTCAACAAAAGAGAGCAAGGGGCTTGTCACTTTGTAGTTCTAGCAGACTTTTCAGCTCCAGCTCACCAGAATCAACTGCCCCTGTAGTACAAGGTCTTAATTTTAGTAGTTGTCTTAGTTACCATCCTATTTCATGGAAGAGATACTATGACCGAGACAATTTTTAAATTAAAGATGTTTTTATTATTTCAAAGGTATATTTATAATTAGACAGGTTAGGTCCTGGCAACACCCGGACTACTTAAAGAAGATGACGAGCATCAAAGAACGTCCTTATGGAGTTGGCTTCAAATGTGGCAAACAACCCACTGGGTAAAATATCCTCATTTGTGCCACAGACAGAATTCTGTCTACAAATGGGCAAGCTTGGATGAAGACAGAGTTGACAGCTAAATTCTACCAAGACAGGGTGAGCAAGCCTTCATTAGTTCCTGCCTCCAAAGTGTGTCTGTCAGATATGTTGGGCCAGAAGGCTGAAGATGATACTCCAATATGATAGAGAATTTTGGGTGACTGCTCAGGTAGCAAACTATCTATGTCATCTTCTCATTTGGGAAGCTGCTAACTTGCACTCCCCTATATACTCGGGTAATTAATTTTATTCCTTCTCAAGGCTCTGATAGGGTTGAAGACTAGACAGTTTAGTTTTACAATTAAGCTTAGTTGTTTGGGGGTTAGGATGATTTTAGGTCTAGATAGATGTTTTAAGTTGATAATGATTGGATATGGTAGATACTGGTTTACGTTCAGAATTTTAAATGCACCAAGATAGGAAAGATGTTTTATTCAAGGCTGCCAAATACAAATAGCTAAAACACTATAAAATTAATGTATATATAATTCCTGATTGTTTCATGTTTTTTCTTGCTGTAGGTAGTTTATTGCATATATATGTAATAATATAAGTGTATATGTAAAATATTTAATTAAATTTGTAAAAAAAAAAAAAAAAGAAATACTTCTGAGATCCAATATCCATTATCAGTAAAATAAAGAACAACACTCTAGAAGAAAATGTTAGAGTCCTATAAGGCAACCAGAATTATTCTTTGGGACACACACTTGAAAACTTGTAAGAAATAAATGATAATATCACACATGCCATGTAACATGATGAATAAAATACAGACACTAGCCCAAGGGGCATGTCCCATGAAAATTTTCACTTACCAGGATGTGGGACAGAGGGGAGGACATCCTATTGGGACTCTAGGTGAGAGAAGCATGGGAGAATGGGGAAATAGAAGGAACCAGAGGGTCCTAGAAACCTACAAGAAGAACATGATGATGGGCAGATCTGGGCCCAAGGGTCCTGCTCAAACTATGGCACCAGCCAAGGACAATGCATGCAGTAAATTTTGAACCTCTACCCAGATCTAGCCAATAGACAGGACATTCTCCACAGTTGAGTGCAGAGGGGGACAGGCTTTCACACAAACTCTGGTGCCCCATATTTGACCATGTCCCCTGGATAGAGAGGCTTGGTGGTGCTCAGAGGAAGGATAGCAGGCTACCAAGAAGAGACTTGATACCCTATGAGCATATACAGGGGAGGAAGTCCCCCTCAGTATTAGTCACAGTCATAGGGGAGGGGAGTAAGGAGAAAGTGGGAGGGAGGGAAGAATGGGAGGATACAAGGAATGGGATAACAATTTAGACATAATATGAATAAATTAATAAAGTATTTAAAAAGAAAGAAAAAAAGTACTAGCAGGTAGCTAAAAAGCAAAGAAACCCAAAACATTTAATTTGGAGTCACTTACAGTTTTAGAAGGTTATTGATGCCAGAAGTTTGGAGGATGTCATGATAGAGAGAAGCTAGAAAAATTGAGAGGTGGTGATTGGTAGCTTTCAAATTACAGGCAGAGACAAAGAGAGATAGAGAGGGACACACACACACACACACACACACACACACACACACACACAGAGAGAGAGAGAGAGAGGGAGAAACAGAGAGAGACAGAGACAGAGAGAGACAGAGAGAGACAGAGACAGAGAGACAGAGAGAGGGAGACAGAGAGACAGACAGAGAGAAAAAGAGACAGACAGAGCGACAGAGAGAACACTTGATATGAACTCTTGAAAGTTTGTTGTCTACTAAATGTCTCTTCCATTAATTCCAGACCTCCTATTCCTTCTTAAAAACTTCCACTAACTGGGAACCAAGCACTCCAAAATACCACAGAAGTGCAGGTCTTCTGTTACTCATAGCTGACACTTCAGCCATCATAAACAGAAACTACATATAGTTAACTCAAAGTATTATACAAATGGCTCTAGTAGAGTCTCTGACCGATTTTTTTATTATTAGTATTATGTATACAATGTTCTGTCTACCTGCATGTACACCTACATGCCAGAAGAGGACATTAGAGCACATTATAGATAATTGTGAGCCACCAAGTGGGTGCTGGGAATTGAACTCAGAACCTCTGGAAGAGCAGTCAGTGCTCTTAACCTCTCAGCCACCTCTCCAGAAAATCTCTGACATATTTTTAAACATCCCTCTAAACCCTCACAAGCTATGCCTCCTCAGTCTGCATTTCTCTTGATATTAGGCCCCAAGTTCCTCCAGACAGAATATTAATCTCTCTTTGAGTGCTGAATGATTTATTCCAGCTCAACGTACCCAAATTCTCCATCTTCTCCCATTAAGCAGCCCGAGGCATGAAAGTCACATGGTCAGGTCCATCACAGCAAGGTCCATTCTCAGTCACCAATTTTGTCTTGGTTTTCTTTGTTCCTGCTGTGATAAACAGCACAGCCAGCAGCCACTCAGGAAGGACGGGTTTTGTTATGTTCCTTACTAGCTGGCATCCTGGCTTGTTTAATTAACTTCTATTACATTCCATTCATACTGACTGGGCAGCACCCACAGTGAGCCAGGGTCTTCTGCCATAAATACCATTTTAAATTGCCTTTTAGGAAATGGCCACAAACTCTTCTGAATCCAGCTATGACAGTAAAGAAAAGTGAAAAAAAAAAAAAAAAAAAGTAAAAGAACAGTATGCAAGTGAAAGAAACAACTCTTAAAATAATACCATCATGATAAATATGGGCAAGATTCATAGCTTACAAGTGATTTAAATTCACATTTTTAAAGTCAGAGGACAATGATCTCAAAAACAATATTATGAAACTGTTTATTATATTTGTATTTCTTAAAAAAACAATGAGTAATGGCCCTTATATTATTTTAATCTTTGAAATCTGTAAATATGTTACCTTCATTGACTAAGACATAAAAGACTAGAAAATTTCTATCAGGTTCAGTAAATGGAGATATTGTTCAGACTGATGCAGCTGTAATACAGCCCTCAAGATCTTTCTAAGAGAAACCAGAAAGGTAATATGGAAGTATAGTTGAGAACAAGAGTGGGAGCCAAGAGTGAGAGACTGAGAGAAAAGGATAAGAGAGCATGTTACTGACTTTGAAGACAGAGAACAAACAAGGTGTCAAAAAATATGGACAACCTTTAGAAGCTCAGTAAGAAAAAGGAAAAGAAGAAGAAACCCTCTCAATCCTCTAGAAGGTATCAACCTTGCTGAATCTTTGGCTCTAAAAGCTATAAAGTTATTTTCAAACAGATGTTCAGAAATGTATGTGAAGGAGGCTTTGGCGCTTGTCACAGTCTGTTGTAACCCAAGGAATAAACAGCAAGTAAAAGTTGGATGGGTAGATAACAAAATAGAGAGATAGGTAAGGTAGGTAATAAGATAAATGAGGTAGAAAACCGCGTTTGTAAAAATATCATATAAATTTTAGAAATAAAATACTAAGAATAAAAAAAGGAGTTAGAATGTTTAAAACAAACAAAAAACACCACCAAGTTCCTATTAATTATCTAATGGTGAACTATGCATAGAAGTGTTTTACATAAACTTCAAAAATGATTATCAAGAGATAAAATGTAAATTTAGTAATAAATATCTATTAAAATTTAAAAAGAAGAATAATGGTTATATCACTTATCTGATTTTCATAAAGGTAAATTTAAAGAAAATGAAATCAGCCACTCTAATATAAAATAAAATTTGCAAAATAGACACATACATAAAGATTCATATGGTTTTCTAAATACATTCTAGAGAGAAAATAAAATTTAGGGTTACTGATGTTTTAGAAATAATGAATATAAAAACTTCAAATACAAATGTAAAATAGATGTGGCCAAATATATTTTAATTAACTAACTTAATTATTTATTCACTTTATACCTTGGTTGTAGCCCCATCCCTCCTCATCTCCAAGCCTTACCCCTCCTCTCTCCCCCCCCGTCTCTCTCCCGTATTCCTCAGAAAAGAGGAGCCCCCCTTCCCACCCAACCCAGCTATCAAGTCTTATCTGGGCTGAGTATGTCCCCTTCTCCTGTGGCCTGACAAGGCAGTCCTGACAGGAGGAAGTAATTAAAAATCTGGCCAGAAAGTCCATGTCAGAGACAGCCCCTGCTTCCCTGACTAGGGGAAACACATGAAACCAGAGCTTGTAGTCAGCTACATCTTTGTAGGAGGCCTTTGTAGGTCAAGTCCATGCAGGTCCTTGGTTGGTATCTTCAGTCTCACCAGAATCCTCTGGGCCCTGATTAGTTGGTTTTGTTTGTCTTCTTGTGAAGTTCCTGGCACCTCGAGGGCCTTTTCTCCTTACCCACACATTTTTTACATGCATTCCTACGCCTCTCCAGTGTTTGGCTGTGAGTCTCAGCCTCTGTTTCTAAGCACTGCTGCCTGGAGCCTCTCAGAGAACAACTCTGTTTGACTCCTGTCTCCAAGTATAGCAGAATATCTTTAATAGTGTCAAGGATTGGTTCTCTCCCATGAGATGGGTCTTGGGTAGGGCCAAGCATTGGTTGGAACATCTCTCGTTCTCTGCTGTATCAGTTTCATCTTTACGTCTGCACATCTTGTAGGCAGGGTGAGGTGTAAGTTTTTGTGGGTGGGGTGGCATTCCCTTCCCTCTACTAAGAGACTTTTCTAGTGAGAGGGTATCTTCTTCACTATATGTTCCCCTGATACTAGGAGTCTCTTCTGGAGTCCCTCTCATAGGCTCCCAAGAGCCTAACCCTGACTTAGGTCTCCAGCTTGTCACAGAGATTCCTCTACCTACAGTTTCTATTTCCTCTACAGGTCTTCCATCCTGTTGTCCCCCACTTTCCCCAGGTCTGATCTCCACAATATTTCTGTTTTTCCTTTCCTACTTTGTTCCCTCTCTTCAACCACTACCTCTGTCTAATCTATTTTCCTTTCTGAGTGAGATTTAGGCATCCTCCTTAGGATTCTCCTTGTTACTTATCTTCTTTGAGTCTGTGCATTGTAGTATGTTTTCCCTGTACTATATGCCTAAAATCCACCTGTAAGTGAGCACATACTATGTGTGTCTTTCTCGGACATATATATTTAAATATAATATAATATAATATATATATATATATATATATATATATATATATATATATATATATCTCAGAGACATCATTGATAATCTGATAAACTTGCCCTTTTTTTGGTTTTAAGCAGGTTCTAGGGTAGGCCCTATGAGCTTCAAGCTGCCATGGAACTGAGGATGTGATTGAATGCAGATCTGTCTGCATTTACCACTAGAGGACAGGGATTATAACATGGGTCACCAAACCCAGTTAATGTGGTCTAATTTAAAATTGTTTAATTCTATACCATATGTGATATATTTTTAAATAGTGGCAAAATGATATGCATATATATATATATGTATGAACATGTAAATCAAAGAAAAACAACATGAAAATATGACTTGCTGGCATGTTGCTCTGGCATAACTGACATAAAATACAGATTCCACCTTACAGGAAAAAAAAAAGCAATAGATACTTATTGAGTTAAATATGGATTATAATAGCCCAGAAATGTGGATTCTAGTTGTCCAAAATAATATATTTTAATATGGACATTGCTTTATGTAATTTTATTAACATAATATAAAATGATAACTACAGACGTTTACTAAATACATTTTTAGAAACCTCTGGTAAGAAGTTTAATTAGGACATTTTTGTCATTAGTCTCACATGGTCTCTTATGATAGTTTTCATGTGGGTCCTTATAGAATCAAATGACCTGTTAAGCTAATCCATTCCATAAAGCCATGCAATAGTCACACGGATGCCTATCAGACATAAAAATATAAAATGGATGGTGTTAAGAGACTAAAGCTATTTGTCTGTCCTGATGCTTAGAGAGGTCTAGCTTCCCCCAAGCCTGTAGGAGACCCTGCCGGGCTGAGTGAACTGTGGTTTTATCTGCCCAATTGTCCTGGCCAACAGTTATGTGAGGAGCAGGGACGGACTCTGACATGAACTCTGGTGCCCCATATTTGACCACCTCCCATTGGTAGGGAGGTCTGATGTCATTCAAAGAAAGAATAAGCAGGCTACCAAAATGAGACTTCATAGCCTATGACCATATAGTGGGGGAGGAGATTCCCCCATGGTCATAGACCTAGTGGAGGGGAATAGGGTGAAAGCGGGAGGGAAGGAGGAATGGGAGGACACAAGTTTTGGGATAATAATTGAGCTGTAATCTGAATAAATTAATAAAATTAAAATTAAAAAAATTAATAAATAGAAGCCACATAGATAATTTAAGGGAAAAAAAGAGACTAAATATAGTTCACAATAATCTGGATCTAGATTTGCAAACTTCCAACTCTATAATCTTCATGTTCTCACTGGGGGTTTGGGCTTATAAAATCTACTTAACTGTGGGATTTTGCGGGGGGTACATAAGTTTCTAGAATTAAATCATTCATTATTATATTCACTCTACATATTGCGTTCAGACTGGAAAGATTAAGATTTGGTAGAAAGTAAACTTTTCTAGGATTCTTAGCAGATAAAATACTTAGTGGAGAAACAGAGATAGGCATGTGTTTGCTACTAATAACCAGAAATTAAGGTGGTTACATATTCAAGGAGTATTCCTTAGAGACCATGGTTCCCTCGGCTTTTCTACACTTAATTTTCACATTCATATGTCAAGCTTTTCCTCACCACCAGTGGGCAAAAGTCCAGGAGGATTTCTTATGGGAAATTTGAACTAGGCCAAAACTGAGAGCCTTGCCTCTGTCAGTTCTGTTAATACATTGAGAAAAACAAACACAATTATATGGGTACAAATAACTTCAAAACACACACACACACACACACACACACACACACACACACACACGCACACACACACACACACACACATACACACACACAAAACAAAATATCTTGAAAGAATTACAGGGGAAACCAAACTTAGTTTCCAGAAAGCATATCCCAAAAGTTATGTTCCAACAGACTTTTGGCAATATTTTTGAATTGTTAATCCCTAAGCTCTATGTCTCAGTATTTTTCTACATATTGTGAAACTGATATAGTTCTGTTAAGAACAGTATCTCTATAATAACATTTTCTCTGAAATTCATATTTGGTATAAGCATTGCTAATTAGTCTTCATTACTAAATTGTTTATGTTTAGATGCATTATTTGTCATAAGCCATAGTTAAGATGAGCTCTGAAAGGGCTCAGAGACAGTGGGGATTGAAAGTACCCATAAACTATGTGTGCACACCTATAAGTCTGCGAAGGAGAATGCTACATCCCTTGGAGGGGGAAATACAGGTTGTGGTGAGCTGCACCACGTGGTTACCATGAACTGAGTCTTAATCACTAACCTAACTCTGCAGCCCAGATATGACTATGTTAAAGGTATCAACCAAGAGAATGAGACTCAATAGCTGATAGGCTTGTTCAGCTGCCACATATGCTACCTGTGCCCCCTACCCCCAACCAGATACACATCCCAACACACACACACACACACACACACACACACACACACACACACACCCTTTCTACTTCTGGTTAATGTCGTTCATAGCATAGCCACACTTAAGAACAGTCATGACACATGCAGAATGGATGGAAGAGTTCACTAGACTTTGTGAATCATTGTGAAAAGGGTTCACAATGGGGCTCCACTGTATGCATGTTTTCTTGGGTATTATGTTTGTACTTTAGGTTAAGCAGCCAAAGAAACTTCTAGCAAATTATCTCTTCAGAGTTGACATTTAATCTGTTTGAGATTCCTTTCACACACACAGTCTTCAAATGTCATCCCTTGCTCTGCTGTAGGGGCCTTGCTAGAAGCAGAATACTGGACCACTCAAGATCCTCATGACACCTGAAGACCAGAGCTACTCATCTTCCTGTGGCTATTCATTAATTTCACTAATGGTATAGAACAGGGTCAACTTCACCCATTAAAAGAGACGGTGCATCAAAGACCATAATAGAAAAGAGCTAATTCCATGAATAAAAGCATCCCTTGCATCAGAAAAACTAATGGTCATGACAGGACACTATAGTTTTATATATTATAGTTGATGATGTGCTTTGCATCACAAATAAATCTTCAAAACTCAAAGCTTATATAGTCCTTTATAAAGATAGATGGCTACTGCCATCTATCCTACTGAGATACACATTATAGCTAATACTAATCAATATGTTCTTCCCATGGGAAAAAATACATCTGATAGCGATAAATGTGCAGTTCCCATCAACAGCCACGTTCTGCATGTTTATAGACATAGTGTTGTTGCAAATGTACTAAAAGTACAGTCTGACAACTGACAAATCAATAATTTAAATTGTAGATTCTTCCTTGTTTAAATACGGGGATTTCATAGATGCTTGTAAATCACAAAGGTTTGCTTGTCACCCATAGTGACATTCACAACAAACTACAAAACAAGACACACACATTTGTAGTACTTCATAAAGTGACTTAGAAATCCCTGAACAAATTGTCACAACATCAGCTCAAGAATGGAACAGATCATGAAGACTAATTATAAAGGCTAGAAATGGAGGCTAAAGTTTCAGCAAAGTAATTTGACTGCTAACACCAAAGGCCATGTATCTAGCTGTGCCAACTTAATTTAACAGACTACCTATTAAGACAAAAGTGGATGTATAACACCAAATGTTTCTAACCATAGATTCTAATTGTGTCTGAGACACACAAATACATTGCAGATAAAAGACCACCGTTACAATGCACTACATAGCTATAAAAGCACCTTGGGTGACTTAAAACAGCACTCTTTTCCCTGTTTGATGAGCTAACATAATTCTAATTTGTCAGAACAGGCTACATGGAATTAAGTATGCTCCCTTGGTTGAGGAAGGAGCCACAGGGTGAATGGAATGATAGTATTGGTTCAAGGATATGTGTGTGACAGGTTCTCTTTCTGTGTAGTTGTGCATCACTAAATGGCACAGTAATGCACAATATTTGTGCATTGTTATCCCGATTATCAGCATCATGTGGTCACCCTCCAAAGCTGAACAAGGAATAGTGGGTCAGAGGTTTGTTGCCTCCTTCCAGTAAAGGATGAGAACAAGACCATGTCTGTGGGTAAACAAGGCAAAAACAAACAAACAAACAAAAACAAAAAACAAAACAAAAAAAACAAGCTTTATTAAGGAAAAATATAAAAAGTAAGAAATCAAGAAAATAAAAAATTAAGGAAAATGAGATAAACTCCCAAAGGAGGAGAAATTTTTCCAGGAGAGGGAAAAAGTCATTGAACCTCCTTGTCTAGGAGTTTTTGGAGGGCTATGGAAGAAAGAAGACAAAGGCTGAGGAAATGACAAGATCGGTTAGTTCTCTGAATTATCATGGATTGAGCCAATAGAAGGTCTACAACACTGTATGTAATGTTCCTCTGGTCCAAGCAGATATAGAGATTATTGAAATCCAGCCCCCTGTTGTGTGAAGAGACTTTTTCTGGGGAGATATAACATGCACACACACACACACACACACACACACACACACACACACACACACACACACATACACTTCTCGCCCAAAACAGGGAACCAAGACACTCCAAAGTTCTGATGTCAACATGGTAAAGCAATGAATTTTATTGGGTTATTTTCAAGAATAGGGGTGATGGTTTATTGAAAGGATCATAAATAACTGGACAACTGTATAGCCAAAGGCCACCTCAGGATGGGTGGGAGGAACACACTAAACAGCTGTCAAGGTGGTGAGTGTATGTCCAGGTAACCCAGTTGCTCTGAGTGCCTCTGGGCAGCTCTGTTGGCCTTTGCTTCTATCAGCCTGCTTGAATGCTTTACTGCTCTCTGTTTTTTCCAGGCAGTTGTGCCTGTCTGAAAGTCTTTGTAGCTGGGCTCATCTGAGAGTGATCCTCTGTAGTCTCTCCTGTTTGTATGCTCTTAGGAAGGGAAGGGCATAGTGAGCCTGGCCAGTTTCAAGGACTTCCAAAAACTATTTTGTGTTATTTACTTTCTGTCTTAATGACCTTTGCTGCAGGGTAGAAGGTTTTCATCTCAGAGCAAATTGCAACACAACAGTCCCATTTCCACCTCTGACACAAGGTGTGTTGGTTATTGACTTTGTGAGTTACTTGCTTGATATTTTTACTCTGCAGTCTTGCAGCATCTTGCTATTAATTAAGCTTCTTTTGCTCTTTATGACAACAAAAATGTAGGTGCAGCTGTCTTTTTAGTTGACTCTTTGTCTATGGAATCATCCTAGGAATAGGTGGAGCCTTTTCTTTTAAATTTGGTTATTCCTAATTATCTTTTACAATTAGCTGAATTAGAATCAACAAATGAAAGAGTAATAATTCCTTAAAGGAGGTTTCTCAAGAGCTATTCAGGAAGAATAGCCAGCCCATGCCCACTGATCTAGACCCTCTTCATATCTGCCCAGTTTGATTCTGTAAGTCAGAGCAATAGCCTCTACTTTACTTTCCTCTCCGATTCAGATTTCTCCATTTTCACCCTTAATCATTCTCTGTAGATCAGCCCTGCTCTCCCTACAACATGTGTGGGCAAATTTTAAGCATAGGTCTCTTTCTCTTCCTCACTAGAGAGAGCTTGCTAGCTCTTGCCTCAGAATGAGAAAATGTCGATCGCAATGAGGCAAATGCCACCAGAAAATTCAGCTTATTGCGTATTGTATCTATTTAATTGATAAAAGTCATCCATGCATCAGACACTGCATTCCAGAAAAGGGGGACATTGCCAACACCACACTTGTTTAAAAATAGTGAAACTGGGAGGTCTGAAGGTCGAGGCAAACACCTGAGTAACACTTGGAACTCTGTGAAACTCAAATGCTAGTATACAAATATTCTTCCATGTTCTCTGCCTTGAAATGGATTTTCTCGGTTATCACACTTTAAAACTATAGGAAATGTCACTTTCAGAACATTCCCTTCTGTGGGGCACCACCATAATGGGAAAAGGATTCTGGACTATGGAAACATGAAGGGTCCTTTACGAGCACCTAGGACACATAACTTGGAAACCAGCATGCTCAGAGACATAATGCATCAATGTATTCAAGACCTAATCATGCTTCTTAGGTTGCATAATCAAGAGAAAAAAAAATATTTGGGCCAAGCAACAAGGGCAGTGATCTCTCCTTGAAGATGTAGCTTAAGAAGATACCCTATGAGCATACAGGGGGAGGAGGTCCCCCTCAGGAACAGTCATAGGGGAGGGGAGTAAGGGGAAAAGGGGAGGGAGGGAAGAATGGGAGGACACAAGGGATGGGATAACCATTGAGATGTAACAAGAATAAACTAATAATAAAAAAATTAAAAAAAAGAATTGGAAAAATGCTCTATGTGGCTATCAATTCCTGGATATGAGCATCTTCAGCATTATTAGTTTTATGAAGTCCAATGCGAATGAGATTAATGTTTTATTCTCATATAAGATGCCATAGTGCTAAATGCTTCGGAGTAAATACGCTCAGATAAATTGAGAATCAGCAAGATTAAATAATGTGGCATTTATTATTCTATAGTAAAGTCTGTCTCATCCCATAGTCCATGCTAACCCATGACTTAGGTGGTTCACAGAGTGAGAACTCAATAAGTACAAAGGTTTTCAAAATAACCTGTTAAGGGGATACATGTTGACCTTGAAGTTTTTGGGAGTTTGCTGATGAAACATTGAAACATTTCTATTATTGTCAGGCCTTTTTTTCTATACCTACACCAAAAAGTTGTCAAATGAAAAAAAATACAGTGGAACATCTTAGGCCAGACAGGTGGGTTTCACCTGGGCACCAGCAGCACCAACTAGACTCATTTACACCCATTTAGTTATTTGAATTGAGATACTTTGGATTGGGGTTTGTAGAATATCTTCCATAGAGCCTTGAACATTCTTGTTAAATTGTGTTTACAAATAGGTGCAAGAATCATATTTTTAAATATATTTTATTAATTTATTCATATTACATCTTAATTGTTATCCCATCCCTTGTATCCTCCTATTCCTCCCTCCCTCCCATTTTCCCCTTACTCCCCTCCCCTATGACTGTGACTGAGGGGGACCTCCTCCCCTGTATAAAGCATCATAATTTTACATATTTGCATTTATTCTTATTTGTCCTATATACACCTGGAAATTTGAGCATGAAAATATTAGTGTATGATTCCTTATCTTTATCTGATGTTTTGGTAGCTAAGTAAAAAAAACATAAGTCAGAGCGCTTGGGACAATATTGATATGTATGCGGAATCTTCAACTTCGCTTGGCTTCTTAAAATATGTCTCCAGTCTATACCAGTTCTTTACCAAGAATGATTGGTTGCCATCTTCTTAGGACTTACTTCCATGTGTAGCATTTTCCTTATTACAGGCTTGATTCCTTGTGTAAAATAATGAATCATATGGTACATAAGCAGTTCTGTTATACTATAACCAATGCAAGAATGTGAAGAATGAGGTACTTACTTTGCTTTTAGAACAAGTTGAGAGGTATTTCAGGCTATCTGTCTTAGTCTACTGAGAAGTAATACTTACTATCCATGAGGAATTGACACAGTTGAAGCTAGTGATGCTGTCCTAGTCTTGGTGAGTAAAGGGTTGGCACCACAGATTAGTCATCATTCTCACTGACTGCAAAGTTTTATAATCATGGAGGTGGTTGCTATTTAGGGTTTAAACTTTTGTATGAAGGCATTGTTAAGCTAAATGCTACCCACAAGGTAATGGGGCTCCCAGGTAAACGTACTTTTGGATGTCACCTTACAAAATTAACAGTATGAGCTATTATCAGCTGTGAGGTTTCTATAATTCCCTGGGTCTGAACTTTATGTATAATATTATTTATAATTTGGTCAACTCTACTGGTTTGTTGCCTTTATTTTATCCAATACACAGGCAGATGATAGAAAATAGAGCCATATCAGGAGAGGCAAATTAAGATGACTGCAGAAAAAGAATTTATGTCCCCAGTTATAGTACTTAATTTTCCATGGGCTCTCAGATCAAAGTTCTCAATGGAAGACAACCTTGCTATTGATTTTACAGGGTCTCTTCTCTAACACTGTTCAGGTGTTCACAGAAGAACAAGTAAAATATCTGCCATCAGAACTCACCCAGGCCATGAGCACAGTAAAAAACCAAAAACATGAGCATGCTTATAGAAGAAAATCACTTTTAAGTCATGGCATGTTGCATAATTCTTCCACATGGCTTGCCTCCAACTTGAATGAGTCAGAATAATTTTGACTGTAAAGCAGTGTAGAGATCATCTTTTCACCTAAAAATATACATATAAATAGACTACAAATGCCTGCAAAACAGTAAAGGCTAAGAGAAAATGCATAAAGAACCCACATTCTTTGAAGGATAGACTGTGTTTGAAATTCTCACACAGATATGCCAGCCCACTCATCCCCAGTGAGACAAAAGAATCCCAAAGCACACAGATGAACTGACAGGTCTGTCAAATATCAATGAACAAGTCATTGTCAGTCATAAACATTTTATCTTTCAAGAAAAACTCTGAAGACCATGCAAAGTTTCACTGAATGACCCCAAGGCTACCAGAAAGGCTTAAGGAGATCTTCATGTGTTCTTTTGAAATACTGCTTTTCATGTTTAATGCTTCATTTTCCCAGACTCTACCTCAGAGTCTATTACTTTACTTTAATAATCTTCTTTATTATTTCAGTGCAGAGTAGAAATAAAGACAGGCTTTGAACATGATTTATAAAATGCATGTCACCATGGCAACAACATTTTAATTTTGAAAACAGGCATCTTTATATGAACCTGGTTAAGTCTAATGAGAAATTGTCGCAAATGACAGGATAACTTTTTTTGAAAATTTCATTCTATGCTCTATGTCTGCCTCATCTCATTTAAATTATGAAGTATATTAATTTCTCCACTTTCTCTAATAGTACTCAATATAGATATATCTACTGTCTTGGAACTCTTAAAAAAATTTGAAATAGTTTTTAGAAAAATACCAATCAAAGAAATGAGAACAGATTAAATTCAAATCAGTGAAAATAGATGAAAGCTTCAGTCATTATTTTTTCTTGATAAAACACTTTAAATTACTAAGCTCTAGATTGTATTATGAAAATAAAATGTCCAAAATATTCATAGCAAAGGAATGTTATTGTCTTTGGATTGAAAACTGGCAGAAGCCTCTCCTCACTAAGTCAGACAATGAATGAGATCTCAAAAAAACAGCTGAGCCAATCCAAGGTGCCAGGAATGGAGACAACAAAGAATATAAGCAATTCCAATACTAAAATCCTCCAGACAGTGTCTGAGTTGGGAATATGAATTCACTGCACATTAAGCTAGCCACTATTACAGATGTGTTATTTGTTGGATACCATATCTGTTTTAGGTGATACAATAAGGAGAAAGAGAGAGAGAGAGAGAGAGAGAGAGAGAGAGAGAGAGAGAGAGAGAGAATGCTCAGACATCTATAGATAGATAATTTATCATATTATGACAGACTGTAGGCTTAAAAATACAATACAGATATAATAATAATAATAATAATAATATTATTATTATTATTATTATTATTATTTTATTTTATTTGTATTATTATTATACTCACATTACATCCTGATTATAATCCCCTTTCTCTTATCTTCCTGTTCCCATCCTCTCTCCTTCTTCTGCCCTATTTCCCTGCCCTAGGCCTCTGGTAGGTGGAGTCCTCATCCCTTACCATCTGACCATAGCCTATCAGGTCTCATCTGGTTAGCCTGCATCCCCTTCTGTGTTCCCACAGGACCTCTCCTCCAAGGGGCAGTGTTTAAATCATGGGTACCAGAGTTCATGTCAGAGGCAGTCCCCTGGCCACCCACCCCCTTCCCCATTTGGAGAATGAGCCGTTCATTGGCTATGTCTGAACAGCGGTCTAAGTTCTCTGCTTGTGATGTCCTTGGTCGGTGCATTAGTTTGTGCAGGCTCCATTGGGTCAGGATCCACCATCCTTGATAGTCTCCATTGTAACTCCTGACACCTCCACCATCTTTCCAACCCCCAACTCTTCCATACAACTTGCAGTGCATTGCCCAGAGGCCTGCTCAAGTCCCGTTATTATTATTATTATTATTATTATTATTATTATTATTATTATTATTATTATTATTATTACCTTTCATGTTTAATTGTAAAATCTGGCTTCTTGGGATAGGCTCTATTGTTTCTGAGTAATAATACAAAAGAAAAACCTTTTAAGATCCTGACATTTTTTTCTTGCTACCAGAGCAAAAATGTGACTAATACCATTACAGTACATGTTCTGACATTTTGAATACAGCAAATTTGTATGAAACATTTCAGTGTTGTGACCATCTCAAGACAGCAACTGAAATACTGACTCCAGGGCCAAGTATCCATTGCAGGCACTCAGGACCCCAGACTGGAAGCACTACCTTCAGATGTAATGAAAACAGGACAGTAGGCTGAGAAAAGAGTTGAGGAAGAAGCTACAGTGATTTGTTAAAAGACAAACTAACAATGAATACAAATCTTAAGCAATGTATGTTTTCATCAAAAGAAGCATAAATATACAGAATTTTAAAAATGACTCTACAGTTTAGAATATTTTTATCAGAGCCAACATATCTTTAAATAATGTGAACCTAGTGTTTTCACAACACTGATTCAAAGAAAAGCTATCTCAGCTTCACTTATGAATATTTGTATTATTATTATCATGATGATGATTATTGTAGTAGTTGTTGTTGTTGTTTCTTCTTTCACATTTATTAGTGCATCAAGGAAATACTCAACATCTAACTCCCAACCTCTGGAAGGGCAGCCAGTGCTCTTAGTCACTGAGCCATGTCTCCACATCCTAGACTAAGTTCATCTTATTAAGTGGTTTTGATGTAATTGGCCTTTCTATTACATTTCACTGGATCTAACATGTATTCATTCGTGTTTTGTTGTTCTTACCTCATCTACTCCCAGTTCTAGCATGTGTGACTGGTCTGCTGGTAATGTCACAGGTAAGGTCCTATCTGGTGAACTCACTGGAGTGAAATAGAAAGAATAAAATATAGCAACTTCAACAAAACAAACTGCACTTTTACTGTTTCCATTGAACACACTATTAAATAAATGGGTGTAACATTTTGCTATGGAATGACACTTTTAATTATAGTGCATGCTTTAAAATTGCAGCAGAATATAATATAATTTTAGCAGTTTGTCTCTCCTAAGGCATCAACACCATTTATCACTCCTGCTGCCATCTGGCGTGTCTGAACCATCATGATCAGCAGTTTATGAGGAAATTAAAACATTCAATGGGTCTCTTTTCAATAATGTTTTGAGGTCAGGGACAATATTGCCAGCGGCGGTGAAGATGCATTTTTATAGCACACTTGAGAGGCATCCATTCAACATATTTTATAGCTTTCTAGGTTAAGACTAGCCAAGCTTTTCCTTATTTGTACTGATGTGACATGGGGGTCATTCTGTATAATAACTATCTAAGAATCACTCAGAGTATTTTCCTCTCTAATATTGTGCTTATGCAGCTATATTCAGCTAAAAGCTGAACTGCAATATAAAAACTCTCTCTCTGTTTCTTTGTCTCTCTGTCTCTCTCTCCCGCACTCCCTCCCTCCCCCCCACACACACTATCTTTTTCTATTACTCTACCTCCTTTTGTGCCTCCTTGTATGTGTGTGTTTCTGTGTTTGTCCATTTGTGTGCTTTGCTTTTGTAGTAAAGAATTTTTAAAAAGCCTAGAATATACATACTTCTGTACTGGTGAATATACTTGTAGGCCAGTTTCTCAGAGGCAAAGTTCAGTCTTCATTTACTGTAATAAAATTATGTATTTTCAGCAATTTTAGCAAAGTATTTAGTGATGTCATCAAACATGCTGTCTAGATTGGATTGCCATGTTGAAAACCTGGGACGTGGAGACTAAGGAACACTTCTGCGTCTGTGATTTTACTGAGCTTCTTCGGATGGTGATCATTTCTCTCCTGGCACATGAGAAGCACATGAGAGCAATGCCAAGGTCTCATCTTTGCAAATAAGAAATTTCCAAAATTTTGAAGATACTCTTTACTTCCAAGTAGCAAAATATGATTTAGGAAAGAGTAAAGTGTAATTCCAAATTAATAAAGACAATAATGACATATTTTCTGATACCTTCTATACTTTCCCTATATTACAAATGTGAAATAAACACAGAAATGTCATCTTTTGGTATTTATCATCTGCATTGACCTTCTGGGCTGTAGTCCCTCTTTTATAACCCATAGTATTGTCTATAAATGCACACAGTAAAATACACGTGAAACAAGCTCACACATGGATACAGAGAGAACATATACTAAGCAGATAGTGAGATGTAAAAATATGTATGGAGTTTCCACCAAAGGGGTTCATAAATATGTAAAAATACATTCCCTGGAGACAGAACTATCCCTTTTTGAGAAAAAGATACTTTTTAACAGTACTGACTTGGCTAGTGATATACTCGAAACATGAGAATAGTCGGGGGAATAAGTAAGTCTAAAGACAGTGGACATAAAAAAGAAACTGTACACATTGTACAGATTCTACTTTAAAAGTTTAATAAATAAACATATTTTCTTGAAGTTTTACAACTTTATATTATATTTTGATGTATTTTTATTAAATATTTGTGTGTGTTGTTTAAGGTTTAAGTGTTTTTCCTTTGATTACTCAGTTTTTGTTTTTCCACTTTATAGATTTCGTCTAAAGTCCGATTGTTTGAACACTGCTTATTGACATGATATATCTCTTTGTTTAAATCTGTGAATTTATAATTCTATCCCAAATCATTGGGTCAAATGAATGTGAATCTCCTCTAGAACAGAAATTACTACTCTATATGACTTTTACTCTGGTCCATTGACATATTTGTTGTGTTCTCCAGTGGGATTAATAGTCCACTTTGAATATGTTAACCTTCCAGTAAGTTGGGAGATGAGAGAGCATCTCTTCAGACATTATTTGAGTTTGGTTTTT